>NC_090940.1:607843691-608146721 GCF_040938575.1 Ambystoma mexicanum
CTATTAAAGGTTCAGCTACAGCCACTAATTTAGCACAAGCTTTCCTGCAAAATGTGGTAAGATTATATGTACTTCTACACAAGTAATTTCAGACCGGGGGTCTCCGTTTGTGTCCAAATTCTTCCATGCATTCTGTCAGGAGTTGAAATGGAGGTTAGTTGACGTAATTGAAGTACTCTCGGACCCGGTACTATATGAGTTACGTTTATTGTCTTGGGTTCAGTTAACATACAAAGTTAACACAAGACACAATGGGACGACAAGTCAAGACACCGGCTCCCCACACCCCTGAAGCCACCTCCACTCACTCAGCTTCAACTGTCACCACTCGCTTATCCCGCTCCAGCCCCATGACATCACAATCACCTGCATTCCAATCAGACAAGCGCCCAACACCCTGCACGCGATTATGACATTAGTCTAACTACCAGTTTTCACCCAGAGGCAAATGGTCAAACCGAGAGGGTGAATCAGGAGTTAGATGGGTGGAAATCTGGTTGGCAGAGTTTTGTTATAATAACATGGCAAAAGATTCAACTACCATGTCGCCATTTTATTTAAACCAGGGGGTTCATCCCAGATTTCTCAAGGATGTGAATTTGGAAGTTCCCAATTGAAGGTAGATTGAGAGCCAGGGTTGAGAATGTCAAAAATGCTATATAGGCTTTACAAAAGAGTAAGTCAGATTATAAGAGATTTGCTGATCGTAAGTGTAGGGCAGCTCCAATTTATTGATCAAGTGATCTGGTTTGGCTGTCCAGCAAGAACATAGCTCTGAAGGGTAAAGACACGTTTAGTCCATGCTTTTTGGGGCCATTTTAAATTGATAAAGTTCTTTCTCCAGTAACTATTAAACGGAAGTTGCCATCTAATCTGAAGGTTCATCCCACTTTCCACGTCAATCTCTTGAAACTTTGTACTAAAGGAACTAGATTAACTCGGGCACAGGGTCCAGTTTGTGTGGAAGGCTCAGGAGAGGAGTATGAGGTTAAGGACATTCTGTATTCTAGGGTGGCTCGAGGTACACTGCAGAATTTGATAGACTGGAAGGGGTATAGCCCTGAGTAATGTTTGCAGGTGGCAATGCAAGATGTACATTCTCCAATGTTAGTCAAGAAATGTCATTTACGCAGACCTGCCTCTAATTGCCAATAGTGGTTGTAGTAGCTAAGGAAGGTCCATTGCCGTGAAAAGGCATTTCCTTAACCTAATCATCATATCAGCCAGCAACTATTGTCCCAACTCATAATGGAGTACTTCCTGTTCAGCAGTGATTGGCCTATGACTACTGTGATGCAGTTTGGAATCTCAGGAGAGGTTCTAAACTGCCTTTCATTAAGATCTGATTAGGAGTGGTCACGGCGCTCAAGAGCCCCAGAGTAAACTAAAGAACCCAGCGGAAAGAAAGCACATCTCATAGAAGTCTTTTATCTGAAAGAGCCAGAGACTAAACTCGATAAGTGACAGAAGAGAAATCGGAGTTTGTTAAATGAAAATGTTTTAAACTCAAAAGAAAGATGGCAAGCTGAATGTACAGTGTTAACTTTTCAACTCAAAAGAAGTTTGGAGACATTGTCCGCATTCTGTAACGCATGAATTGTTAGTTTTAGTTCTTTAAGTTGTAAATAGGTTAACCATCTACAGAGAATCAGTAGCGCGCGTGCACTGGCATCTAAAGCGAATGTTTGAATGAGCTGTAAGTTGTGCGTGAGAGATTGCATGGAGAGCTTGGCGTTTCGCTTCACTGTGTGTTGTGAGCACCCTCGCGTTCGAGGAAAGGGCCCAGCAGCATGCCTTGTGTGACGATGGGAGCAGCGTCGGGTGAATTTGTCAGCTATGTGGTGTAGTTATTATGGGTCGAGGAATCGGCTGGGGTGGCAGCCACGTTCGGCAAGTAGAGTGCACGGATAAGGGAAAAGCTTTCCAAGAAGTATTTTTCAAGCGGCATGACAGTTAAAAGGTACGCGCGCAAGTGAACTCATTTAATGGTAAAGGTAGTGAAAGAGTGTTTGGAGAGCATGCGGACAGTGTTATAAGCAAAACAAATAGCGTAGATAAGCAACGTATCAAAAACCTTTCAAGGCAGCAGGAGGAAGCGTGGCAAGCTACGTGTGAACAGAATTCAGTTTGGAACTTTAAAAGTTATTTACAGACTGATGTAGCACAGAAGATAGAGCAACATGATTTGTGTGGTTTTAGAAATGTTAGAAAAAGGGAACTATAGACTGCATTTATGGCTCAATTAAGAGAGCAGAGAAAGCAATCCCGAATACAACAGTAAATTAGAATAAATTCATACATAGGTTACGAGAGAGCAATCTTCAAGAGAATAAGATGAAGAAGCCACAGTGAACACAGCTTTGTAGGACAGATTGCTTAGTGGTAGCAAGTCCAGAGCTCTCAAGTTACCAATTAAGTCTCTAAGCAAAAGGCAGACACAGTCAAGTAATTTTGGGTTTAAAGAGGGGAAAATAAATAATTTAAGTGCAGGAGTAATTAGTGCATGTTAACTGGAAAATGTGTTATTTGCAGGTTTCCCTGTGTTCCAAGAACTGAAGGTGACTGGAGGAATCCTGACCGTTTATTATTTTCTCCACTTCCCCTTTTCCCTTGATCTGGTCAAAAGAGCAGTTGTTCAATTAACTGTTGGGTAAACCAGTTTGGAGGATCTGGTGGGCTGTCATCTGCTCCTGCAGGATTTCGGTGCTGGGACCTGATATGTTCTCTGTCCTGAATTTTGCTGGCTTTGACTTCCTTTTCTTTCCCTGGATATTTCTGTTAACCTCCTTGTCCTCACTTGTGTTTAATTCCTTCGTATAGAGTTTGGCTGCTGAGTTTCCATGGAGGTAATCTCTGCCCATTTCATTTGTCACATCTGTCTTGTCCATTGCGCCACATCTGTGAACAGTGTGCTGGATCCTGTTTCAGGGGGCAGTCACTGTTTTGTTCCTGCTGGGCCGGTTTCATTGTTCGTCCCTTAGGGTCCAGACAAGAAGTCCACTGTTGCTGCTCCTTTCCATGGGCTGTGGGAAACTCACCCCACCCCCCACACCCAATTCTGCATATACCCATAGTGGAGACCTAACGTGCTTGTCTTGGTTGTATTCCCTGTTCATTGCTTTTGTTGCCTGTCTGTAGTTATTGCCTACCCTTCCTTGTCTGCAGGACTCCTTTCTCTTGTGCACTATTCCCCCCTCCACTTTGTGGGCATGCCTCTGATAGCTTGTTATATCTGCACATCCTTATATCATAATGTGTATAGCAGTGTCTTTCTCTGCTGACTGGATGGTCTGAAGATGTAACGTTATCAGCTTAGTTCCACATTGATTTACAACAGCGGTCTATTTGCTTTGCTTGTGCTGGTTATTGTGCCTTAATTTCTGTTTTGTTACTTGCATCTGGATGCATTCCCAATGGTGTGGTGATCCCAGTCCCCTTATAGTCTTCAGTGGGTTTAGCCACATTAAGATCGCATCCTTCCCTACAGCCTCTTCCTACTGCTGTTGATGGAAGTCCTGGATACTAGTACTTCATTGTTCCTTTCACAAACTGACTGCCCGTCTTTTAGGAATATCCAATGGACAATTCTCCAAAGTGGCTGGCTACTCCTAATGGTTATTTTTCTGTGCTGCAACTGCACTTTGTTTAGCAGGAAATCCTAAATATTACATCAGTCTGCAAGCAGAAAAACAAAGGTTGTAGCATTTACCGCCTAAGCAGCTAATCGGTGGTACAGCTTTCTGGGAGATACCTAATACATTACGGTCAGTGATAATTTCACATAATATTTAGGACATGCTTGGGCTCTCGGCTCTCAAGTGTAGGGACGCTGCCTCTTTATTGTCTGACCTCTTTCCTGCGAGCGACCATTGGGAAATATAGTAATCTAGAACATATGGAAGACCTAGGCTAGCATTCCAATGATCGCACCAGGAGGCCCTGCATATATGTTCAATAGAGGTGGCCGTGCAAATCTAGGAAGCACCCATGCATGGGCACACACCTGGCCACCCATGGATCCATGCCTGCCAGGCATCGCCGTTGATCCAAAGGGGAAATCACTTGGAGTTGATCTTCAGAATTATATGGATATAAAACAGTTGCATAATGCAGGTTTGAGTTGGATCCTGCCCAGGTAATGTTCCTGAAATTGCATCATACGATTTCAGTGCCCATCTCTATTGGCATGTTTGAGGGATGCGTCCTTGTGGGCGTGCATGCTTTTGCAGGCCCTGCATGCCGCCCCTTTCAACAATGAAAAAACATAATGCATTATTGACGCAGGAGTTGCGAATAGAGGACCTTTCATGGTCCTTTTGAAGGATTTTAGTGAGAATGGTGCAGAATAACTTGCATTTTTACATAATTTGACAAGAAAAACCAAAGAGTGAGCATTTATTACAGCAATGATTGAGCGGCTGTGAAATGAGATGGGATTGTGTTTCAGCATTGAAGACCATACACTCTGATAGCATGTACTGCTTGGGTCAGCAACCTACAGTTCACACAAAGTCTCCAATGAGTTCTGGATCCTTCAATGACCTTTCAATGAAATCCAGAAAAGATTAAGGCGACCACTGCATCTGGTGGGTTCCGTCTATTTTAATAGGCGAGATCTCGCTGGATTCCAGATTTCCTGGGAAATGAAGCCTCACGAATCTTAAACACAGCAGCAGGCCTACAGTCCTGTAAGTGAATGTGGCTTCTTCATGTAGTCCTGAACAAAAGAGACTGCACTTCCCAGGATGCAACAATAATCCCATAGGATTGATAGGCTTTATTGCTCAGGTGAAACCAGGGTGTCTTTGGCAATTCTTCTGCAATAGAAAATCCATTGCCTAGTGGGAATGCTTTTCTTCCCTACTTTAGAAAGCGGATGAATCTGGCAAGTTGTTGTAAAACTAGCAGTGTGCTAGATTTGCTGTCTAAACTCTGGGATGCAAGAATGGAGGTAGCGCAGCAGTTTGGTCTTTGAGATGATGCTACAGTCCGATGGACCTGTGGGATGCGGCTAAGGTGCAACTCTCATGAATCGGCTTCTAGGGCACAGGGATATCATAAGGCCACTGTCTGCTTTCTTCGATGCAGAGACGGCATTGGGACTGCAGGCTGATGACTGGGATGCATGGAGGGTGCTGGACTTGCCAGATGACCTCTGTTAAATGCTGGAGTCCTATGTTGGCTTCTTGAATGCTATTGAAGTTGAAGGGTGGGCTCTGTGATGCATGTTCGTTGACTCACATGATGGCATCCTGGGAGTTTCTACACTTGAAGGATGGGCTTTGGGACGGTTCTTGATTAAACAGTTGGCTTCCAGGACTCAGGAATAATAGTAAACTTGCATCTATTATGCAGTAGTGCTAGACTAGCGGTGTTAGCTCAGAGATGGTGCTACGCTTGCTCGCTGGTCTCTCGTATGGCAGTGATCTGGTCCGAAGGATTCTGCAATGGTGGTAGAGTCCTAGATTGGTGTTTGTGATGCAGGGGTGATCTAGAGTTGCAGGCTGCCCCCTGAGATGCAGGAATGCTGCTAGGCTCGCATATCCGGAGGGGTGTCAGGCTGCCGGGAGGGATGGCTCTGCTTGAACGCCTCCAGCTTCAGTAGGGCACCATTGAGCCGGACGATGGTTGGATAGGGCGAGAGGTCCACTTTAAACCTGCAACACAAGCACAGAGACTGTGGGTGGGAGGCTCACTGGGTACTCTACAGTCACACATAGCCAGCCCCAAAGCACACACAAAAGTAGGATGCCATTACAGAATCAGCGGGATATAACAGTGATATGGGAAATATGGCACAAAATGTTTCATTTCACAGAGTAATAAAAAAGTGAACAACATGTCAACACAGTTGCAGAAAATAAGACATGTTTGCTGTGATCATACAAGACACACCCCCATCCAGGCCTTAATGAAGCAGATTCAGAAACATGCCAGCGTGACTGTACCAATTCCTCAGTGACCATGCCCAGACACAAACACACTTTATGCCCTGCTTCCGGGTCGAAGACCCTTGGGGGGGAAAAGGGCGGCATAGGTGCTGGGCACGTACAAAGGGGTGGCAAATCTTCCTGGGCAGTTTCTTTCTTTTAATGGGTCTGAAAAACCTGCTAATTTTCACTGCCTAATGTCAGTGGATGGGACAAAACTGGCAGCTACCCATCCTTGTTGGGAGGGAGCTCACAACTGTATATCAAGGATAGTGGGGTTTCTTCCAAGCCCCTGTCAAGAAATGAGTTCCAACGACCCCCACGCTGGAGCTGTGCAGCCTCAGAGCGTACATGGGCCCATTGAAGGCTGTCTGTAGTATTTGAATTCAATTTGTAGACTGCATAAGCTTCTTCCCTGTCCAAGCCATGGTGGGTTTCTAGCATTTGGATTACAGAACACTGTGCATCTCATGACGCAGAGGCGTCACCAGGATGGTCTGGCAAGTGGGGCCTGAAGCTAATGTATTTGGCCACACCGCAGTGACATTAACATCTGTAAATGCCCACACAGCGCTGTTGGGTGGGCCGAGCCTGGCTACGCCTCTGGCTCTATTGTGGAGGTGTGGTCACCCCCTGTGCAATTCTTTGGGACGTGCACTGGTTTCTATGCGATTCTTGGGTATGCCATTGGAGCTGTATTGGCTTGCTACTCTTTGCACAATATCACACTGTTGGTTCCTGGTACCATCTAACCCAACCCGCCCTACTTATCTGCCAAATGATTACATATCCAGGATGGGCATCACTGCTCAGAAAAGTGTCTTGCAATTCCCAGTGATCTGCAGGCTTGGCCTTGTAAGTACGCCACAGGCTGTTTGAGGCACACTTCTCCTATCCTTTATATATTGTACATAATTCTACAGGCCTTTAAGCTCAAGTTCTGATGCATTCAATTAGAACATGAATGCAGACAACGCAAGCAAAAAAAGATACTGAGCAGGTGAAGTGGCACCCCTCCCCCCCTGGTCATTGTTAGAGGAGGAAACATTGCGTAATGGGAGAGGAGCGACATAAAGAAAAGGACCTGCCCATAATTCTGACCCTCTGGTTAGCAGGACCCCCTTGGCATCCATTACTAACAGGTGCAGAGACTACACGACTCTTTGGGCTGCATGTTTCCCTGCAAGGGTACGGGGTGGGTGGTAGTGATCTAGTCCTCCACCCCTCCACTGGAAGCACAGGCGGTCGCTGCCTTCATCCAGTTCAAGTGTAACAAAAGAAGTATTAGTGTAACTGCAACCTCAGCGGGAAGGGGAACGGATGGGAGTTTGGTGCCAGAGATGTGGAGGGAGTGGGGAACAAGAGGAATTGGTAAAAAAAAAAAAAAAATTACTAATGTTTTATTTTGTTTATTTTACAGCTCAGCAGGAGCCCAAAATAAGTGTTTAGCTTTAAAAAATAAAGGCTTTTGACAAGTTAAATTAAGAGATGTGTTTTTAACTACAAAGGGTACACTTCTGACGAGGACAATGGTTATTAAAAAGTAGACAAACAATTAACAGTAAAAGAATAATGGTAGCGGGACTCGGCTCCTGTAGTTTCCGCTCACTTTGAACTTTGCCTACCACCTCTTCGCTTCAGGCAACACCTATTGGGACTGATGTAAGAACATGAAAACCCTGATTTCTGGTCAATGTGTTAAGATTTGCACCGCCTACTGGCAGAATTTGCCATGCCAAGCCCAGAAGTCCACTAAGTACCTTGAAAAGAGGCAATTCCTGCAGTTTGTTTTCAATTGGCATGCGCTGAGGGAAGATTGTAACCCGTTCGGAGAGTCCATAAAGGCTACAGCATGATATGTGGGGATATCATGCTGTGGCAAAGCACCCCAATATCCACTAATTGCCCAGCACTAGAATGAATCCTAATCTAACTGGGATATCCAAATACATATTCTGTTGCTAGGTAACGCCCCAGGTGGAATAATGCAGCTGATGGACATCCCGGTTGGAATGTGCCAGCGAACAATCCAAATTCTTCAGTGAAATCGCCACCTGCAAATTCTAGCTCCGGTGAATATTTCAATTAAAACATGTGGGTGAACATTCTACTTTGCTGTGAAGAGCAAGCCAACTTCTCTGAAATGGAAACTGAATTGTGCTGTGGTGGCTGGGTTTAGAGTGGCCCAAGACACCCGAGTAGGGCATGGAGGCATGCCACAATTATCAATTTGATGCCAGCAGCAGGCACGCTTCAGCTCAGGTCACCTCGTATTACTGCAGCTCTTTTCTAATGCCTTCAGCCCAACCACTTGCAGCCTGGCAAGAGTGGAGTGGGTGGCGAAAGCTGAAAGAGCAAGGGGCTCCTTAAGCAGCATTCAGAAAATCCAGGACTTCTGTAAAGAGCAATTCTGGGGAGTCAGGCGGCTGCCGTGCATTGTGTCAAAGCAATCTGTTCTGATGAAACTGACCAGGAGCTGGCAACATTGCATTCTGCTGCAAGACCGCAGCAACGCAACTGGGGGGTGAAAAAACAGCGGGTGGTGGAATAATGATTCCAGGGAGTGAGTTACAACTCCAGCAAGGCATTCCTGTCGGTTCAGAGGGAATGGGATAGGAGGCAGAAGCATTTCATTCTGGGAAGGTGAGCAAGAGCCAGAAGTATGTTCTGGGAGAAGACGGGACATAGTTTCGGCAGATTGAGATGAGCAGGCCACTGTGCGGTCTGGCTCCTCCAACGAGAGGAGAGACTGAGGTTAGGCAATTTCTTCACTCCGAGAGAAGGCGGTAACACAGCATTTCTGTTTATTAGAGAAGACCCCCAGAAGGTCTTTTTAGGAATACAGAATGAAAATAGCAGCAATGCATTCTTGGGAAGTAAAGATACAACTTCAGCCATGAATTCCAGGGGAGAAAAGAGAACTTGGTGGCAATGCATTCTCACTAATAATTGGCCAAACATCTTCAGTGAATAATTGGCAAATTAAACCACAGATGGTAAAGGAGCCTGCGTACTATACATTGAGTCTGCATCCCTTACCTCTCTGCGTTGTACACCTGAGGGACCAAGCAGAGATCTGCCATGGAAAGCTGGAAAGAAAGGAAGGAAGAAATATTAAACATTACTCTGTGTTCCAAGCGCTTCAAGCCAGGCATGAATGTTCTTCTGGCCGCTTGGTCACTCGCTCCGAAGGACCCCTGAGAAATGCATGTAAAATCCTTGGGGAAAGACCCACGCGTGACCCTGCGGAAGCGCCAAACTGCTGAATGTTGTGCCGATTACCTCGTCGTCAACGCAATACTGTCCCGCTGTGCCCTCCAAAATCTGCTCCAGAGCTGCAGGAGAGAAAATAAATGCAACACTTAACTCGAGCCAAGAGCCCTAAAAATAAAATGAGGTGCATTCCCCCGCTCAGTGGCCTTCCTCGCATGCTTTCCACTGCATGTGCCTTTCATTAATCCCACACATGCATATCTGCCCAAATAACTAATTGCTGCAGCATCTATGCAATCCAGTAACTGGCCACATTTTTGGCACTACGCTCCAGTGCTAGGACATACACAATCTTAACATAAAAAACAATACAAAATAAACCTGCAGATCACCTGGGGGGTTTAATAACCATATTCTCTGAAAGTTCGGTCTGCATCCTTCTGGAGAGGTTCCAGAACAGCACAGTCCACCCACTCTTTTATGAAGCAGACTCTGTCACCCCAGCCACCCTCTTCTTCTGTAAAGCTTCAAGATCTCACACAGCAACATTCCCGTTCACCCTCCCTCCAACTCTGCCAAGGGGGTGATCTACTCCAAGTAAATGCCCTGCAGACAAAGCTTCAAGATCTCCCACAGCAACATTCCCTTCCAACCCTCACTCCAACGGGTTGATCTACTCTAAGTAAATGCCCTGCAGACAAAAGGCTTGGTTTCACCTTGCATAAAATTATGAATTACAAAAATCCGCTTGTGTTGTGCCTTTTTTGGGCCAACAGAAAAGAATAGGCTAAGATGCTACAATCTGTAATAAAAACAGAAAAGAGCAAAAAAGTGATCTTAAACATTAAATAAATAGTCAGTGGGTACAGGGAAAATAAACTGCTAAATATAAATCTAGAACAACAGAGGTACATAGCAACTTAAAAGTCACAGTACTCAAAATATTAAACTAATACTGTTTCTTTATCACAAATATATATTTGTATTCAATAATATCAGTTTAAAAAGTAAGACATTTAATAGCTGTAGATGCACATAATTAACCGTGATAAAATCACGGTCTAAAAACAACAATTCAATTAGTGACACACAAACCTAAGACTATTTAGGTATAGAATGTTATCTAAACAGTTGTAAGTATTCAAGACTATAAAATTAGCATATGTCTATTATAGTCTGCACCCTTAGGTTGGAATAAGTATTCAAAGCTAGTTATTTCTAGCTAGGGTAAGGGGACTCAACATGTTTTGGTTCTCGTTCGTGACTCTTGGAACCTTCCTCAGGAGATATGCCACTGTAATTTATACAATTAAAAAACACACAAACAGGTAGAGCTGTCTTGATAACCGTTGGAACCAATTACAACTCTTGTTGACAGTAACTGAGGCGTTATTCCTCTATTTGTTGTGACTGCTGATAAGAAAAAACAAGAAAAGAGAGGGTAAACTATCAATGTTTAAATGATTCTCTTGTTATATATTTAATTATACTGGGCCTTGGATAAGAAATGTTATACCTGGTCCAGAGGGTGGAGAAAGTCTTGAGAGGTAGGGTCCTGATTGTAGCAGGAGTGGTCCTCTAGGTCGAATAGCTGCACTCTTAGTTTTAATCAGCTAGACCTAAAATTTGAATATTTATATTCTGTTAAAACCCGCTGTCCATAAGGGTCAATCCATGTAAACACATCTACATGAAGCAGCCTTATGTAGGTACATTTAACATACCTCCCTGTGGTGGATAGTTAATAGTAGGTAGGTCTCTTGTATAGGTTCTCCAGTAGTATTCCACTTTAGCTCTATAAATAGCAGTCGGTCGTTATAATACAGCTGTAATGGTATCATACAGAGTTTTCATTAGAGGGGACGTCTAAATGTTAATTAAGTCCTATAATTCAGTTATGAGGTCGCATCTAGTAGACTCGAGGTTATTTTAACTTGGCTTACCTTTTCTACGGTGCTATGGCCCGGAGTAAATTCACATTTATTCAGGATTGTAAAACGTCCTCCCTTGCTGTTTATTCAAACATCAGATGCTCAGGAAAGCCACATGTGTTGGTTTGTTGCATTTGTCTGTACGAGACAGGAAGTAAAAGGGAATTCTTATAGAATGGGGTACTCGAGTATATTATTATATGTAGTCTCTCCGCATTGTACATATAGGAATCTACCTATTTATGCACTAGTAAAAAGTTTACCTTTGCTCGTGCGAACTGTGGGCTCTCAGTGCCTGTTTGCATCGACCTCTCGATCGTAGCGTGTGTAGTAGGACGCCGTGTGCGGTTTTCTTCAATTTGCGGGTGCCATCTTTAGTGTGTTTATAATTTTATATGCATTACTCCCGAGTCCTTTTTCAGTTTCTACATGCGCTCTCAGTGCCTGTTTAAATCAAAGGGACTCTCGCTCATAGCGTATGTACTTGGAGGCCGTGTGTTGTTTGTTTCAATGGCAGGCGCCATCTTTAGTGTGTATATTTATGTTAATCCTTAGTCCTTTGTTAGTCTCTACCTGCGCTATGGATCTCGTAGTTTACAGAGCATCGTCATGCTTATAGTGAAGGGTACTAGGTTCCAGTCAGATGACTAACTTACATCTAGATGATATATCCATTGGGAAAAAGATTCAGATCTAGATAATTAAGTATTTAAAATGTACAGTCTATATACTAGGTTTATCCTTCGGTGTTGG
This sequence comes from Ambystoma mexicanum, assembly GCF_040938575.1. NCBI lineage: Eukaryota > Metazoa > Chordata > Amphibia > Caudata > Ambystomatidae > Ambystoma > Ambystoma mexicanum. The sequence continues at coordinate 607,855,519 of NC_090940.1, forward strand.
AATTTTTGCGGATTTATTTCCTGATTAGCTCTATCTATAGTACTACATGAGTCTAGTTACATATATTAGACTGAGTCCTAGTACCCTAGTTCCTGGGTCTATATGGTTGAAGGTGTTTAGGAGAGCTGTCTACAAAACTAAGGTATATCTTAAATTGTTAATACGATGGTGTCAGGCCCTTTATAATACTGATATAGCGTTTGCTAGGAAAAACTTGACTAGTGTCTTCTTGTTGGAAGCCTAACGTTGCATTGCTCTCAAGGTAAATTAGTCTCTGCTCTTTAGATTTTATGCCATTCTATGGCTTCATTAAGCCCTTCCTTATCGCTCTTGGTGAGGAAGATGAGCCTTTGTTCTTTCTCGAGAAGGATTTTTTTCTTTTTATTCATATCATTCCCTTTTATTGTCTGGAGGATGGTCCATTTTAGGTCTTCACTCGTGTGGTTATGTTCTACAAAATGTTTTACCATAGGTGCCATAATGGTTTTATTCTTTATGCAACTTCTGTGTTCTAAGATTCTTTTTTTTACTTTTCTTATAGTTTTGCCTATGTAGTTCTTCTGGCACGGACAAGTTATCATATAGATGACAAAATCAGAATTGCAATTTGTGAATTCGGTTTGCTGCCAAGGTGTCTCCAGTCCTACATCTACTTCTTTAGATTTAGTTGTAAATTTACAAACAGAACATTTCCCACATGGGTGGTGCCCTATAATTGGATTTAGACCCCAGCTTTTTGTAAGGGTTTCTATTTGGGGTAGTTTCCCCTTCAATTTACTACTACTGACACTATTACCTATAGTAGTCGATTTTTTTATAGGCAAAGAGGCGGCACTGTAACTGATTCAATGATTTATCGAAAATTTTCCATTGTTTTCGGACTATGTTTGTAATCGTCAGACTTAGATTAGTGAACTTGTTAACGCTCACTATTCTGTCATCTTTCGGTTTTTTAACCTTGTCCTGTAAGAGAGATTCCCTATTGTTATTAAATGCTCGTTTTGCAGCTTTTTTATGAGCTTTTTGGGGTATTCTCTTTCTTTTAATTTATGGATAGGCTTCTTGCTTCTTCTTCATATGCCTCTTTTGTGCTGCTATTTCTTTTTAACCGTAAAAATTGTCCATAGGGAAGATTGTTCTTCAGATGTTTCACATGATGACTATGGTAGTGTAATAAGGAATTTTGATCAGTCTTTTTGTGGTAGGGTTTTACTTGTAGCTTCCCTTCTTGATGGAGAATAGTTAAATCAAGGAAGTTGATTTCGTCTTTGTTGATGTTCATTGTAAATTGTAAATGTCTGTTACTGTCATACCGCCGAGTTCCTGGCGTCTATGGAGCCGCTGGCGACGCGGAACTTAGCTCCGTTCACTTCGGCCACGCCCCCTGTTTCCTGGTTTCCCTTCCTCTGATTCTGATTGGTTGGGCGCTCCGCGGCCCGGTGTTTTAACCGGCCACTTCCGGGTCACGGAGGCGTCGCAACGCTTCCGGTTTCGTCCGTTAGCTGAGTTGCTTGCTGCCTGTGGCTTTCTTCCGAGTCTCTCGCTTGTCGGGTCCTCGTACCCTGTCCGGCCCCTTCTGTTCCTCCTATCTGCCTTTCTCTCACTCCCTTGGTTTTGCTTTCATTCACCCGTCTCCCTTGCCCTCCTTCCAACTTGCTTACCCTCCCTCCTTCCCATCTTCGCTTACCGCTTTTTTCTCCTCTTGTCTGTTCAGCTCATTCCGCTCTACCCTCTCCTACCTTCAGTATTGCTTGCTGTGACCTCCCGTGTACCAGTCTCCGGCCTGTTCCCCTGGACTGCCTTTGCTTGCTGTATTAGTCACTTCCACTCCTAGCCTGTGTACCAGATCCTCGGACCGCTTACTGGACTGCCTGAGTTCTGAGTATTCTCTCCACGTGTTGCCTCCAGATACTTTCCACCAGCTCTTACCATTCAAGTATTCCTGGTTCCACGCCTACAAGACACCCAACTATAATACAGGGTTTTTTTGTGCCTAAGGGCTTTTTCCCCTCTTGGTCGATCCCGGGGGTGGGGCCCCCTGGTCTCCCTTCTTCGGGGGGGCAGGGTGGCTTCCTTCCGGGGTCGCCCCTATCTTCATAAAAAAAAGGTGTCAGCTCGAAGAAAAGAAAAGAAGGGTTCTTGGAAGGAAGAAGAAGGTGAGGAGTCGGGGGAGGGGGAGATTTCAGAAACTACACTTTCGGACGAAGATATCACCGACCCTGGTGACAGTTTGCGATGCCAAAAAGAGATGGCCACCCCACAGCAGGTACAAGAACTCGTAGCTGCTGTACAAAGTCTAAGTCTGGAGATGCAGAACCTTAAGACAGCTAACGCCACCCTTCAACAGCATCTGACAGACAGAGAAAGACCTTTAACCGATTTACCTCCACTTCCCCTAGTATCAGGGAAGTTCGATGGATCCCCAAAGAAGGTTAAGGAGTTTCTGGACGCATGCAATCTTCATTTTTCCTTTCGCCCTCAGACCTTTGCCTCAGACCACGCCAAGGTGGGGTTTATGATCACCCACATGCCCGGGAATGCCCTGGCTTGGGCTACCCCTCTAGTAAACCAGCCAGACCCGGTTTTACAGGACTACAATGCCTTTAAGGCCCTGATTCAACAAACCTTTTTGCGAACAGAAAGTACATACTTGGCCTCGGAGGACCTCCTTGACATCCGTCAGGGGAATTCTGATCTACTGACATACATCACCACTTTCAAACAGGTGGCAGCTGAGGCAGGTTGGCAGGAACAGGCTCAGTATGCCATATTCCGGCGAGGTTTAAGGGAGGAATTGAAGGACGAACTAGCCAGAATAGAAAGACCGGTGTCTTTCGCTGAACTTCTGACAGCTACCCTCCGAATTGACTTCAGAATGACGGAAAGATGTCAAGAAAAGAAGAAGACCAGGCTAAGTGTACCCCCTCTCGTGGAGACTCACTCACCTGCATCTGTACCCTTCCAACGGACAACTAAAGAAGAACCCATGCAGATTGGAACCACCAGAGCCCCGCTCACACCAGAAGAAAGGAAACGGCGCAGGGAGGGTTCCTTGTGTATGTACTGCGGATCTTCATTACATTTATTAAGAGATTGTCCGGAAGTACCACCCAGAAGGTCGGGAAACGCTCGCCCTCGGTAAACATTGGGACGCATTACCGAGGGGCTGCTCTTTGTCCCTACGCGCCTCTTTCTGTATCCTCTACAGAAACATCTGAGGACTCCCGGTTGATGGTGCTCACAGTTTCTCTCAGAGTTGGCCCCAAGGAAGTAACCGCTTTAGCCCTACTCGACTGTGGAGCAGCAGGGAACTTCATGGATACCCATTGGGCAGAACGACATGGAGTCAAGAGGATAGCCAAACGAGAAGATCAAAAAGTGGAAGGAGTTGATGGCAAACCTTTGAGCTCGGGTTTGATCACTCACACCACTGAAGCACTTACTTTGTCCATCCAACAACACACCGAAAGTATCACATTCGATATCATCAGGGCTGCTCACTTCCCTCTTATCCTGGGTATCTGTTGGCTATGTAGACACAACCCCAGTATTGACTGGTCTAGAAACTTACTTAGTTTTCAGTCCTCACTATGCAAATCGGAATGCTTGCCAGAACCAAGATTCAAGACCGTCAAGACCACAAATAGCTGCGAAGTCAGAACGGTGCAGTGTCTCCCACTCTACCTGAAGGAGTTCAATGAAGTGGCAACTGAAAATATACCCGTCGAGCTCCCTCCACACCGGCCTGAAGACTGTTGCATTGATCTCACCCCAGGTGCATTGGTACCCTTCGGTAGGATGTTTCCACTGTCATTAGAAGAAAAACAATACCTCCGAACGTACCTGGACAGCAACATGGAGAACGGGCTCATAAGGCCTTCAAAGTCCCCTGCAGGGGCATCCCTGTTCTTCATCTCAAAAAAGGATTCAAAGGAGTTGAGGCCGTGTATAGATTATCGCGGTCTAAACAAGGTTACCATAAAAGACCGGTATCCCATGCCATTGATAACCGACATCCTACAAGCTGTACAGGGTGCTACCATCTTTACCAAACTCGACCTGAGGAATGCTTACCACTTACTCCGGGTGCAGAAAGGAGACGAATGGAAGACAGCATTCCGGACTCCTTTCGGACTTTTTGAATACCAGGTAATGCCGTTCGGGTTGGTAAACGCCCCGTCGGTATTCCAACGATTTATGGACAGACTATTCTCCGATCTCCTGTGCCAAACCCCATTGGTTTATTTAGATGACATTCTGATATACTCTCATACACCTGAAGACCATGTGGAACATGTCAGGGAAGTATTCAGAAGGCTACAGAGAAATCAGTTGTCTGTTAAGCTCGCCAAATGTGTGTTTTCAGCCTCCTCCATTCCTTATTTAGGATACATTCTGTCAGACCACGGTATCTCCATGGATCCTAACAAGGTATCTTCCATCATTGAATGGCCCTCACCCATCTCAGTCAAAGAGATACAGAAATTCCTGGGGTTAGCAAACTTCTACCGGAGATTCATCCCTAATTTCTCTCAAAAGATACTACCCATCACCTCGCAACTCCATTCAAATGGACAGCGGAGGCGGAAGACAGCTTTGGAAATCTTAAGGAAGCCTTCTGTTCAGCACCCATTTTACAACAACCAAATCAACATCTACCCTTCGTTCTAGAGACGGACGCTTCTTCAGCCACAATAGGGGTGGTGCTTCTTCAAGAGATCCAGGGTACAGAACATCCAGTGGCTTATTTCTCGAAGACCCTAAACTCCAGTCAAAGGAACTACTCGGTCATTGAGAGAGAGCTTCTAGCCATGAAAGCGGCCTGTGTAGAATGGCGCCATCTGCTTCAAGGAGGAAGGTTCCCGTTCACCATAAGGACCGATCATAAGAATTTACAGGTTCTCAAACAGTTCGAGTGCTACAATACTCGACAGGCCCGATGGGCTCACTTCTTCGCCCAATTCGAATTCCACATAACCTACATCCCTGGCAAAACGAATGTTGTAGCCGACTCTCTTTCCCGCCGGAGTGATTACCTGCCAGAGTCAGAGACGCATCTTGAACGGATGTTTCCCCAGTCCAGGACTATTGGAATTATTTCTAAATTCCTTCAGCAGGTACAGGAGGATTCTGGAGGTCGTTTTGAAGTTGAAATACACTCTGAAGATCTGGCCTATGAAATCAGGAACGGCCTTTACCTTGTAGGAGGAAAACTTTAACTACTCACTCCGGCTTTTCGTAAGACCGCACTTGTCTGGTGTCATGATTCCAAACTAGGAGGACACAGGGGTGTGACTGGCACTCACGACTATCTTCAAAGACATTTCTACTGGCCTACAATGAGAAGGGATGTAGAGCAGTACGTTCAGTCATGTATCGTCTGTCTGAGGAGTAAGTCATCCCGTAAACGACCGATTGGTCTACTGGAACCAAATGCTGTACCCAAGGGTCCCTGGAGCACGATTTCTACTGATTTCATAGTAGATTTACCCCCGTCTGAAGGATGCACCTGTGTCATGGTAGTAGTGGATTAATTTACCAAATTGGCTCACTTCTCCCCATTGCCTGGCGTCCCTACTGCAGCCAAGATGGCGGAAGTGTTTCTCCAAGACATATACCGGTTACATGGTCTACCTAACAAGATAATTTCAGACCGGGGTAGTCAGTACACCTCCCGGTTCTGGAAGGCCCTGTGTATCAGACTAGGTATCGAAAGAGCTCTCACCTCTGGATTCCATCCACAATCCAATGGGCAAACTGAACGTTTGAACGGAACCCTGGAACAGTACTTAAGGTGCTTTATCAACTCCCAACAAGACAACTGGTGCACGCTACTCCCTCTAGCTGAATTCTCTTACAATAACTCCACACATGCCGCTCTGGGGTTCAGTCCTTTTTTTGGTACTTATGGTTTTCACCCTCACTCCATTCTTCCTGTCTCGGGCCTCTCTACTAACGTACCATCAGTAGATTCTTCCCTCTCCCTCCTTAGAGAGACACACAAGAAGGTAGAGGAAGGCCTTAAGTCAGCCCAAGCCCGGTATTGCATTCAAGCCAACAAACATCGTAGACCTGTACCAGGATGGGATGTGGGTACCCAAGTCATGCTCTCCACTAGATATTTACCTCGTTGGGTACATCCCTCCAAGTTATCTCCAAGGTATCTAGGGGCATATGAGATCATACAGAAAATCAATCCTGTGGCTTTTCGCTTAAAGCTACCCAACAACCTAAAAAGGGTCCACCCTGTTTTCCATGCTTCCCAACTCAAGTCATTTCATGCAGACACATGGGCACGACAGGTTAGACAGGCCCCGATTCCTCACGGTTCCACTCGAGCTGAATATGAGGTCGCCCAACTCTGTGACTCCAGGTATCATAAGGACAGGTTGGAATATTTGGTTAAGTGGAAGGGCTACCCTTCCTCGGAAAACTCTTGGGAACCCATCACACACATTAATGCTCCTGTCCTACTTCGCAAGTACTACTTCTTTCATCCAGGGAAACCAGGGGGAGGAGCTTGTAGGAGGGGGCATACTGTCATACCGCCGAGTTCCTGGCGTCTATGGAGCCGCTGGCGACGCGGAACTTAGCTCTGTTCGCTTCGGCCACGCCCCCTGTTTCCTGGTTTCCCTTCCTCTGATTCTGATTGGTTGGGCGCTCCACGGCCCGGTGTTTTAACCGGCCACTTCCGGGTCATGGAGGAGTCGCAACGCTTCCGGTTTCGTCCGTTAGTTGAGTTGCTTGCTGCCTGTGGCTTTCTTCCGAGTCTCTCGCTTGTCTGCTGGTCGGGTCCTCGTACCCTGTCCGGCCCCTTCTGTTCCTCCTATCTGCCTTTCTCTCACTCCCTTGGTTTTGCTTTCATTCACCCTTCTCCCTTGCCCTCCTTCCAACTTGCTTACCCTCCCTCCTTCCCATCTTCGCTTACCGCTTTTTTCTCCTCTTGTCTGTTCAGCTCATTCCGCTCTTCCTTCTCCTACCTTCAGTATTGCTTGCTGTGACCTCCCTTGTACCAGTCTCCGGCCTGTTCCCCTGGACTGCCTTTGCTTGCTGTATTAGTCACTTCCACTCCTAGCCTGTGTACCAGATCCTCGGACCGCTTACTGGACTGCCTGAGTTCTGAGTATTCTCTCCACGTGTTGCCTCCAGATACTTTCCACCAGCTCTTACCATTCAAGTATTCCTGGTTCCTCGCCTACAAGACACCCAACTATAATACAGGGGTTTTTTGTGCCTAAGGGCTTTTTCCCCGCTTGGTCGATCCCGGGGGTTGGGGCCCCCTGGTCTCCCTTCTTCGGGGGGGCAGGGTGGCTTCCTTCCGGGGTCGTCCCTATCTTCATTAAAAAAAAGGCGTCAGCTCGAAGAAAAGAAAAGAAGGGTTCTTGGAAGGAAGAAGAAGGTGAGGAGTCGGGGGAGGGGGAGATTTCAGAAACTACACTTTCGGACGAAGATATCACCGACCCCGGTGACAGTTACATTGATTTAACCATGTCAGGAAGCCATATTACGATAATGTCATCAATGTATCTAGCCCATGCCAAAAGGTTAGGTTCAAAGGGGCGAGTAGTGTAAATGTGCCTTTTTTCAAAAACTTCTATGGAGAGGTTAGCGACACTAGCAGCCATAGTAACTCCCATAGCTGTCTCTTCTATTTGTTGGTAAAAATGGCCTTCGAATTCGAAAAGATTTTTGGTTAGGGAGACCTCTATACACCATAATATGAATGACGTTGGTACATGGTCGTCATCTAGACGTGTTAGTAGAACTTCCTCAATAGTTTTTATGGTTTCTTGTTGAGGTATTTTATTGTAAAGAGACACTATATCGAAGCTTATCATGAACTGAGTGTTCACATTGTAGGGAAGGTTTTAAACCGTTTTATGACACCCTTTGTGTCTTTGAGATAGGATTTCGTCCGCGTTACATAATTCTTTAAGTAATGGTCTGCAAATTTCAAAAGGGGCTCAAGAATAGCATTAATACCGGCTACTATGGGTCTGCCTGGGGGATTAACACGGTTTTATGTATCTTAGGTAGACAATAAAAAGTAGGGGTAGACGGGTCGGTGTTGATTAGGAAATCTCGTTCTTGTCTGCTTATCCATCCTCGCTCTTCCGCTTTTGTTACTTTGAGGTCTATCATTTGTTGTAGTTCTTTATACTGTCCAAATACCAACCTACTAAAGATGAAGAACGAGTGCTTAATAAAGGTCTAGGTTATGTCATCTCCAAAAAACATGATCCATTTCTCTTTCGCAACGATTTTTACAAACTTATGCGAAAGATACATCTAAAAGAATATTTTACGAATACCACCGAGATATCCCAGTCCGTTGATAAAAACCACACAGGGGCAGAAATGGGAAGGATTTTTTAACCTTCTAGCTTCTCACATTCAGCAGAATTTATCATTTTTGAAAAACAAGTTCTAATCGAAATAAAAAACTGGAAAATAACAATAGTTTGTTCTTTCATAATCTTAGTCATCTAGAAACACTAGCTCTTAACTGTTACGCTCACCCGAACCCCACAGGGGTGTCGATCGGACCCGGACAGCTGCGGTCTCCTTCAACGTGATGCGTAGTGCAGAGATGACTGTCTGGACTGGCCCGCTAGTCTTGTCTGCTGGACCCGAAGAAGTATTTTCCCGCAAGTGGAGACAGGGATTAACCACCTGTGGGTTTTAGTGATGGCCTCCCAACTGTTCTCGCTCTCCCCCACTAATCACCTCCGATATCCCCTTAGTAACCTCACATTATGTTCGTAAAAGAGGAGCTCTCCATCCTGCGTGTCTTGCAGGGGCGCGTAGATACCAGTTACTTCACTGGTTTGAAGGCGTTGGGAGAGTTGCGGTAAGTATTGACTCTGAAGTCCCTGGCGGGATTGGTAAGTATCAAGTTCAAAGAGTTCAATGTGCCCGATGTTCACTCTTGTCCCCTTCCTTCCTTAAGTTGCAACTGAGTTCGTGAGAAGAAGGTCTCGTAGCTGCTGCTGGCGTTCAGGTAAGAGTATGTGTTACCCAACGCTGTCCGGTAACTATTGCATGCGTTAATGTGTTGTTTTTCTCCCTCTTTACAGATGCGGCATATGAAAATGTGGAGAGATATGGAATAATACCGCCGGTGGTAAGTCTATGGTGGTAAGAGGTTGTATTTGTTTCCCTTGGCTCGCCTTGTTTTTTTCTTTTGTCCCCTAGGTGCCGGATTACGGCAAAGAAATGATGGAGACAGTGCCAGATCGAAAGATGCTGTGAGAACTGGCAAGTATGGCGCTGTGCTGGAGCTGGCGAAGCGACGCGTGCAGGACTGATGTACTTTCCAGGTCCGGAGATGAAATTGTTCCGGAATTAGGTGAGGAATTTGAAATAAGTTCGTTTTATAACCTTGTCCTTTTCTTCTTCTTTATTCTAGGAGCTCCGGAATCGAGGCGGGCGTGGCAGAAGACTGGATGCTGGCTGCAGGCACGAGGGCGTGGCAGAAGACTGGATGCTGGCTGCAGGCACGGTGAGCGTCACGCTGCTGGATGCAGAATAACGCGAAGCATGTGCTGCTGTTCGGGTGTGGTTTAAATAGCCTCCAAAGTAGTTCCAGGTAAGAAGTTCCCTAGAGCCACGCCCGAGTAAAAAATAGTCCCTGTAACAAAATAGTCCCATCCAGGCCTGATGTAGGCTTGGACTCTTTCGCAGCATGGTCTGCATCAGGTAAGTAAAGTCTATGAGCCTGGCTCCAGGACTGATTTTTATGATGAGCCTGGCACCTTAGGCGCCAGGACTGAACCCAGACAGCCCCTAGCCGGGGCTGCTGAGGTTTAAACAAATGTCTGGATGCCTGCTCCCAGAGCTGAGGGCCTTGGTCCTGATGCCCGGGGTAGGCATCATGACATTAACTCCCTCTCAAAAAATGAAGAAATCATTATAAAAAGAGCAGATAAGGGGGAGGCATAGTAGCATTGGACAAAGTTGACTATGTAAAAGAATGTCACAACCAGTTGAATAACAACACATACTATAAAAAATTGGCAGACAATCTGTTACGGACTTGGTCTTGATGGTCGTGTAGATTAGTAAGCCTCCGTCCCCAAGTACCACACAGACAACGAGATATTCAGTGTCTGTGCAGTCTTTGAGGCCACAGGATTTGTTGTGAGCCGTCAGGTCTGGAACCGGGAACAGCCAGAAGGACCCCTGGAGCACTGCAAGGCAATAAGTGACTATCAAAACAATGTGCGTGTAGTACAATAATATCCAGCAAGGAAAAGAGCACCGCTTACCTAGTGTATAGGAAATGACACCCAGATGGATAGTGGGGCCCTGGACGGGGCTTGGTGTGCGAGACTCTGTGGATGGGCGCACACCGAGGTTTGAGGCAATCCAGGTTATGCAGCCAGGCGAACGCCTTGCAGAGGCCGGTGGCCAAGAATACCAAAACACAACGAAATCCGTGAGGCAATCCAAATCCAAGTCCGAGGTCGTAGAAATATGCAAAGCCAAAGTTCACAATGCCAAGGGTTAGACAAAGGCAATCCAGTAGACAAAATCCGAGGTCGTGACAGAATCGTAGGAGCAAGGTTCAAAGTAAGGAACAAGGAACAAGAGCCGTACAGTACTGAAAGAGTTCAGCTGTGAAGCAACGCTTCCGTGTTCCTGGCCATATTTGAATCCTTGAGAGGAACCACGTGATGCGTGTCACGTGATGCGGAAGCGTTGTCTCCACGTGACTCCTGGTAGTGCTTGCCCCCTCACGTGATGCGTGATCGTGTTGGCCCTCTCACGTGACGCGAGGATCGTTGCAAACGATGTGGATTGTTACGGGCTGCCAGTGGGAGTCTCCATTGTGCTTTCCAGCGCTGGGATGGCCGGTAAACCCCTGTTCCAAACAGTGTCCTGGTATTGCGGGTAAGATGATGCAGTCTCCGACTGCCAGAGTGCATAAACGGGATCCCCTGATGGATTCTGGCAGAGACCTGGCGTGCGGAGGGAGCAGGGAGAGGGTGTGCGGGAGAAAGCGTGACACAATCCAACTAAAGAACTACAACAAATGATAGACCTCAAAGTAACAAAAGCGGAAGAGCAAGGATGGATAAGGAGACAAGAACGAGATTTCCTAATCAACACTGACCCGTCCACCCCTACTTTTTATGGTCTACGTACGATACATAAAACAGTGTTAATCCCCCAGGCAGACCCATAGTAGCCGGTATTAATTCTATTCTTGAGCCCCTTTCGAAATTTGCGGACCATTACTTAAAGAATTATGTAACACGGGTGAAAACCTATCTCAAAGACAAAAAGGATGTCATAAAATGGTTTGAAAACCATCCCTACAATGCGAACACTCAGTTCATGATAAGCTTCGATATAGTGTCTCTTTACACTAACATACCTCAACAAGAAACCATAGAAACTATTGAGGAAGTTCTACTAACACGTCTAGATGACGACCCTGTACCAACGTCGTTCATATTATGGTGTATAGAGGTCTCCCTAACCAAAAGAAATTTCGAATTCGAAGGCCATTTTTACCAACAAGTAGAAGGGACGGCTATGGGAGCTACCATGGCTCCTAGTGTCGCTAACCTCTACATAGAATTTTTCAAAAAAGGCACATTTACACTACTCGCCCCTTTGAACCTAACCTTTTGGCATGGGCTAGATACATTGATGCCATTCTCGTAATATGGCAGGGCAGTGAAAGTGAAGCTAATGACTTCCTGACATGGTTAAATCAATGTAACAGGCATTCACAATTTACAATGACCATCAACAAAGACAAAATCAACATCCTTGATTTAACTATTTTCCATCAAGAAGGGAAGCTACAAGTAAAACCCTACCACAAAAAGACTGATCAAAATTCCTTATTACACTACCATAGTCATCATGTGAAACATCTGAAGGACAATCTTCCCTATGGGAAATTTTTACGGTTAAAAAGAAATAGCAGCACAAAAGAGGCATATGAAGAAGAAGCAAGACGCCTATCCATAAAATTAAAAGAAAGAGAATACCCCAAAAAACTCAAGCTGCAAAACGAGCATTTAATAACAATAGGGAATCTTTCTTAGAGGACAAGGTTAAAAAACCTAAAGATGACAGAATAGTGATTGTTAACACGTACACTATCTAAGTCTGACGATTACAAACATAGTCCGAAAACAATGGAACATTTTTGATAAATCATCGAATCAGTTACAATGCCCCCTCTTTGCCTATAGAAAATCGACTACTATAGGTAATCCTGTCAGTAGTAGTAAATTGAAGGGGAAACTACCCCAAACAGAGACCCTTATAAAAGGCTGGGGTCTAAATCCAATTATAGGGCACCACCCATGTGGGAAATGTTCTGTTTGTAAATTTACAACTAAATCTAAAGAAGTAGATGTAGGACTGGAGACACCTTGGCAGCAAACCGAATTCACAAATTGCAATTCTGATTTTGTCATCTATATGATAACTTGTCCGTGCCAGAAGAACTACATAGGCAAAACTATAAGAAAAATAAAAACAAGAATCATAGAACACAGAAGTTGCACAAAGAATAAAACCATTATGGCACCTATGGTAAAACGTTTTGTAGAACATAACCACATGAATGAAGACCTAAATGGACCATCCTCCAGACAATAAACGGGAATGATATGAATAAAAAGAAAAAATCCTCCTCGAGAAAGAACAAAGGCTCATCTTCCTCACCAAGAGCGATAAGGAAGGGCTTAATGAAGCCATAGAATGGCCTAAAATCTAAAGAGTAGAGACTAATTTACCTTGAGAGCGATGCAACGTTAGGCTACCAACAAGAAGACACCTGTCAAGTTTTTCCTAGGAACCGCTATATCAGTATTATAAAATAGACCCAGGAACTAGGGTACTAGGACTCAGTCTAATATATGTAACTAGACTCATGTAGTACTATAGATAGAGCTAATCAGGAAATAAATCCGCAAAAATTCCAACGCTGAATGATAAGCCTACTATATAGACTATACATTTTAAATACTTAATTATCTAGATCTGAATCTTTTTCCCAATGGATATATCATCTAGATGTAAGTTAGTCATCTGACTTGAACCTAGTACCCTTCACTATAAGCATGACGATTCTTGGTAAGCTACGAGATCCATAGCGCAGGTAGAGACTAACAAAGGACTAAGGATTAACATAAATATACACACTAAAGATGCCGCCTGCCATTGAAACAAACAATACACAGCGTCTAAGTACATACGCTATGAGCGAGAGTCCCTTTGATTTCAACAGGCACTGAGAGCACATGTAGAAACTAAAAAAGAACTCAGGAGTAATATATATATATATATATATATATATATATATATATATATATACACACACACACACACTAAAGATGGCGCCTGCAAATTGAAGAAAACCGCACACGGCGTCCTACTACACATGCTACGAGCGAGAGGTCGATACAAACAGGCACTGAGAGCCCACAGATCGCACAAGCAGAGGTACATTTTTTACTAGTGCATAAATAGGTAGATTCCTACATGTACAATGCGGAGAGACTACATATAATAATATATACTGGAGTACCCCATTCTATAAGAATTCCATTTTACTTCCTGTCTCTCATAGACAAATACAACGAACCAACACATGTGGCTTTCCCAAGCATCAGATGTTTGAATAAACAGCAAGGGAGGACGTTTTACAATCCTGAATAAATTTGAAATTACTACAGGCCATAGCACCGTAGAAAAGGTAAGCCAAGTTAAAATAACCTGGCGTTACTAGATGCGACCTCATAACTGAATTATAGGAATTATTTAACATTTAGACGTCCCCTCTAATGAAAACTCTGTATGATTCCATTCCAGCTGTATTATAACAACCGACTGCTATTTATAGAGCTAAAGTGGAATACTACTGGAGAACATATACAAGAGACCTACCTACTATTAACTATCCACCACAGGGAGGTATGTTAAATTTACCTACATAAGGCTGCTTCATGTAGATGTGTTTCTGTGGATTGACCCTTATGGACAGCGGGTTTTAACAGAATATAAATATTCAAATTTTAGGTCTAGCTGATTAAAAAAAGAGTGCAGCTATTTGACCTAGAGGACCACTCCTGCTACAATCAGGACCCTACCTCTCAAGACTTTCTCCACCCTCTGGACCAGGTATAACATTTCTTATCCAAGGCCCAGCATAATTAAATTCATAACAAGAGAATCATTTAAACATTGATAGTTTACCCTCTCTTTTCTTATCAACAGTCACAACAAATAGAGGAATAACACCTCAGTTACTGTCAACAAGAGTCGTAATTCGTTCCAATGGATATCAAGACAGCTCTACCTGTTTGTGTGTTTTTTAATTGTATAAATTACAGTGGCATATCTCCTGAAGAAGGTTCCAAGAGTCGCGAACCAGAACCGAAACATGTTGAGTCCCCTTACCCTAGCTAGAAATAACTAGGTTTGAATACTTATTCCAATTTAAGGGTGCAGACTATAAAAAATAGACATATGCTAATTTATAGTCTTGAATACTTACAAATGTTTAGATAACATTCTATACCTAAATAGTCTTAGGTTTATGTGTCACTAATTGAATTGTTGTTTTTAAGACAGTAATTTTATCACGGTTAATTATTTTGTATCTACAGCTATTAAATTTCTTACTTTTTGAACTGATATTATTGACTAAAAATATATATTTGTGATAAAGAGACAGTATTAGTTTAATGTTTTGAGTACTGTGACTGTTGATATGTTACCATCTACCTCTGTTGTACTAGATATATCTATCCCGATAAAAGGTAGAGTTACCACATTTCTGGTTACATTGGGTTTCCACCCTTATGTCTAATGCTAAATATAGATAAAATCTATCTTAAAAAGATTGAATCTGAGACTTGTTAAGAGAATGGTTAAGTATGGAAAATAATATCACAATTCTAGCAGTTTGGGAATGGCGCCTTAAAGCCATAAGTAGAGGGAAAAACCATAAAATGCCATGTTCACGGTGCAATTAGAATGTACCGGTTTCTCCAAACACACAACACTCGTAGCACATAGTAAATTCCATTCTAGACCTACCTTGGAATCCGCTTGCGATGAAATGCTGAGCCCACTGCTGCTTCTCCGCTCCTACTTTGTTTAGGACGGCCAAGTTCTATAGAGATCAGCACAGTTGGAATCAGATGGCAGCACTCATATCACAATACCTTCCCAACACCCTTCCACAGCCTCATTATGAGTCAGAATAAAATCCTTAGTGAATATCAGACATGTAGGAAACCCTTAGAATTCTATAGTTTTCACGCCCCAGATGGGGGGGCGGACATGGGGTTTAACAGCCCACCAGCCAGAGCTTTTGTAGTCCTGAGCTGTGGGCCGTTAAACCCCATGTCCGCCCCCAGCCGGGGCGTGTACGTTATTTGCACCCTGGGATATCCTGGGGTGTGGATAGCTTTCTTTTTTTTCTCCGTTTGCCAGGAAATATGCTCATCTCCTGTTAGAGGAAATTTAAATAGAAAAAGGGACTAGGTCACTTTTCGGATGACTGCGGCCATCGAAAACTTGTTCCAAAATAGCCGCCATCAAACGAAAAGGGACTTAGTCCCTTTTTTATTTTAATGGTGGCGGACAGATGGGAGAAGCATCAGGGACCAGAGCGAAAGGATCAGGCCCCCCAGGTAAACTGGGGTGGGGGAAGGGGAATTGGGTTTTTCTAATGTGGGGAGGCAACAGGGAGAGCGTCTCTGTTCCCTCCCCATGTTAGGGGGGAAAAAGCACCACCCAGAGATGGGCCTCGGGTGGCTGAAACAGCAGGCAGGGTTTGTGTATTCTCGCCTGCTATTCCAGAATCACCACTGCTCCTCCCTCGAAGGCCCACTCACCGAACCCCTCTCCCATGTTCCCACCTGCTGATTCCTCTTTCCTCAAAACCCCTACCCCATGTCTACTGCGATCCTTGCTAATTGAAGTGCTTCACCCCCACCCATTCCTCCACAGCCACCCACCACCCTCCTGTTTGACAAATTGGGAGTTCTTGCTCCCATGCCCATCACCCTAAAACCCAGACGCCTTCCCTTGACCACACTCCCCCAAACACCACCCCCACGCAATGATACCCCAACCCCTCAGTTTCCCCTATTCCTTCCCCTCACACCCCATCTCCATACCTGCTCTCTCTCAGTAAACCCAGCTCCCATTCCTGCCTCTGCGCAGCCAACACTGGATAAAGAAAGCAGACCGTGCTTATGTACATTCAGTCTTTGCTGTGCGGGCCAGCCTGGGGGATCCATATTTGGCGTGAATGGGTTTGACGAGACCATCTTCTCCGAATATGGATAGACCCCTAGATACATCTGCCTGAGGGTGCCAGTAGCCTGCATTTCTCAGGCCACAAGGTGCCATAATGGCAGATGCTTTGCTACAGAAAGCAGAATTAAAGTACATTACTCAGAAACATTGCAACAGGCAGGTTCATTAGTCACAGTGATGCCTCTGCTTGGTAAATGGCCAGTTACAAGATACCCTAATTTTCCTCTTGACGATGGAAGGAGGGCGCTTTGCAACATTCACCTTTATATACAGTCTATTGTAAACTACGCCACCCTTGGCTCAGGCTTGGAGTCCTAGAATTTACATTCTGGACTTTGACCAGGGGTTCAATGTACAGAGACGGCCGTGCAAATGAGTCACTAAACTTCCAGGATTGACCAAGCACACTGTCAAGCCCCTCATTACTCATTACATTGTGCACTAATTCACAATTCTCCAAATTTGCCCTGGAAACAATTCAGGGCATAGTCGCCGCCTCTCTTTTGCGGAACCGTGGACTGACACACAACCATCCAATCAAAAAACATTCTTCACCCGCTGCATCCCACCTTGTGTTTGTAGCTTCTATTGCCTGCTTTCCCATCTTCTTACTAGCCCCTCACTCATTTTTCTTTCTCACATCAGGCTATGGTCTGTATAGGTTAAGTGTATGCTTCTCACTCTCAACCTGCACACGGGTTTCTTTTTCAAATTGACCGCCTTCAAATAAAGACTTAATCAAAAGTGTTTATGGAAAGAATTTTTTTTTTCTTGATGTGTCAGCCGATATGTGTTTCGACCAGTGATGGTCCTCCTTCGGGGATTACAATTTAAAGAGACTTGTTCTCACGAGTAAATAACTTATGTGCCAACGTACTGCTTGGTTTATGGCTTGAATACATACTCTAAAGCAACATTGCTCAGATAAAAACTGGTTCCTAAATCGTGGCCGTTTAGGGTCCGCAACACCAATGTATTACCAGCAGCATTCTGTATAGCCTTGGTGGCGGCACGCCACTCCATGGGCAAGCTTAGGGCCTCAGATACTACTATGGTGGTGATTTGGGGCAGTATATAAAAGGTAACGGTGTCCGATATGAGCATGATTTAATTTGTGCAGTCGTCCTTGCCGTCTGCTGTAACGTTTAGGGTATTCAAAGTTTGGTGCTAAACGCAAAATTCTGTGCAAATGGCAGAATTCTGTGCAAATGCACATTTAGATTACACTGCAGTGCTTGATATTTTGGAGACATTGCATGTTTGTCAGCGCATGCCAGAGGCTAGTACTTGGGTACGGACGAAATGTCTGAATAAAATGTACCGACCATACAAAAAGACCTATAAACACATACCACCAAAAGTTCGAACATTTTGTGGTATGTGTTTTGGTGGATAGGTAAATAAAAAATTTAAAAGGCGTGGGGCTGCGGGGGTGTCCCCCGCAACACCCTGCTCACTACACTGTACAGTATAGTATAGTGAGTGGGGCTTGCGGGGGACACCCGCGACAAAATAACACCCTGCTCACTATACTAAACAGTATAGTGAGCGGGGCTAACCCCTGCAGCTGCCCGAAAAAAAAAAGAAAACAAATTAAAAAATCAAAAAAGGACCCTGCAGCTCCAGTTCCTGATCACAGAAGTGAAAGGGAATAGCGCTTCTTAAAAGGGAAGTAGGGTTTGGGTGGGGGTACTTTCGGGGTGTGGGTGGGGAGGTGTTGTGTGGGTGGGGGTGTAAGTTTGTAGGGTTTTGAAATGGATGTTCGCATGGGAAATGTACAAACATTTTGTAGTGTGTACATTTCCCATGCAAACATTTCCATTGCGGGTTGTTCCGCCTCGGAAATTTCACCTTGATCCTAGTACTTGACCATTTAAAGTAATTAGCACCACTCAAACACTGCAGTCACTCTCATTCAGAGTCCCCATGATGCCAACTGAAACCTCCCTATGTCTTCAGCGAAGACCCAAAATTGTACATAATGTAGTCAAAAATCAGGGTTTTAAACCCTACAAACAAATTTAAAATAATTGCCATATACCCTCCTATATTCAATGGCTCAATTAAACAGCCCCTCATACATATAATTTATTTATGTGACTTTTATGATCTGTCGGATCGAAATAAAGTTATGATGATATAAATCATACAGAGAGGTAAACATCGAGCTGGATTAGGGGGAGCACGTGCATTGGCGACATCGTACTACAACTGTCTGCCTTTCTTGTCTCCGTCACTTGGCCTACACGCTGCTTCCTATGGGCTGGTCTCCAATGCAAACTTTGCAGCAGTGGCCCCATATCTCCACTGCTTCCTATGGGCTGGTCTCCAATGCAAACTTTGCAGCAGTGGCCCCATATCCCCACCCCGCCTTATATGTCTCTCTGTCCTCCCAACCCGCCTTCTATCTTACCACCCCGCATGCCCTTTGCTCTACGCACTATGAAGACCACAGAAAAACGGCTTGTGGTAAGGTAGTCCGGTACCTAACATAAAAGCACCGTAACAATATAACTCGATTGTATTAAAAAAGAAAAACCCAAGATGGAGGTTTAAAGATAAACCTACAACCTGTGTAAAGAAGCGGCTAGCCGGAACATACTTATTTGCTTAACAATTCAGACATTAATAGCTTAAATCCTTCCCCTTGATGAGCAGGCCTTTTTAGAATGATCTTTTAAACGAGAACTGGGAGTATCCAGGCATTGTCCAAACAAATATATTGGCACTGTGCTAAAGGCGAATGTACTCTTGGTGTCGAACACCATCAGTACACTGGGGTTGTTCGAAGCCCACTAGGTTTGCCAGTTGTAGCGAGTTGCCTGAACTCCACATTTTAACACAATGATAACGATTTGACTTGTGTTGGAAGGGAGCCACTAAGGACCGGGGTCGCCTGGCAACTACCTTATGTGGCAACAGAGGGTGACTCGCTTCTAAATTGAGCCTTGGCTCCTACTCAAAGAAAGGGTGCCAAGTCCTTTCCAGGAGTCAAAGTGCCTAATGTTGCTGCCACAACTTCAGTGGACTACATTGCCCAGCAGCCCATTGGCTGGAGAGAGGTGGTGTCCTTACCTGGTGTGCTGAGCATAAGATCGGGCACACTCACCAGGAGTCTCCAGAGGGACAACAGCCCTATGCATTCTGACACCCGGGGACTCCATTTTCTATAATACACTACAAGAGAGTGGACCAGCATGAGGACTGGAAAATAGAAATTAACAGCGGGGTATTCCAGGACCCACACTGAGGGGAAAACTGTACACCCGGCACAAGAGATCGAGAGCTCTGCAAAGCCTCCAAGTTTAATCTAGGAATTCCAAGATGGCGCAGCAGATGCTTACAAAACTGGGCCATTCTAATTAAGAATAGATTGGCTACACAAAGGAGGAACTTTCTTGTTTGGAACCTTAATGGGAAATCCTGTTTTTAAACCTGGGGAAGGGGAATTGACCCAGGATATAAGGATACAAAATTATCAGGTTCATGTTGAACAGAACTGTTATTTCTTTTAAATTTGAATTGGCATATTGTACCTTTATGAATGTATAAGTGGGAGGGGCAGATTCCTTTCATTAGAGTGATTTCCTTTCGTCTTGTTTTTGATAGGGAGGGAAATCCTCTCCAGGGTAGGGATACCAAGGTATTTATCACACCCTTTTGAGTTAATAAAGTGGCTACTTGTGAAAAACCATCAAGTTATCAGCCTCGCATTTCTGACCTCTCACATATGCCACTTTGATTTCATCACAAGACAATGCGTCCATGCAAAGTACCTGTAGGGGCTGGATCCCAGATACAATGCAAGATGAGATCATCCGAACCAATGCTCTTTTTTTGGGGTCCTCCGGCAGGAGCCTTGGGGACGGTCTTGTCTCATCTAGGTAATGGATGATTGCAAGCTGGAATAAACCGGGAAATGCAGAGGGGTTTGTTTTAAAGAAAGTGTGAACATGGTGGCAAGGAGAGAAGCTTGAAATACAAGTGCATTAAAATGAATCCCAAACATAAGTGGTCTGGCACTACAAAAAAACATGGCAACATGGGGTATGCAACAGAGTAAATCATGGACAAAGGCACGCAGCACAGAAGAACACATGAGGAGTATTACAGTGACAGGTCTCTGGAATGAAGCAGGAATGCATGGGCTAGTATACGTTAGAGAAAAAAACATTTTAATGTGCAGGATACAAAACAGCATTAATTATGATTGGGGGAGCACATTGGAGTCTTGCCAAATGGTCTATTAGTTGTTTAGCACTAGTCATAACTTTAAAGGTATTAAAAGTGCCAGGGTCACAAGCGTTAAGGAAATCTCAGGCATTAGGTAAGTTGCTGTCCTAGTAAAGAGTCCTAGGCCACTGAAGTCTGAGGTGTTTCAGACAATAACCACCCTTGGGCATTCCACTTTTATTACAATAAATATCCAAAATCTTCTCTACTATAAATAGCTCTCTATGTCTTGAAATTTTGTTTTACTGTATAATGTTGTTCCTCAGTATTTATGCACCTACTACTAACTGTACATTTTATGATTGTATACCCTTACTTGTATTTCTGTATATTTTTTGTGTAACCTATTTCTGTATATTGGGTTACAGTTGGTTGGAGTTGTCTGGGTCGGGACTCCTTACCCACCGCGTACCTTTCTTTAGGGACAATTAGTGAGTCAGCCTGCAGCCTGGCTCCTGGTTTGTCTGGGGACCAACTGCAGGGTTCCCAATTAGCTGAATGATTAGGTGGGACGACAGATCTGCGGATGATGAAAGGCGCTGGGGGGATTCAAGAGTCCAAGAATTTAGCAAGTTTGCTTAGGTTTTGGTTCATGGTCCGGTCAGAGGAGTCATATTGGTGCTTGTAACTTTTTACTTTATTATTAAAAAAGTCACAAAAGCAAATAAGAAACAGCACAGTGGCAGATAATGCCAGTTGTTCAACATTGGTGTGAGCAAACAGCCGACGCGCGTTTCAACCCAAGTCTTTTTCAGGGCCAATTGAGTAGGATGGTATGCTCTCAATAGAGCTGATTCCGGCACTAGAACATGCTAATTAGCCTTTCTGGCACCCGGACATGGGAGGACCAGCTATCAGCTCTATTCAGAGCACACCATCCTACTCAATTGGCCCTGAAAAAGACTTGGGTCGAAACGCGCGTCGGCTGTTTGCTCACACCAATCTTGAACAACTGGCATTATCTGCCACTGTATTGTTTCTTATTTGCTTTTGTGAATTTTCAAAAACAATAATAAAGTAAAAAAGTTACAAGCACTAATAAGGCTCCTCTGACCTGACCATGAACCAAAACCTAGGCAAACTTGCTAAATTCTTGCACTATTGAATCCCCCCAGTGCCTTTCGTCATCCGCAGGTCTGTCGTCCCACCTAATCATATTTCTGTATATTTCCTGCGCCATGATACCCTTATGTCTGGTGCGCATTTACAAATCAATAAACAAACAAACTTCATCAGCATCAGTCTAAGCAGGATATCTCGTTACAATCATGGGCTCGTCCATGTATGTGGCAACCGGGAGCATTTTATTGCCCTTTCACGCAAAGCACTGTAGCTGCATAGATGCCATATTGCACACACCAAAGAGTCTATTTACAGGGCAAATAGAATCCCTCACATATATCTTATTCTGTTTGAAAAAATATTTGTGGAGCCCCCTTCCCATCCAAACCTGAATGTTTGTACACACTCCATTGCCTCGTAAAAATCCTCCAGAAACTCGAACATTTCCATGACCTGTCAAAAACAGTCCTCCATGTGACCCTGTCGAATGCCTTTCCAGCAACCGGGAAAATGTAGTAGCACTTTTTGAGTGACGGCCAAATCCACCAATCAAGTACGTTCATTGGTATTCCACCCAGGCACAAACCCATGCTGCTCCAAATGATCCAGGGCCTGAGGTTCCAAACCCTTTTTTACCAGTAGAATTTTAGTGAACCATGTTTTATTCACTTGTATTAAAGCTCTATGGGTCCTCTAGAAGCAGCAGTGCTGCAGGTCCATAACCTTTTAAGGAACGATCACCATATTGATCCTCTATATGATCATCGGAGCAGTGCTTCCTCTCCATAAGTGCAGACAGAGTTAAGGCTGGCACCATCATCCTTAGTCCGGGTTTCCATTAATTCCTGCATCTGTTCCCCCTTGCAGGGCCCATATCGTGCTGTGGATAGCTTTGTCCCTGGTAGTTTGGGAGAAAAAACTGCTTTTTCAGAGTTAATCATGCATGGTATTTTATATATTGTTTTTATAAGCTGGACCCATCTATATCAGCTGTTCTGTCATCCTTATACATGCTGGATAATGTTGGCTAATAGTTGAGTGTGTATTTCCCAGATTTGAGATACACTGTTTTTTTTAGAGCCATCTCCTTTATCTAAACAGAGAAAGGTATTTACATGGCTTATACTATTTCTTTTTTTTATTTGTGTTTTCACCACCCTACCTGAAACTGTCTGTGCTGCTGCCTAAAGCAATGTCCCTGTGTATATCTCCCACTGGCTGCTGGTTTGGGTGACCTCCAACTCCCACATGTTCTATTTTTATTTGTTCACCCCCTGCTGTTGCTTATGGTGAAGGAGGCAACACATCCTATAAGCCTTTAGGTGTTTCCCTACTGCAAACCTAGGCCTGTTACCGCACAGCCTGAACCCCTCCATTTCAGGGGATTTATGGTCAAAGGTCCAGAGTCTCAGTTTCCTTCGGTTGGGATTAACCATCTATATTGTATTGCCGGTACACTATGATCTGATGACACCGCAGCTTCATGTTTGCGTTTTGCTTGTGTAAAAAGGCTCCCTAAGACATATACACATATACTAAACATCTTTGGGAAAATTGTGGGTGTCCCGAGGAAGAACATCAAAATTCACACAGATAAAACGCCACTGTCCAGAAAAGCCTCTGCGCTATAAGACTACTATGGTGGTGATGGGCTCAGTATAAAAGCGTTTCAACAAAACATAGCTTAACATACGTGTGTTTATGCCAGCCATCCTGCAGCAGGTAGTCAGTCGTTGCATTGGAGAATGTTCACCACTCATTTCTTAGAGCAGATTACTCCTTGCCAAGAACTTCAAATACACTATATCATTTAAAACAGTTACATATGGTAAGTATGGGGGGGGAGGTGATCATGTTTCTTTAAGGGCGGGCATGGGACTCTCCTAAAGCTCAGAATTTAAAAACTGTGAAAATTAAAAAAAAGTAAACATTTGGGAATTAATATTTCAGGGGTAAAAACACATGGAAACATGCAGTTGGTAGCCCCGTAAGGCCCCTGCATCTACTCCAGGTTGAGACACACAGTTTAAACCACCCCACTCAAAAAATCAGTCCTGACAATTTGCCCTTTCAATTTCAAGATTATCGAAGATACCTGGATCATCTATGTTTGGAAAGATCTATCCCAACCATCGTAAGCATCTGACCTTTGTGTATTTGTACAGTGGCTATTCCCCACCCGCCGCCGACTTCGGATTTAACTTGCAGTACCTTCATCTGAGGTTAAAGAGAATGGGCACCAACTCCCACGGTGGTGGCTTGAATCTCCCAAATTCCTTGCCACAGACGTTTCTGCATTTTTTAAGGGTCATCCGTCAATAATCCAGATTGCATTTGCAACTGAATCTTCATCAGAGGCCTACTGTCTACTTAGAACTCCTATCATGCATGTGCAGTAGACACCACTGCACTCCAACAACAATCCAGGTGGAAAGGGAAGTTTTTGATTCCCCGCTCTCCCTCACTACTCATCTCTCCACCCCTCCCAAGTGTAACGCCCATCCCCAATTGATCTGCCTCTCCAAACCCTGCCTGAGGCTGTTTATTCATCTAGCTTGTGGACTGCACCCCCGCCCCCCAACTCCATCTTGCACTTCACCCTTACCCACCCTGTCCTCACAGAGCCTAACCCCATCCTTACTTGGTCAGCCCCTCCACCTATCCCTACCCTCCCCGAGGCCTCATGTACCTACCTAGGCTGCACATTCTACAACTAATGATCGTTCGGTCCACCGCCTCTCCATGTTGTATTAGGCCCCAAATCTTGAACCTATTTGTTTGATCTCCACCAACCCTCTGTGGGTTTGCCACAGTGTAAAGCCGGCCTACCTACGGCTTTATTAAATAGTTTATTAGCTATGTTACAGAGTTATTTTTTGCTTGATTTGCCTGTTTTGATACAGCTCAGATTCAGTGTCTTTTTCTGCATTAAAAAAAATGTCATTGGTTTCTTATATTGCGCTTCATTCGGATCCCAGCCTCTAACCGCAGTACTGGCATGGAGTACAGAACATGTGCTGCTCAGTGTAGTCTTGTTTACAAGACCAGAGCGTTGCCATTGAGCTATCCTTCCTGGTCATTTAACTTCTGAAGACGTTTCTCTGCCACTCGGACTGAAACAAAACTACATTTGAGATTTTTTTTTAATAGCTAGCTTTTATCTTGGGTTCAGAAATTATGCAAAGAAAGGCTTCACAGTAATGACAGGTCAGCTGTGCCTCGTCTGATGTCGTACGGGCCAACATTCTGTATGCCTTGCACATCCAAGGATCGTTTGGCCTATATAAATGTATTATCTGAGCAAACCATTTCATAGGATGATAAACAGCCAGGAAGAGGAACATGGGTAGAGCAGGAATCACTCTCCTAGATTCCTATAGCAGATGTAGTGCGTCTGATCATAATTTGACCATGAATGTTCGAGGTCTCCCTCCTTTCTACCTTTCGGTATCCAAAACATTTTTAAGTTTGATCATCTATCTCAGTCTTTAAGATCCAACTTCTCGAGCTTCACAAAGTTATTAGTTTCTTGTATGTTCTTTCTCTCTCCTCCTGCGATTTTCTTGCCAATCCTGAACTTGGACTCCAGCTCTTCAAACTCATCTATATGATGAAATGATATGATAGGTTATTTATAACGTGCCTAATACCCAGAGGTTTCTAAGCGCGGACCCGGGGATCGTACCTGTGGTGCTCCGTGTCGTTTTGCTTCCAAGGCGAGCACGTGGCCCCTGAGCTATCCTCCCGAGATACATGTTTGTATGACAGAAAAGCATTGGGTCACCAGGTCTATCTTCTCATTTAGAGAATAGAAGTTCCCGTCAACCTTCACCTGTCCCCTACCAATCTCATTTGAATTTCCTGCTGTCCTTGTGCCATTCGAGCAGTCTGCTGCTTTAACAGAGCAAAAATATTTAACTGGTTCAATTGATCCGAGAGGGTGCTTTTATCTGCGGCTACATGCATTACGTCTCCAGAGTTCAAAGTGAAGCGCAATGCTATAGGGTGCTTGAGAAGATGAGCACGTTATAGAGGGACCCTTTCCTAGTCAATACTTAAATCGTCTCTTGGTAAGTCTTGGGCTGTCCATTTCCCTACTTTTGGCCTTCTCTGCAGGTTTAGCTGACCCTGCAGCTGCCCTCATTACCACTGGGTCTTCGTTCAAGGTTTACCATCTCCTCTTCAATGTTGTGTTAGCGCCAGTATGCTGGGTCAAGTGGTGTCCTGTTGTAGCCTTAGAAGTTGTATTGTCTCCATTCGGCTTGCTCAAGGAAGGATAGCTCTGGGGCAACGTGTTTGTCTTGGAAGCAAGACAATGCGGCGCAACACATGTTCGAATCCCGATGGATGACAATAAACCACCTCCTCTTAAACCCCACTAAAACCGAAATCATGGCGTGCGGCAACAGTGCCCTTCTAACTCATCCACTCCCATGGCCCCCGTCCCTGGGCCAACCCCACTCAAACCTCTCACACACAGTAAAAAACATAGGCTGCACTATGGACTCTGGCCTATACCTCTCCTGTCAGATCAACCATGAGTCTAAATAAGGGGTCTCCAACCTTTATGTTAGCTAGAGCTACTTGCAGTGGAGGCCAACAGTGGAGAGCTATTAGCGGGCGATATCGGGGTGGGGATATTTATAAACCTCTGAATTTTGACGAATATTTTTTTGGGCCAATTATTTCCTCTCTATAAACAGATGGAATAACATATTCCTTCACGATTATATTAAGAACTTCAAAAACCTCTTTGTTGCATTATTATTTATTAGTAGCTGTCTCAAAAAGACAGATATTTGTTGGTCTACCATACAAATATCCTGTAATTTTTGTACCCGTCCTTTGCGTTTTATGCAGGCTTTTTACATGCTAGGCACACTATTGTTTTCCAAATGTGCATTTCATACTTCCACAAAAAAAAACAAAAGTAATTTCCAAATTGAAAAATGCTGCTTGCGTTCCCTAGTTTTCGTTGAAATGTTTTTTTGTCAGACACCACACATAATTTGTGTGCCCCTCTGTGTTTTAGCACAGGTTATATTTATAAAGATGGTATATGCTTGTCAAACTGGTTAATCACAAATAAATGCTTCTGTTGTGCTGACAGCAGTTTTTAAGAAATTAAACTGTGGGTTCATGGGTGCCAACTTTTGATTTTCACTACAGGGGCAGAAATATCCCCACCTCCATCCTGAATATAAGCAAGCAGCCAGCCCAACCCATACCCTGGCCAAACACATTTTATAGCACTTTTTCTATGATTCCAGTCCTATGCGGACAACACTCAGCTCATTTTCAGGCTACCCTCAGCCACCTCTTCTCCCTCCTTCATCTCCGACTGCCTGTCCGCCACCCAGGAGTAGTGTG
The DNA here is from genome assembly GCF_040938575.1 of Ambystoma mexicanum. NCBI lineage: Eukaryota > Metazoa > Chordata > Amphibia > Caudata > Ambystomatidae > Ambystoma > Ambystoma mexicanum. The sequence goes on from NC_090940.1 coordinate 607,882,483, forward strand.
CTGCCAATGATCTATGCCAGTAAGACCGGGATTCTCCTCAGTGGAACACCTGCTCCCTCCTTTCCTGTCACTCTCTGGCCGGCCTCCCTCGGCCCTCCTCCTGCTCCCACCTGTGAGACTAAAAACCTTGGGGTCATCTTTGACTCCACACTCTCCTTCTCTCCTCACATCTCTAAGAAGTCACACTCCCAGTTGCACCTCCTCAGAGACATTCTTCCTTTCCTCTCCTTCCCCCAGAAGCTCAATGTCTCCAGAGCCCTGGTTCTCTCTAGGCTGGACTATTGCAACAGCCTCTTTCTAAATCTGCCTGCTTCTACTCTCCGCCCTCTGCAACTCATCCAGAACAGGACTGCGAGACTTGTCCTTGGCCTCAAGCCCAGGGATCGTATCTCTCCAGGACTGAAATCTCTGCACTGGCTCCCAGTGGCTGCGAGGATTAAGTTCAAAACCCTCTGTATGGTCCACAAGGCCTTCTGGGGCCTGGGGCCTCAATACCTTCAGCTCTCTCTTTCAAAATATCTTCCTTCTCGAGCTCTTCGCTCATCCGCCTCCAACTCCCTCAGGGTCAGTCGCTTCTCCAAGCAACGATTTGGTGGTAGATCTCTTTCCTCGGATGGGACCTCCCACTGGAACAGCCTCCCTGTCTCCCTGAAATTTGAGGAGAATCATCTCCGGTTCTGGAAGCACCTCAAAACCTTTCTCTTTGCTTCTCCCTTTTCTCCTCCTCTCCCCTGCTGACTTCCTGGTCGATACTGAAACTGCACTGGTCATCTGCACTGGTCACATGGCAACCTCCCCTGCTCTCAAGCCCAGCCCCCCACACTCCAGTAGCACACCTGCACTGCCTTCTTGGCAACCACCCGCCCTTAGGGACTGTTCTGTACCCCTACAGTTCCACCACTTGCACTTGCCACCAGCTGGCCGGACGCTACTGATTGTTATTTATTATCCCATGTACTGCACTGTCCCCTTCCCCTCACCCCCGCACTTTCCTCCTTCCCCCTTCGCATACACTTGCACGATCTGAATGACACCTGGCCTAGTAGGATCATTGTCTGTCTTCTCTCTGTTCCCCCTCCCTTGCCTCGTTGCGCTTTGAAACACATGATATGATATGATACAGCATTTAGTTTTGAATATATAACATCTCAGCATCGGTCTGTCAACCTGCTGAGCTACCCTCGTAGACTTCTACTGTACAGCGTGTCTATGGATCGCTTAATGTACTAAAAGTGGGTGTACCTGTGTCACGGAAGTGATTTAAAGTGGAAATGTAAAGTGTGGAGTTTGGAAAGAAGCCACATGAAAGAAATTGCACCATTTTTTAAATATTATTTTGAACACTTCCAGGCAAACAGCAGTGCTACTGTGATATTTTCATTGCGTGGTCACAATGATCCTGATCCTGCCCCAACCCCTCTGACATCTCTGGCAAACAAGAGCAACTTGCTTAAGCAAGACAGCGTTGGGGGCGCACAAGGCCAACTCTGGTACTACAGGCGGCTTGCAGAAGCAGAACGTGATACTGACATGTGTCAGGGAAATTGCAAGCAGCTCCATGTGGCACAGCAGCCAAGCTCCCGGCTCGCAATTGGGATGACCAGTGACGCATCTTTCCCTACCTCTCGTTCCCGAGCAGACTTGCCGCAGTTATGTCTATTGTGATGTTGAGAATGGACTATGCCAACTTCCTATACCTAGGAGCCCCGGCATACCATCTTAACAAACTCCAAAGAGCGCAAAACGCCACTGCTAAACTACTCCTTGCCCTGGGTCCAGGAGACCACTTCTCTCCAGATCTTCAAACACTCCACTGGCTCCCAGTCGGACGAAGGGCCACTTTAAAGACCCTGTGCATCACCGTACAGTGCCCAAGACCGGCCCATTATACCTGCAAGGAATGATAAAACCATACCTCCCATCCCGCACCCTAATATCAATCACTGCCCTCCTTTTAGTGATTCCAACCTCTAACTGTCAGGATCGGAGGATCCCCCTTCTCAGCCTTGGCCCTGACCCTGTGGCACTCGCTTCCCTCACATATCCGTCACACCCAAGACTATATGACATTCCGCAAAGCTCTAAAAACGTGGCTCTTTCCGTAATTTCAACCATTTACTTTAACTTTATTTGTAACGCACATCCATAAACCCATGGGTGTGAGGGTGCGGACAGGACAAACAAGACAATTAACATGTGGGATCCAGGAGATCGGGGGGCATCCCCCCACCAGGTATAGAGAAAGAAAGGAAAGGCTACTTATCGAAACAGCCAAGTCTTGAGCTCTTTTTTAAACAGGTTCAGAGACGAAGAACCTCTCAACGATGCCAGTAAGGCATTCCATAATATAGGAGCTGCGCCAAAAAAACGCTCCTCCCGGAGCCTTCTTAGTTTTACATTTAGGGAGGAGGAATAAGAAGTTTTGGTTGCTCGATCTCAAACCTCTGTAGTTAGGTTTTTCCCTAATGTGTTCTTGTAGGTAGGTCGGCATGGTCCCCATTCGACACTTGAATGTGATGGCCAGTAGGCTGAAAGTAATTTGTGCCTCCACAGGGAGCCAGTGAAGCGCGCGTCACGACTCTGTTACGTGGGAGCGTAATGTAAGCCCTGCGACAACTCTCATGGCACCATTTTGGGCCACTTGGGAGTCTATTGATGGTTGCCTTTCTGGATCCGGCCAGAAAATTACAACGGTAGTCGATTTATGAACCTATTATTGCTCGCGCAATCGCTTCTGCATTGTCTTGAGAGATGTATGGTCTCAGATGAGCTAACACTTTGATATAGTATGTTGCCGAAGAAAGGGTATATCCTACATAAGGTTTCATATTCAGTACCTGGTCAAGAACAGCTCCCAAGATTTTAACCTTAGGGAGTGTGGAGATGTCTAGATCCCCCAACTGAAATTGCTTATAAGCTGGGTCCAGTTTGGCAAGAGTGCCTACTAAACCCACAAGCATAAGTTCTGTTTTGCCACGATTGAGCGCCAAATTGTTCTGGATCATCCAGAGCACAATAATCGCAAAGATTCTATTCAGTTCCATTTCATCCTGACGGTGACACCCTATGAGCGGAATGACACATTGTGCGTCATCCGCATAGTTGGAGAATAAGACCCCTTCCTGTTAAAGATGAGCGAAGAAAGGGGCCATAAAGATGTTATAGATACACGGCAAGGTGCAAGCACCCTGCAGTACTCCAAAAAGCACGGAGATAGGCAGAGCCAGCGCATCATCTGCACTAACCCTACTGTCTATTGGACAGGAAGGATAGCATCCATTGAATTGCTGCCGATGAAAAATGTGCGACTTCCTTCAGCCGCTCGGCCAGGATGATATGATCGACAAGGTCAAAGGCCCCGGATTGATCCAAAGAGATAAGCAAGGAGGCAAGACATTTGTCCATTCTCTTTAATAACTTAAGATCTATTAATGAGTTTCGGTGCCAAAACCCTTTCTAAGACCCGATTGCAGAGGGTTTAAGATAGGAAAGAGATTATGGTGTTGAGCAATCTTTGAGTATGTCACTCGATCCAGGATTTTGAGAAGAAAGGGAGTGTTAGTTATCGGCCTATAGTTAGCAGGAATACTTTGGTCCCAATAACCATGACCTTCTGAAGCGATTGAAACCCTTGCAACCCGATGACTAAATGCTCAACGAAACGCCAACCATGTCACCAATGAATACGCTCATTAATTTTGGCTATTAAACAACGTATGCCTGAAATGCAGAATAATGATCTCCTTAGATCACAACTCCTCGCAATTCCCTTTCCTTGCTAATACTCACATATCCTTGCCAGTATCCCTGCGGCCTCTTCACCTTACTAGACCCACAACAAAGCCTCAGTCAACTCCCTGTCCGCTTCAGGCACACTCCCTTCACCCATGATGTTGCTATGTACCGCCCTGCCCCTCTGTTTCCCATGTTATCACTAGGTACCCCCACTCCCCCTCAAGTTCCTTGTGATGTCACTATATGCTGCAGCACCTCCGGCCCCCTGTGTTATCACGGTGTACACCCTTGCCCCCTCTGGTTCCTGTGATGCTGCTGTGTCCCCCCAGCCCCTTTGGTCTCCTGTTTTCACTGTGCACCCATGCCCTCTCAGTCCCACGTGATGTTGCTGTGTACCCCTCTCGTTCCCAGTGCTGTCACTGTATACCCAGCCACCCTAGTCCCTGTGATGTCACTGTGTGCCCCCATCCTCTTCTGGTCCCCCATGTTGTCACTATGTGCCCCCTGCCCGTTGTCACCCCTGTGCTGTCGCTATAGGCACAGCCCCCACTAGTCCCTGTGATGTCGCTATGTGCCCGTTTGGTCCATCATGTTGTCGCTGTGTACCTCCTGCCCTTGGACACCTGTGCTGTCGCTGTAATGGCCCCCCATGCTGTCACTGTTTACCCAACCCCTCTAGTCTCTGTGATGTCACTGTGTGCCCCCCCCCAGTCTCTTCTGGTCCCTGTGTTGTCAAAGTGCACCCTGTGTTCACTTTCACCCTGTTTTGTCGCTGTGTACCCCTCATCCCTCTGGTCCCCCGTGCTGTCGTTGTATACCCAACCCCTCTAGGCCCTGTGATGTCACTGTGTGCCCCCCCCAGCCTCTTCTGGTCCCCTGTGTTGTCACCGTGTTTTGTCGCTGTGTACCCTTCATCCCCCGTGCTGTTGCTGTAGGCCCAACCCCCTTCAGTTCCCGTGATGTCACTATGTGCTCCTTTGGTCCCCCATGCTGTTGCTGTGTTTCCCCGCCCTCTGGTCCCCCGTGTTGTCGCTGTATGCCGAGCCCCCTTTAGTCCCTGTGATGTCCCTGTGTTATCACTGTATGCACCTAAGCCCTCACTAGTTCCCATGATGCCCCTCTCTCCCCCAGACCCCTTTGGTTCCCTGTGTTGTTGCTGTATACCCCTACCCTATGACTCCCTGTGATGCCTCTCTGTCCCCAGCCCCCTCGGTCCCCTGTGTTGTCACTGTATACCCCTACCCTATGACTCCCCGTGATATCGCTGTGTACCCTCTAGTCCCCTGTGTTGCCGTTGAATACCCAGCCCCTCTAATCCGGGTGATGTCACTGTGTGCCCTGTGTCCCTCCCAGCCTCCTTTGGTCCCTGTGTTGTCGCTGTGTGCCCCAACCACCTCTGGTCCCCCTTGATGTCACGGAGTATCCCAGTCCAGTGATGTCTCTCTCTGCCACCAGCTCCCTCTAGCCCCAAGATGCTGTTGCTGTATGCTCCCCATAGCCCATGATCTCCCGCCTTGTCACTGTGTGCCCCCAGCCCCTCCGGTCCTCGTGTACCGTTCACGCCTGTCTGTGTCTTGACACTTGCACTTGTCACTGAACCAAGTGCAGTGGCTAGTCTTCGCATTCTTGCTGTTCATGGCCCATGTACTCCCTTGTTCCATCCCTTGTCGTTAAGCGCCTTGAAGCGCATCGTGTGCAGCCGCTGTGTGGATGAACCATATATCACTATGCTTACTCTCTACTCTACACCATCACACAATTAGAGTGCAGCTACACCCCTCGATCAATTCGGTCTAGTTGCTCACATATGAACATTACCCCATGAACACCTCATCATTCTAATAAAACGCAGCTACATCCCATGACAAACCGGCCTAGGTGCACACATAAGCATCCAACAGGCCTAAGGCAGGCAGTACCCAGTCTTGGTGTCCACCCGCCAGACTGCACACATTGAACGGATATCACTACCACCACACCTAACGCAAGAATGCAGCTACCATCAAACAACATCAGCTGCACACTTAATTGGTGCACCCAATCACCTTTTGACACCCTACTTCTTCAACTGACCCGGACTACGGTCCCCGAGGGCATTCAACCTACCAGCGCTTTGAGGTCATACCAATGATATATAGAGAGCTATAAAAATGCCAAATAACATAGCATAACTTAGAAACCACTCGCTGATATTAAGAGTGTTATAAATGAACAATAAAAATAAAACAAATTTTAAGAAGCGTGTGGTTCCACACCAGTGTTTTTATTGGCCGCACCGAGGAATTGCCCACCACAAATAGGATTCTGACCACCATGGACGAAACTACCCCTGCCAAAAATAACTTGTGCCCTGTCCGGATTAGCAACACCTAAAATAAATAAAATGTTAGGACAGTTTTTCTGAAGTCCAACTAAGGGCTGAGTAAAACCATTCAACTGAGACAGCACAAGCCCGAGTATGTGGTAGCGTAGACGGAGCAGCCAGGCTTATCCTGGGAGGGAGAGAGTGCTGTAGGAAAGTACGCAGAACCTGTAGTATACCAAGGATTCAATCGAAACACTAACAACCAGAAGTATTATAAAAAATAAAAGGTTTATTATAAATACAAGTAGGCCAAGTTACGTCTTGAGGTAAGTACTGGTCATACTCATAAACACATTATAAGAACACACCACAATGCTTGAAGGTGCACAGACCAAAGCATAAACTTTCTTCAGATTTATTTTTTTATTGTATTTGGTTTACACAAAATAAACCTTTACAAAAACTAAAAAAACACATTGTTACATTAAAAGAAGCATATAACATTCATAAATACTAAAAGATGGGGAAAAAAGGGAACAAGCATTACATAAAACCTAGTTCACATACAATATTTGCAGAGCTACATAAAAAAGAAGAATTAGGTCAATTTTCCTTATTTGTATATCCCTCCCAGACATGGTAGATTATCAATAGATGGAGTAGACAAGGATCGTGTGGTAAAGCCCCAGCATAGGATTTAGCATATATATATATATATATATATATATATATATATATATATATATTCAGAGAGCCCTTAATCCCACCATTCTGACACACATCCTATCCGGAATCATCATTGTTGTTTTTAACGTGTTACTACAAAACCACACACTTCTGATAAAAAGTTAGCCACAGCCAGTTTTAGTGCATTTAGTTTGCCATATTACATGTTCCACCAGAGATCCTCGATGAGAATCCTGGATGGATCATTGACAAATCTACCAAAGGCTGCTAAGCGTTGTGGTACTAGCACTTCACACCCCAAGAGTAGGTGCTTTAATGACTATGGGGTTTTTCTACATTGACAGAAACGACGAGGGATTGGCAGAGGTATTCATGATCGAATTTCTAATATGTCCGCCGTCAGGAGGACGTTAAAACGAAATCTCAGGTATACCACTCTCCTGACAGGGTCAAGAAATATAGTCAGATATGATTCCGGGGTACCCAGTTTTTTTCCCTCATAGAGAAGCCGATTATAGATCATAAAAGCCCCAATAGTTTCCATAGATTTCATCCAATCCATAGCTTGCAGCATGTTTTTGACGCTCATAGGGTTGGAAATCAGGGTTTTATGCGTATGGCTAATAGTTTCAAGTGGGTTCACACATTCCATCTGTAGTCTGAGCAGCCACCTAGACTCAGTAATACCGTTTCTTAATCTATATCCCATCTGGGCATAAAGGGAGTGTTGTCTCGACATGATTAGGTTTCGATAAAGTGCCATTCTTCTCCAACAGATTCTACTATTCAGGGAGAGGAGGCCCAGTTCAAAACGTATCGCACTCATAGGGACACCCTTCGATAGGTAAAATAGAGTTTTTCGCCATATTTTCGACTCCAGCTTCTCAGCCAGTCGAGATGTTGCAAATGGTAGAATTTCGAAACCATATAGACGTTTCGGGACTACTTTAAGGTTATAAAACCTGATTAATGGACTGATATGGAGTATTTACAGTATTTTGTAGATACCTCTTTCATTTGGAAGATGTGTTTATCCACCTTGTCCAAATAAAAATTCCAATACATATGGATTGTGGCACCACAGAACACTGGAAAGCCTAGGTACCATAAAGATCTTACCTTTGTTAAAGTACAGGCATTGATTTTCCACTTAAAGTTAGTCGTTTTCTTTCCATTTGTCAGACCGATTACCACCGATTTCTTTTCATTTATGACTAGGGCGTTTTCCTCTACATATACGGATAAGGCCACCAATTTCCGCTGCAGACCGATCGGAGAACTATCGACCAAGAGAAGATCATCTGCATAGGCAGACTAACATATTTTTATCCCCTCTATCTTGGGTGCGATCAGAGTGAAGGTTGTCAATGGGCCATCCACATCTGAAATGTAAAGGTTGAAGAGTGTAGGTGCAAATAAGCACCCTTGTCTTAGACCATTGCCTGTTTGAATTAGTTGGGGAAAGAGCACCAGACATGTTTAGTCAGATCTGAATGGCTGATTCCTCATGGAGATGGGAATAGCCAGAAGTCCTGATGGTATACCCATTGATGCCAACTTTGTCCACAGTCTCACCCTATCCACCTTATCAAAGGCAAGGGAGAGATCAATCGACGCAAGATAGATAGGACTTGCTGTTTTCCTACAGGCCTTTTCAAGAAGTAGACAAAAGATTAATCCTCCTATTTCCGTGCCCATGCCCTTTCGGAAGCCAAACTGTTGAGTGGAAAGAATCTTATTGGTTTCAGCCCAATCCACTATTCTCCGCAATACCAGACCCGCAAATATCTTAGAATCCGCATCCATGATGGAAATCGGACGATAATTGTGCGGACACTTTCTATCCCCTTTTTTGTAAATTGGGACGACATAGGATATCCTTCAGGAACACGGGATAGAGCAGGTCAGTAGGATGTCAGAGAATAGGATGTAAAGCGCTTTAGCCCAATGTTCGGGGTTTCTTTTTAATGTAGTGTTACTAAGCATATTCGGGCCGCGGCCCTTGAGTTATTAGCTCCTTTAATCTGGTTTTCAATGCATGCTGTGTTAAAGTTACATTTCCAGGGCCCCTTTTTAAGTGCCACCAATACATTTGTCATCTCAAATTTCCCCTTGTATAAGGAGGAAAAATAGTTTACCCAAACATCCTCCTTTACACTAACTGATTGTACCATCACCTGGGGGTTGTCCATAGCATTTATTAGAGACCAAAACTCTCAACCAGATACGTCTCTTAGGGCTTCCAACATAGTGATGTTGTCTTTTTCCAGAATGGCCATCTTATGGTTCTTTAACCAATTTTTTTTGCTTGTTTGATTGAATGAATTTGCTTTGTTTTATTTGTCTGCTCTAAGTTAGATTTCATAATTGCTCGGATACTGCGATTTGTTCGATTTTTTTTTTGCCCTTACCATTGGGTCATAAGCATGCACGTGTCTAGGGATCCTATAATTGGTGCATTTCACAGACCTTTCCATTATACCGTTAACATACTCCGAGAAGTGAGGCACCAAAAAAAGGAGCGATTTAATAGACAAAGGCATACAGTTGTTTTCATGTACAAAAACGGCATTAAATTTGCTTAGGTTTCCTTCATGCATTATAATTCGATTGCCACCACAGGAGACGGTCGAGGTCATCTGAATGGCACCCTGGTTGGATATGCCTATATTCCATACCAGTTTCACTCAAGGAAACTGTGGTCGCTCATATTCAAATAATTCACCGAAAATTCAACACGAGGCCGAGATACCATTTGACATAAATATGTGATCAATATTTGATTTATAAATCCCGTTCGACCATGTAAACTCATTTACAGAGAAATTAAAAAGAACGTTCATGTGGGTCAGACCCCAAGAATCAAAAAGCTTTCGCCAAATCTGCCCATGAGTTGTTTTACTTGTGACTGCAAAGGGTGCCCTCTCAAGGTCCCAGAGTTCCCCATGGATCTTACCACGGTGGAGCCCATCTTTTTATTCATCCCTTCTCCATATTTAATTTCCGAATTGAGGTCCCCTACTACTATATTTAATCCCCTGTATTTAAGCAACATGGTCGATAGGCAGTTGTTTAAGGACATAATAACATTGCCCAACAATTTTTGGGGATTCCAATAAATGTTCAACACAAGGATGAAACGCGAGTGGTGAATGTTCACATATTCCAATACAACAGCCACAACCCCACCTGAAATTGAAATAGATTCCAGAATTTGCGTACCAACTGCTACTTTCACAGTGATAAGGAGGCCTTCTGCAGGCCTTCCCCGGGGCCCCGTCACGGCTTTAAGGTGTCTTCATTCAAAACCGTCTAGTTGTAGGGGGACAGTAAACCTTGATTCCTGAATGCATATCAGGTCCAAAGATTTAAATTTGGTACATGGTGTCTTAGAGGCCAACAAATTCGAGTGTCCCCTGGAATTCCACGATAAAGGTCACCAGTAATGGATTGTTTTTTGGGCGACTAAAGCTTTTGATGCATATTTTGAATTTGTGAGATGGACTCTCTTAAGGATAGAGCAAGCCATCTCCATTCCTGATCATCCCCCCTTAGTTAGCAGGCTAGCTTCCTTGGGTTGATGCACTTCCTCCCTTGCTGGATTAGGATTAGGCTTCTGGTGCAGAGAATCCCTTCTGTTTTCCCACTCATTACTGTTGATGAGTATATCATACCCCATCCTGTTGAATTGCTCACTCTCCTGTAGAATCAGATCAAAGATCTTTTGAGAGTTCGGAACAATTCACACATGATCCAGATGCGTAGGTTGAATAAAATCCACCAAACAGATATCTGCCGAGGAAATCAACCTCAGTCGAGGAACCTCATTAATCAGCGACAGAACACGTGGTCTATGAAGGGAGGATGGACCTCTAATGTCACACAGATTATAGAGTAAAATACTCGGATAATCGGGATAAGATATTTTCCGCCACATTATGTTGCGTAAATCGCTGTCCTTAATATGAGTGCGCATTGTAGGTTCATATGGTATCCGGTCCCCCCACATTCCAGAGGTTCCTTCATTTGGATAGGTACTCAGGAGTGAATGGGCTGGGTGGAGATAGTCTCCGGTTCCCTTTCAGATTTATCCCCGAGGCCCAACTGGCCTACACATATATTCTGTCTTTGCGTCCCCCCTCCCAGCATATTAACATTACTCGAGCCCTCATTTTGCTCCCTTGAAGGATTTCCATTTGTTTCACGGTGGCTATCCGAGGGCTCCAGGTTTCTGAGCCGGGCTAGATCTGGCAATATAACCAGTATGAATTATTTGATCGTTTTTGACAGATCCAATTTGTTTTGATCAATTTCATCAGAAGGCTGGTGTGATAGGTTTAACGAAGATGCTGATTCCTCAGCCACATCGTCCTCATTAGTGGTCTCTCCTGGTTTTGATTGCATTTTCCCCTCTATTCTAACAGGATCTAGGAGATTTAGTACCCCTGTGGAGAGGGGAGCATGGTTTGCATCATGAGGTTGTGAGGGGAAGCCTAATCTGTTAGATACAGCAAATGTCATAGGGGCTTCCACTATCTGCTTTGATACATCCCGTGGCATTATTTGTCTAGAGGTCGATTTCTCTAGTACCCTATAGAAGTTTGATAATTGGAGTTGCTTCACTTCCTTATTCTCCCCCCTTCCCCCCATCATATGTGTAGATAGTGTACCATTTTCGGTCCCTACACCTACCCTGCCACCGGCAGACATCAAGGGACCCGCCTGCTTTTTATTTGTATTTTTTGTTTTTTTTAGAGTTTTTTATTTTTTTGTTTACCAAGGTTGACCCAGATGGAGGGATAGCAACATTAATATTGTGAAGCTGCAAAGCCATCCTGCTTTCCTCATTAAATTGTATTAGATCTGACAGGGCCACTTCATTTGATAAAACCTTAGATTCCTTTATCCTCCTTTCTATCTTATTAGGCTTCAAACTTTTCTTTAGCAGCCTCTTTTTTGCTTTCAAAGCCAAGCGTTTTTTGTCGTCTAAAGAGTGAATAGCCCTCACCACCCGAGCTTTGCTCATCCTCCTGACTTGTAGTATTAGTTCCAGGTCCCACTGCACTTATGCCATTTTCTATAATGTCAGTTACAGCGGGTGGGCTATCAAGGGGCTCATGAATGCAGGTTTCCTTTTCTCTGGCCAGCATCACCGCCCCCAAAGTTGTTATTGGGGTGGTGTTCCCAACCAAAGTTGATATATCATGTTCCAAATTGGTAATTTTCAAAGAGAGCTCAAGAATCCTCTTTTCCCCTTCTGCTTCTAATTTCAGACCACTGTTTCCGATTAGATCTTCACTCCTATTCAAACTATTTTGGGAAGATAAGGCAGCAGAAAAACTAGGAACCTCACTTCCAGCTTCCATAGTTTGAGATCCTTGGGATTTGCATTTCAGATAGAGTGGAGCTGGTGCCTTATTCTCCTGGGAATCCTTGCCTTCTGACTTGCCCATTAGAAAGCCTTCCACTCTATTGAGTTTCGATTGAGAGTCCAAAACGATCCGTTTGAGGTCTCTCACTTCCCAGTGGGTAAACTCATGCCCCTTGTCCAGGAGATTTAGTATCCTGGAAATCACCAGAAGTGATTCCTCAAAATGATCGTTATTTTCAGGAATAGGGGAGCTCGTAAGAGAGACCACCGGAATCGGAGGGTGAATGATGTGCAAGGGGAGAGCAATACTGTCCTGTAACTCGGACATCATCTGCCCCTCCTGGTCAGCCAAATCACTTTTCACATCACCTCCCCAACTTCTTTTTGCATCAGAGAAGAGTGAGGCCGATGGAAGAGGAAATGTCGCATTAGCTTAGAACTCTATGTGGTGTTAAAGTCCCTATTCGAGGCAGAGTGTTGAAAAGATGTACATTGTCTATTCCATTCCGTGCAGCATTTACCGGCGTCGATGGGCCACGAGAAAGTCTAATACGCTTACGCAGTTCCATCTTCACTGTTTGGGACATCATAGAGACATCTAGATTTATGTCATTTACCTCACTATTTGCCTCCTCAGTGACCTGTTGGTTTCGTGGCTCTCTTATACTCAGGAAGCTAGACTGTATAGGGACCCGAGAGTCAAATGATAGGCCGGCCGGCGTAAACAAGATGTCTTCCTCCCCCGACAACTGGCCCCCCATCTTTGTGTGTATCTGTGAGTGCATGTATGAGAGCTCCACCTCCTGTTTAATTTCTGTTTTTTTTATTTTTATATTTATCAGTGTTCACATCCCAAATCCTTTCTCCTTCATCCACAATACTTTGGAGAAGAACGTTTACTTTTTGGATATTCCCTGAATGCTTGCACCTCACTCCCTCTGTTGGAACTGGGGAGTTGGGGATCCACAATAAGAGCATCACCGGGAGTCTTGGCTAGACTGGTAGATGCGTGGCATATTTTTCCGTTCCTCAACACAGTTGCCATTCTTCTCAGACACAGGGGTCCAAGCAGTATTTCTTTCAGGTCTACCAACCTGGCACCCCCAACCTAGCGGGAGTACTCTAAATGGCGAAAAGGGAAAAAAGAAAACAAAGAGCAAACAAGAGGTGCAATTGCCTTAATGAATTAACTGTAGTTCAATAGGTAAATGGGCTACCCAAACCGACTCATGAATAATTTTATCAGAGCTCACTACCTCCACTCCCACTCACCCTCTCAGCCTAACAGCCCAACAGCACCTTACTTCCAGCTTACTTTGTGCGCGAAACCCCCTGCTTTAGTAAGCAGAACGCGGGAAGCAGGGAGCCTGGGGCGTGGCCAGAGTGCGCACAGGATCTAGAGTAACAAAAACAAAGGAAGGCCTTGTTAGAACCCCGGCAGCACAGTTCCTTCACTTTGTTCCGAAGTCCAACCCACAGAGTAGAGCCCAACCCACAAGAGCAAAGGCCAAACCACACACTACCAGTGAAGAAAGCAGGTGAGGACATTAAAAAAAAACAAAAATAAAAAGCTCCCTGTAACCAAGATAGTTAATGAAGTCCAGGCGAGCAAAAAGTCCAGCAAATGTTGCGCTGCTAGAGGCAGCCCGCACTTCCTCTCCTCCTTACATGTCCCAGATTGCAAAGGCGCTGGCAGAAAGAGTCCAAACAAAGTCCTGGGAAGCGTTTCCAGCCCAACAGCAACTTACTTCCAGCTTACTTCGTGCGAGCCTAACAGTAATTCTAGGGAAGTCAGACCTTACCATACACATTTGGTATAGACTACTGTAACGCTCACCTGATTCCCGCAGAGGCGCCGGTCTTGACTGGGTGAATGCCGTATCTTCAAAGGTGATGTGTAACACACGGTTGACTCTTTGGGCTGGACCTCTGTGCACTGTATGTCTGACTCGAAGAGTAAGATGTCTGCAGATAGAAAATATGGGATTAATGAACTGGGGTTATTGGGTGCCTCTCTCCTCTTCCCTTTCTCTTCTCCTGTAGAACCCCAAAGGTTAACGCCCTCACCTTAGGTAAGTGAACGCCGAGCTCTCCATCTGCCTCGGGCAGGGTGCCGTAACCAGTTCCTTCACTGGATAAGGGTGCAGGCCTCTTGACCTCAGAGGACTGCTGTCCGTCGTTAACTGCACGAACTGTAAGTTCTGGGCACTTCAAATGTCTTAAAAGTCTTTTGTAATGATATCTCTTGTTTTGCAGGGTTCCGGCGATGGCGGATGGCGGGCTGATGAGAGTTGAGGATCGAACCCGCATGAGGAATAGAAGCGCCTGGAAGCACGTAAGTAAGCGCTTGTAGCCTGCTTCACAATGCGCACTAACTGTCCCTTTTATCTTGCAGGTACAAGTTCGGAGCTTTAGAGAAGCTGAAGGGTGCTGGAATACCCACTGGATTCGGCGTGGGAAGGAGTAATGGCACGTGAGTAATAAAGTTGCCCAATGTCTTTAAACGCACCTTCTTTTGTCTTTCAGATGCGGGATGCAGCGCCGAAGGCCTCCGGAGCGTGCGAAGAGCTGGTAAGCTTTTGTCTTTCAGATGCCGGAATGCAGTGCGAAGACCTCCGGAGCATGCGAAGAGTAGGTAAGCCTTTGTCTTTCAGATGCCGGAATGCAGCGCGAGGCGTTGGTGACAGCCGATGGACCAGGTAAGAGATGCGCTGCCACTGAAGACCGTAATGCTAACCTGTTCTTTCTTTGTCTTTACAGGTGCTGCTGAAGGCTGGATTCCAGGATGGTAAGCCTTTGTTTCCTTAGGCCCAGGATCAGAAGCAGAAGACACAATGAGCGTTCTGCTGCAGAGAATGCAGAATAACGCAAAGCAAGATTCATCCATCGGGTGTGGTTTAAATAGCCTCCTGTAGTGCTTAGGTGTCTCCTTCGACAGCCTCGCCTAGGTAAGAAAAGAGTTCCTGCTTTCCAGAAGAGTTCCAATGTTCTGAACCTAGGGAGTGGCTCCTGCCCCACCCAACAGGAAAAGTAGTCCCAAACAGAAGAGGATCAGGGGCTCAACTGGCAGGTAGGTAAGCAGCATGGTCTGCTGCAGGTAAGTCCACCCAAGCATTATGAGCCCGGCGCTACCAGCGCTGGGACTGGGCATCTTTATGAGCCTGGTGCCACTGGCGCCAGGACAGGGTCCAAAAGGTCCCAATTGGGACTGGCTGGCACTCGGAACCGGGGTTATGGGTCTGCTTCCAAGGGAGTCGGGCAAGTCCTGATCTTTTGGAAGCAGAGATCATGACAACTACACCTATTCATGGGGAGTAAAACCACAAGTAACCTTTAGATTACTTACAGTAATTAAAGGGTAGTAGACCCTGTCAGTTAAGCAGTGACACTCAGTTACGAAATCACATAGAAAAGTATCCTGGCAACAGGGTTGGTTTACTAACTATTGGAACACAGATTCAAGGAACAGTATATACCTATAACTATTATTTAGGCTAGGTGAACTAGTTAAACTAGGTGAGTAGGACCGTTGGAAAACAGACTAAGATAAGAAATAACTCTTTACACTAATTTAGGATACCACCAGGAAGACCAAGGTCAGGTACACCTAAAGAATACTTTTTAAGAATGGTGCACGGATGTATACGAATTGTTCGTTTGACAATTGCTCGAATTACAATTGACCTTTTCACAATTGACCGAATTGTGAAGGTCAATTGTAACATATATGTGGGGGGAAACTCCCCACCTAACGCCAAAACCCCTATATATATATATATAAATATATATTACCAAACAGATATATATATATATATATGTCAATTGTGAAAAGGTCAATTGTGACCCTTTAAATTCGGTCAATTGTTCATTCGAACAATTGTAAACGAACAATTTGGGTAATACCTGTGCACAGCTATTCTAGGCAGGTAAAACCCAATGTTGTAGTTCACAGCTATTCTAGGCAGGTAAAACCCAATGTTGTAATATACTATAACAGTTGCTTTTCAGATCAGTGGAACACAGACTGTGGTAAGCAAGAACTCTAGATGACACACAGCTACCTCAAGGTAAGTAAAACCTATATATTTTTTAAAGGAGTTATCAGCAACTTAAAGGTAAGTATAACCTAAGGCAGACTTATTCTATACAGGCTAACAACAAGTCGGGGGAAGCAAGACCCAATTGAGGCACTCATACATTTATATCCTAACAGGAATAGTAAAGTGAAGCCAACAGCATTACTTTTGGGGAAGAGGCACAACCACTTCACAGGTCAGTACAATAACTTTATATCTACTTTTCAGAATAGTGCAACACGCATTCAAGGTAAGTAAGAACTTTTGTAACTGTTCACTCTCAGAATTTCAGATAGCAACTAACTCTTTTACAAGTAAGTACTTTTCAAACACGTGTTATACTTTTCAAGACATAATCCTTTACTTATCCAGTCCTTCCCTAGTCTATTGCTTGAGTTCACTCAGAAGCAGAAGACGGACCCTGGTGGTCTAGGTGCAAGCTGTAGGCAGGGTGGGCTAGGGTTCAGTTGCAGAAAAAGACAGTGTTCCTGTGGAGGACTGTTCAAACAAGTAAGTATTTCATTTAAGAGTTAGTTAGGGTCCAGGGACTTCTGAGAAGACACCCTAAGAGGATTCCAGCAGTGGGCCTGGGTGAACTTAATGAGATGACTCGCAGTCACAAGAAACACCCCAAAGCTTTACAGAAATCACAAAGGCTTGAGGTAAGTAAATACCCCAGCCAACACAGTACCTTAGCATGGAAGAAGGGTTTGCAGCAAGAAGACTTCAGGATCTGCAGCCAAAAATCTGGTTGCTGAATTCCTTATCATGAAGACTGAAGGCAGGACACTGGAAGGGTTTCTGCAGCAGGGTTCAACAGGGAAGGCTCCAGACAAGATTTTCTTTGTTGCTGGATGCGGCTCTGTGGTTTTGGTGCCCTTTTCAGGAACCACAAGAAGACAGAATTGGATTTGCATCACTAATTTGGTCCAGCACTATGGTGAGGGGACTTCAAGGACTGGAATCACGTCCCTGGAGGTCCAGCAGAATGCCACCAAAGTTTCAGCTAGATTTGGAATTCAGAAGACCATGCAACGCATGATGGCTCGAGGTCCCAGGGTATTGGGGCATTGCAGCCTGCAAGGTTGCAGCACGACGTGGGATGGCTCAAAATCAGGTCTTCTCGAGTCTAGTGGATCTCACCGGGCTCAGGGTCGAGTCGTCGTTTTCGGCGTCCCCAGGTCGCTTGGAAGGAAGGGTAGTAGCAGGCTCTGGTTACACAGCAGGCTCTGCGGTCGCTGGAACTCATCTCAGCTGTTTTCTTAACCTTCATCTTCAGCTTCGGATTCAGGTCCAGTGGTCGACTACTTCGTCAGCTTCCAGGGTCAGGCTTTTATGCAGGAACCCAGCCAGTCAAACAGACGTGCAACATTCAAATTTTAGGTGTTGCCAGTCCTTTCAGGACAGCCAGCCTCCCAGTTAGAACTGGATTCTTGCAGGCAGGCTGGAAGATAAAGGGCTGCAGAGTTTTGGACTCTTCCCTCGCTTCCTGACTTCACAGACCTTGACTTCACAGACACTCAGGAGCCTGGACAGGCTTGACCAAGGTCTCCCGCCAGAAATAAAATTGACACAAAGGATTTTCCCACCGTGGAGGTCAGGGGAAGGAACAAGAAAGGACAAGGAACACTAAAATGGCGAAAAAAGAAGACAGGGGCCATTTTGGTAAAATGGGCACCCATGGGTGCCTTTTCCCCGGGCTGCGGAAACAGCCCACTGTAAAGGTGCACCTAATCAGTAAAAAGGTACACTGCCACCAGCCATTTAGGGTAAACTTGTCCCTGTAACATAATTTTTACAGTGCAATTGTATCCCCCCTGTACTCCACATAAGGTGGGGTGTGCTGGTTTTACCTAACAAAATGTAGACGGGATATGAATATCCTTTCTACCTTTGGGAAGTGTAGCTCTCACAAGGTTAGTCAGAGAAAGTAAAAGGGGAGCCCAATTGTATTGACAGTTCACTCACAGTGCTCCTTCTTGGTTTGTTTCACAATGTCTTTGGCTTTCACAATTTAGCGCTCTCTGGTCTAGGCGCAGTTGTCAGACCACATGGTCTGACCCATCACAGGTCGCGCAACCAGGAACCCTAGGCTCTTCAGCCCACACAGGTTCTTCTGTATTTACCCCTGTGTACAGATTCACCTTCACTTGGCTTCCCCTGGTCGGCCTCTTGGCATTATGTGCAGGTTCACACTCTCCTAGTAGCCTCTTGACTTTGCCATAACGTGTCACACATCTTATGCTAGTCTTTGGCCTTGCCGCACTGTTTCCATTCATAAAGTTCACTCTCTGTTGGTCTTATTTATTCCCCACTTTTCTGTCATGCTGTTGCATACATGCGCTCTTATTTCGTAGGTTTCTTTGAAATGGGCATTCTCCCTTTTAACTTTCATCAGCTAATGGCTTTGCCCACAATGTTTTCATTCTGTTGGGTATTCAATATGCGTGATTGAACTTTGCTTCAAGTTTTAATTCTGTTGGGTATTCAATTTGTTTAATTTGGCACTTTGTTACGTAGCCCCTAAGAGCGCTCCGGCCTCAACTGACATTTCCCTGCACTCACCGGTCTTTGGCGGTCCTCTCTGCACCTCTGCAGCTTCCCTTCTGCTACGCCGACTTGCGGCCGGTTACTGCGAGCCCCGCTTGTACTCTGGGTGCTTCCCTGCACATGCTGGCAGCTCAGCTTCTCTTCCACAGATACGGACATTGTCCTTTCATTTTTCTTCCTTGTCCACAGCTCCAGCTGCTCTCTCTCTCAACCACAAAGTCTCCGACACCTGTGGAAGTCAAACGGCCCAACTCGCCCTGGGCTCCACAGGTCTTCTGCGACATCTGCTGGCACCCTGGCTTCCTCTCCGGACCCCCCCCCCCCAAGGTTGCCTCCTCACGACAGGGGTCCCCTGCTGGTCTTTCCCCACACAGGCCCCCATGTTGCTCCTTTGGTCTCCTCTTATACACCCGCAACCACTTGACAGATTGCAGGTGTGAGCTCCCAATTGGACTTGCCTGACTATAGTTAGTAATCTGCAGGCATCTTCCTCATCCCAGTACTAGAGTGGCGAAATTCGTTTTTTGTGCTCATTACTCAGTTGCCTCTTCCTCGTCCCAGTACTGTCATAGGGAAATTAAAGGGAGATGTTTGACAATAGCCCATAAAGGCCGAGGGAGGGTTAGGTTGGTCATCAATAGGGAAAGGGAATACCATGCCTCACCCGTCGGCGCCCCATTCCCAATCCCTACCCAAGGACCCTCCACCCAGGTGATCCTCCCATGCTTCTCCACCCCCAGGGTCAGGATCCAAAAGCGATGGCCTTTCCCTAGCCACCTGAGAAGCGGATCCAGGGGGGAGTAGGAGTGAGGCTACCCTCAGGTTTCTCACAAATGTAACATCTCGGTTTTGGGTGATGTGTTCTAGTTCAATCATCTCTTTGTTTGTGATCTGTTCTAGGCCTGCCTCCTGGGTTAATTTTTAATCTAGTACCACCCATGACTGTTACCTAGTGTCCTTTTCTAGTGTGCTTGTGGTTTATTCTAGTACACTCTGTTTCACGTCTTGCTTGTGGCTTCTCTTTTTTTAATCCTTTTGTTCTTGGGTCGTTCTGGTGCACCCCTACTCAGTTATTCCTGGGGGGAGGGGGGGTAACTGTGCTGCTGTGAATAGCCTTTAGGATATGATGGGGATGGGTGCTCTGGTGCACCCCTACTCAGTTATTCCTGGGGGCAGGGGGATATCTGTGCTGCTGTGAATAGCCTTTAGGATATGGTTGGGATGGGTGCAGACACAATCCAACTTAGCACAGGCCTTAGTCTAAAATATTAGGGCATTCATGGTGTGATTCAGAGAAATTATGATACGGTTTCTAGCAGAGTCTTGATTCTCGGAATGCCCTTTTTCTTTTTACACAAATGTGTAATAAACGATTAGACTGAACACCCACCCTCTAAACCCTGCTAGTATATTTGATTCTAGAGCCGTTGCTGGTCATCATAATCACTGGTGGGAGTCATTGGTATACCAATCTTTGTCCGATTCTGCATGCGATGAAAGGCAAAATGTGGTATTGCTAATTGTCTCGGGCCCGTGTTCACAATCTCCCAGTACTTAAAGCTATGTTTTTCGTCATGTTGGTTTAGGATGGGGAGGAGATTAACCTGCAAGTGATTGTTTCTTTTTCTGCCTCTCTTGTTCTCTGGGTCAGAGTTGCTTTTTGTGCAATGTTTCAGATTACTCTGCACACTTCGAAGTAAGTAAAACGGGGTCCACAGTTACTTGAGGTCCCTAACGGAAGGTTTGATTTCTAATGTCGCCTGTGTAGATCATAAGTGCGTTTGGGAACAGATTCTCCATTGGACATAAGCATTACAAATGGAGTTGTAATTATAGTACAAGGAGGGTAGTTGGATGTCCTGTTGAATATAGGCAATGTATGCATAAACCAGACGACAGACTGTTTTTGAGGGTCCAGTACTTGTGACCACTCAACACTGTTAATGTTAAAAGGTATTTGTCCTGTGCACCGTCACTTGTTAGCAGCTTCAGTTCCGTTTTTTTCGCGTGTGCTGATCTTGGGTGTGAATATCTGATCGATGCGAGTCCTTGTGTGCTGTTGGTGCGACTTATGTTTTATTTGTTTGTTGTTGCGATGTGTGTGTGTGGTTTGCTGTGCGAGAAGGTGGTTCTGTGGATTTTTGTGTGAGTTAAGTATGCAGAAATGTCAGCTTTGGGGTTAGTGGGTTATATGTCTCTTCGTCCTTACAATTCTTGTTCTATGTATCCGGTTGTCCTATGGAATAGGCATATTCTTTCTCTTTTTCTTTCTTGTCTATTAAAATCTATGTCTACATTTCCCGCTGCGCATCCCTGATCAAAATGAAAACACTCCAGAGACAAACCCCTAGCCCGACAAAAACGAGTCATTTTCAGCATCTGCAAACCAAAATAAAATACTGGACAGTAGCAATTACAACAGTTAATGTGACCACCGTTGATGATTAATGAAAAACCACAGAAATCTTTGCTCACTCACCGACTGGCTCAGGGTGATGCCGTCAATGGTCAATGCGGGGACTTGCTTCATCGGATTTACCGCACAGAATTCACCAGTGAGCTGAAGTAAGAGGTAAAAGGAACATGAACAGTACAAGGCACCCAATCTGCTGAGCTTGCTCCAGTTTAGACTACAGCCCTTGCTTTGGAACACTAAGCATGCAGAAAGGTGGAAAAGACACTAGAGAGAATCGCACTGCAACTTAAATCTAGAGTTCCCTTTCACAGTTGGATTGTTGGTCCCGTAGACATCAACTGAGTCAATCTTGTTCTCATGTCACTAGCCAGTTGTCATTCAATGGAGCCTCTTATTTCTCTCCTCAGTGGCCCCACATGCCTCAATTAAGTCTCACTCGTTACCATATTGCTGGCTGCATGTAGAATCGTACCGATTTCCACCAACACTGGCTTCTCACTCTTCAGCCGTGTCTCTCTAAATCACCTGGCCACATGCACTTCAATGGAGCCTCTCTTATTCTCACATCAATTGGCACCACAATTCGATGGAGTAGCTGTCATTCCCACACTGGACATCTTCCTCATTGGAGTTCTAGAAATGTAAGGTCGTTCGCCTGGCAGTCAGGCACCGTAGTAACCAATAAGATTAACAAGCCTGGCTACCCATCCCTTAAGGCCTGAGCCGACTTCACCTTCAGTCTGTTTTGTTCCTGACTCCAACCAAGATTGGGCACAGGGTACAGTTAAACCGTGATATTAAGCAATGTTTTTCTTACTTTTGCTCCCAGGGTGCTGCTTCAGCAGGCCCAAGACACACCTGCTCCTTGATCGCACTGGTCCGATGCATGCAGAGCCGGAGAAAAATGTTGGTAAAAGAGAAGCATTAGCAGTTGGGTCCATGCCTCCTGGACTTGATGAGGGCTCTATACTTTCTTTTCTCCTTTGCTGCTCTGTGGCCGCTCAGCCTTGCTATTGCAACCACAGGTACCTCTGCTTCCAAGGGTGCGTATAGCCATCTGGCCTGCATTGACTGACCCCATCATGGCCGGCATTGACTGACCCCGTCATGGCCTCATGAGTATGCAACTGACTGTATGGAATAATGCGGGGGAGGCTATGGGATTAAATGGATTTAAAATTATAGTTTTCTCATTTTCCTGCTAGCCTATAACCTGCTATACATTCGGATTAGTCTTGCCTACGGGCCAAATGGTGCTATACAAATATACCTTACAGCACACATAATGGCTAAAGCTACCAAGCACTGGAAAAGCCAACAGTCATGTCTCTTTTATAGACAATGGCTAGGCATTTGCCAGGCACTGCCATCATATGCCCAGGTACTCATTCCATTGGATACCAGTTGCCATTTTATGGCCAGTGTGACAAATCTGGACTTTGAGTCTAGGGAGTTAAGCCCGCTAAGCAAGACTCCCCCCTAGGAATCTGGGAAAGTGGGACCTCAGTGGGAGTGACTGCCCTCTCCGGGACAAGGACTCCCATTGCAACAAAGAGCTCCCGGTCCAGAGTACATTATCCGCCTACATTGAAATCGGAAAGACTGCAGTTGATCCTTTTACGGACTCCCCCAATAGTGACATTTCTTCAATTTCTTTGACTGCAGGTAATGCTCGATCCCGCCTGAAAGCCGCAGTCAAAGAGGAATGACACACCCCATTGTTGGTAATGACATACATAAAACCACAAGGAACGTGGAAGCGAGGAGAGGGAATCCTAGGCAGAGGTGAGCCTCTGACGGGACAACGCCATGGAGGGGCGAATAAGACTCTCACAAGACGCCAGAAGGTTGGCGTCCTGACCGGCAATGAAGCCTAGGTCAAGAAGGAGAAGGGGACGGTAAAGCGATTGTCTTGCCTGGTAGCACGGCCACTCAAAAGTGGTGGTGGGCCTGGTGCCCTTTAACCGATGCAGAGACCAGACTGTGGCAGAGAGACCCGATCCCCAAGCTTCGCACAAGAAGTGCATTATCTGCTGAGTCAAGTGGCATGGGGAGGCGAAAGCTCCCAAAGAGGTAGCACTGATGAGAGGGGTGAATAGTGAGAATCAAGGCTGGGAAAGCCACAAGGGTTACAGGAGCCAGTTAAACCCTGTGACGAATCTGGCAATTCCGTCACTACTTTCCTGGGGAGAACCTCCACTCATGTGGCCAGGGAAAGACAGAAGCTGTCGGACTCTGTCCTTGAAGTGGCTATGTGTGGGAGGACCAAATGAGGGAAGACAACCCTCGGGGAGGCAGAGTAGACTCGCTAGCTCAAGGCATGCATTTCCCTGTTTCTTTAGCTTCTGGTAAAAGCCACTTGCCTCCCTATTCCTGCATGGCATACTGTAGTGTGGGTGCAGAGCCTCCAGTCATGACCAATCACCAACTGTATTGACATTCCCCTTTGCTTGATAACACTGAGACGAGGAACAGGACTGGAGTAATGTAGATCACTAGACCTGGAAAAGCAAACGCTGCGCTCTAGTAGTTGGAAAAGGTTAACAGGTGCCGGGACATTTACACTGCAGTGTGGCATGAAGAAGGTGCTGGAGGTGCCGTCCGGGCAAGTCTGGAAGCAGACGGTTTGCTGCGCTTGTGCCGGAGCTGTCAGATAAAGAGGCAAAGCGAGAACCGGAGAGCAGACGTGACGCTCTCCCAGCTGGCAAGCAGGCCGAAGCGAGAACGTTGAGAAGCGAAGGATGCCAAAGCAGCTGAAGGAAACCCGTGAGTCCAGAGAGCAAGGTTGGGAAAGCCGGGGCACTTCATGGCGGGTGCTGCATACTGTTGATGAACCTGGTAAGCCCAAACAAGGGAGCTGGGATACTGCACCAATTGAGCAGATACTAAGACAGATGACAAGGAATTGCTGAACCAATATATGAAAAATATAATTAAAGCATCTTGGAACTATATAAAAGAGAGGTGATTACTGATGAGAAGTGAATGTCTGGGACCCGTTAGGATTCTGAGGGTGTCCTCACTTCTTTTCCCCAGATATCCTCCTCCCAGGTGGCCAGGGAAAGGCTGTCGCTATCGGATCCTAACCCTGGGGGTGGATATGCGAGGGAGGACTACATGGGTGGAGGAGAATTGGGGAGTGGAGGTGAGGCACCCTTGGGTGAGATGCAGTATCACCCATTTCCATTTCATAAGAAGTGCGACATCGCCCAAGCCTTCATAGGCTATTGCCAGCCCCTTCCCCATTTCTCGAGTAAAACATGCCCAAATTGATACCAGTTAGGTACTGGAATGAGGAACAGTCAAACCAGAGCAAAACATCCTCTGTTTATTGACTCACACATACACAATGCAGGTACTGGGACAAAGAGAAGGCACGCAAGAGCAATGCAGAACTCCCAAGCCGACAATGAGCGGTCTAGTCCTTTTTGGATGAATCAACCTGGCGGGAAGTTTAAAGTGAAATGGTGAAAATGGAGTCAGCTGTGGAAGCAGATCTACAGACTGCCGGATCTGAGCAGACCTCTCCTGGAAGGCGGCGTGGCAGACGCAGTGCTCGAGAACCCCGGTTAGATACAGAGTGTATGCAGCGGCAAGCAAGACTGAAGGAAGCTGAAGGCCTGTGCCGGACTATGGGGAGGGAACTGGCGTGACCAGGCAAAGCTGCAGAGTGAGGCCCGAGTTGCCAGAGACGCATCGGTGGTGGGAGCGAAGCCACAGAGAGCCAGAGCGAGGCGCCACAAGAGATAGAGCTTGTGGTAGCCGGAAGCCTTGCTGGAACGCCATAAGCATCGACCAGTGAGTCAGCCTGGGCAGAGGACACCGGGGTGGTAGGCGGGCATTTCAGACCTGTGAGAACTTTAATGAATGTCGATATAATTGAAAGCAAGCATTTTTGAATACCGATCTGAATGAAAGCAGTTTTGTGGAATCTTAAGACTATAAAGGAATTGTGTAGCCTTGAGAGAACAACCACTGGCAAGAGCCACAAGAAAGTGCAACACGTGCATAGTGGCAAAACAAGCAACGGTAAAACATCATGAGGATGCGAAATGAGAATATCCCAAATAGCACTGTAGAGTTGAAACAGTGGCAACGTGCATATGAAAAAGATGCAAGTCAGGTGTGTCAGTCGCGTGACCTGTAATGGCTGGACTGTGTGGTCTGACGGCTGTGCCAAGACCGAGAACACCCATCTAAGGAAAAGCCACTGAAGTCACCCACAAGCTTGTGATTGAATATAAAGGAAGTCTTGTGTGAATTGAAATTAAGGAAATTAACTTTTTGAAATTGGTGAAAGGCAACCAAACCAGAAGAGCTGGGAAGTATCACAAAGAATTTTGCTTTTTGGAAAAGATTGAAAGACTTGAAAATTTGGGGAAGGGATCCCCTTTGCACTGTAAACTATTTCAAACTTTGGGGAAGGGAAACCCTTTGCAACCAAGAGCTGGAAGAAGCTCTGAACTGTTATTTGAACACATTTTGATGCTGACATCCCTACACATTGTATACAAATATATGTGAGGGCAAGTATAGGTTTTGGAGACAGACCGACTTTTACTTTGGACCTCCTGACAGAGTATCCTTAGTTTAATTTAGGTAGGGAAATCCCACCTCAGCACAGGGCAAGCTAAGCCTTTTTCCACCCCTCTTTCTGATATAATAAAGGTTTATAGCTCAAACTTCAGTTCAGTTGTCTGTGTCTACTTCATGATGCTGTCACAGACCTGCACCCAAATACTGAACCAGTTAAGAAAGTCCTGGCAGGAGAGTAAACCAGGTATACAGCAAGTCTGGAACCCGCACCCAATCAAGATTCCTAAACTTGTCAAAGGGGGTAAGCAGCTTCCCAAATGTGTGGAATCTAGGGTGAACAGAGTTTTTGCTGTGGGAAAGTTAAGAGAGCTCAGGTGAAGAAGCATACACCTTGAGCCTGTGAATTGTTAAACTGTGAAGTCTATCAATTGTAGGAAAATCAAGAAAGCTCAGGGCGAGAAGCACATCCCTTGAGTCTGTGAATTGTAAAATTTGTGAAATGTGTAAAAGCCAAGAAAGCTCAGGGGCAGAGGCACACTCTTTGAGCCTGGTAATTTTGGAACTGTGCACATATCAAGGGAAGGGTCATACCCCTTTGGATTGTGGAAAGGAATACCCCCAAAGGATATCAAGAGAGAAATTGTATATATTGAGTTGAAGAACTTTGTAAACTGGAGGAAACTCAGGGGAAGAGTCATCCCCCTTGAGATTGTGGAGTATGGTAATGTGAAAGGGAAGAACAGTGAAAACAGAGAATTCCAGGGGAAGGGAAGACCCCCTTTGACTGGTAGAATTCTGTTGGTTTCTTTTACACTTTGGAACTTTATGTTGGAACTTGGAAAGGAGCTGCAGGTGATCAGCCAAAAGACATTTTCCCCATCACATTATCTTGAGTTTAGCGTGTGAGGGTCAGGTAAGGATTTTGGACAGTGGACGGAGAACTTGTTGTTTTCGACATCCTGACATGGACGTTCCTTATTTTTGTTGAGGCAGGGAACCCCATCCTAAAGTTAGGGTTAGGTAGGATTTCCCAAACCCTCTCTTTAATTTTATCAATAAAAGTCTTTAACAATCACCATAATGCCACTGTGCCCGAGTCTTGCTCTTGATCCCTTACAGCCTGAATAGAGATAAAGCAGGCCTATCAGAGGGCCATAGGAGAGCCCTGAGAAATCGAGAAAGAGTAATACTCCAGTCTGGGAAAGACACAAGGATTATAGGAACCAAGAAAACCTGAATGGGCAGACGCCCCACTGAGGCGCCGCTGACATAAGCCAGTCTCAGGGCCAGAGGACCATGGAGAACCCTGAGAAATCGAGGGAGAGTAATATTCAAGTCTGGGAAAGACACAAGGATTATGGGAGATAATTGGCAGACGCCTCACTGAGGGGCCACTGAAGTAGGCTAGGCTGAGGGCCAGAGGACCTTGGGGAGTCTACGAAACACAAACGAGAAAGAGCAGAACTGGAAAGAGAGAGACCCTGGAAGGTTTCAGTCATTAACCACTAAACAAGAACATTACAAAGCACCAGCTAGGAAATGGTGGTATTGAATTAAGAAAACGTTTTTTTTCTGGAAAGAGGGAACCGTGTGGAATTAAGACTTGGCACAAAACAAAAACGGAAGCGGGTTGCGAACTGCATTGTGAACTATTGGTGCACTTTTAAAGAGTGCACTGGAGAAAGAGATCAAAGTGATTGGGCCAGGCAGAAGCCAAGTACAGATGCCATTGCTCCGGCCTCCTTCTTTTGTTAATTTTCTTAAGTGGTAGGGACTAGTTAGATAATAGGATTTGGGCTATGGACTATCACTATTTGGAATTTGACAACAACCCTTACTTTTAGTTTGTTAGGCAGGGCGCTTCCCTCATAGCAGCAGGGATGGATAGGCGTTCTCTTTATATTTAAATAAAACATGGCACACCCGAATCCTTCTTGTTCGCCACACCAGGTAGTACCATTATATCAGTGCCTGGCAAATTCCTTTCCCATGCCTACACAAAAGCCAAAACTGTTGGCTTTGACGAAGCTGGATAGGAAAGGGGTATTTAAGGTTAGTCTGGAGAGATCTTACCTGCTCACCGCCATCTTTGATCAGGCTCACCGGGGCGAGGTCATACTCGATTCCCTTCAGGGCCAGTGCTGCGGGGGAGAGAAGGCGATTAGTAAGAAGGTGAACAGGGATTCCCCCTTTTTGTCTACCTAGGGGACACAGGCTGACCTCTGGGTGACTGCTAAAACTGATCTGCTTTAAAAACTGTGGTATGAAGGTAATAAAATGCCACATTCAGTCTTTCAGTTTCACAAGAGATGCAGGTGTATGCTCGAGTGACAGAAAGTAACTGGTGTCAGTGCCATTTCCATCTTGAAACATAAATGAATACTGATATGATTTGATTAAGTGGTTTATTCTGGATTCCTCCCATTCGATTGCTGAAATAAAAGGGGTTTAAAAAATGTAAGGGATTCGAACTTGCAAAGAACTGGCTTGGCAAGATAGCAGATGCCAAGGAAAACCAGTGGGCCTGGGCTTTAAGTGGGCCAGGGCTCACTGGGACAGAGTCCCGCTCTGCAAAAACTGTCCTTGAACCAGGGGCACTGCTAGGGTTCCCTCAGTCCACCATGAGTGAGCACCCTGTGAGATTCGGCTGAATCCCAGTAGGGACACGGAAATTAACATGCAGTGGAAGCACTATGGGCAGGAAAGTAGTATTCCTGTTAAAGCAGGGCAGGCAGCACCTGACTCCACCAGGCTGACTGTCTCCATTTGTGTGTTTAGGACTCGTAGTTTGCCGCCACTTTACTGGCAGGGCAGTGTCATAAATGAAATGAGCAGGAAGGCTAGTGTGCGTTGTGTGCTCAGAAACACTGCAGGTTTCACTCAATGTCACAGATGTCATCTGACAATGTTTCCAAAATGTTCTTTGATTTTATGCAAAGCATCACATAGCCTACATTGGTGCTATTTGTTCTCCTCCACTTTTTCATGGGGCAGAGAGGCTCTCCTGGGTGATTTCGGAGCCAGTGGAAGACGTCAGGGATAATAAATTCCCACCTTGAGGTCTGTGTGCGACCAGCAAGTAATATGGCCTTTAGTTTGAGAAGGCTGGTGCCTCCCTTGGGAACATGTGCATAGTATTTTCCTTTCCTTGCAGCTGTTTAATAGCCGCAGATTATCACGGTGCAGGCAGACAGAGGGGAGCTAAATCCCCCAGATGAGCACTTAAGAAGAGCTATTAAGCACACCGATCCATGGTCCTAAAGAATTAGGGTGATTTGCTCACCAACTGAATTGTTTATATCACCATTCAGAAAGGGGTTTATTTACAGAAAGCAGTTTATTTATAAACAACAAGGGGGGGTGTTATTTGCAGTATGCGAAATAAATGCAAACACATGTCGAAAGTAGATGTATGCAGGGCCTCGTGATGCATGCTTTGTGGTTTGCCTACACCATCTGGCCCTCCTTTAGGCCACGAGTTGCCACCCTCCCTTTGCAGTAGGCCCCACTCGATTTCATATCCCACTTAAAGCACTGCATGAGCTATACACACACACACTTGATTTAAGGCTCCTTGAAGGACAGTGCAAGCGCTAGGAAGCCTCCATGACCCGGGAAGCACGCAGTCAACAGAACTAGCCTTTTTTTAAGCTGGACACTTCAGTAATGTGCTGCGCGGAGAGGAATTCCAAGGACTGGAAGTCAGGATTCTCTGGGGATAATGTCTTCCAGATGGGTTATTTGATGGTATCCGAAGGCGGGGAAACAGACCTAAAAGGGGAACGGGTGGGGGTCACTAAGGGCCTCTGCACACACATGCAGACCAGCCTAGAGCCCCAAACAGCCATGCCCCAGTCCCCTCTTCTGCGAGGCACCAGGGCCGACAGCTTGGCACTGGCCTCTTTGGCCAGACGGGAAGTTTCCCCCTGTTCCCTATAGGCTGTCTGCCTGCACCAGTCACATATATGCAGAATAAGGTGGGAACGAGAATTAATTATCGCATAACGCCTCCTCACCTATGCGAACCCTCCAGGAACAGGAGCTCCGGAAATAGGAGTACAAAACGGGCTGCAAGAAGCAGAGAAAGACGTGTTAGACAATTCTATTTCGTTAAAAAATTAGCTTCGGTCGCTTTAATCAACACTGTTGCCTCCGTTTTTACACCAAACACCACATGGGTGATCTGCAGACTTTCCAGTAAGAGTTCTCTCTGGTGCAGGCCGCACTGCTGGCCTTTTAGAAGCAATGACGCAGAGATGTGACTGACCCTGCCCCAGCCCGGCGTCCCCTGCTAGGAACTCTCCCTGGGGCAGGCTGCTTACCTTCGCCGACTGCTGCATGCTTCAGTCCGTCCCTGGCTGGGGTGAAAGTCTACTGCCTGCAGCTAGCGAGAGAGGAACTGGGAATGAGGCTGAGGGAGGGGGTTTGTGGGGTAATCTCTGCCAACCAATGGGAAACAGTGCTGCTGCCCCGCCTCTCAGCCCCAGACCTGAACATGACAGAGAGGGGGCAGGAAAACAGTAGCAAAATGTCTGGAACAGCCAATGGGACTCCCCCCCCCTTTTTTTGCAGAATCTGCAATAATGTTCTTGAAAAAGTTGGGCTTATCACATAAACCATCATAGAGACAATTCCAAACATGTATCACCAATAAATACCCTATTTCTTAAACTCCAATAATTTTTCAAAATGAATTGAATGGCAAAAAACATTCTTAAGTGAATTTTAATTTATTTTTTCTTTTCCTAACAAATCCTGTTCCACTTTAATAAAATTATGAACTTTTTGTTTAAATGAATACATCGACATTGCAAATCCTCTGATAATGTTTGACTGTAATGCAGGCTTTAAGTGGGCCAGGGCTAGCCAAGGCTCAGCGCTGGCAGTCTCCAAATATTGTCTTTGAGCCAGGGCTCTCCAAACTGACAACCCTTACCAAACGTCTTTAAAAATATGAGTGGCAAAACTGCTCTTTGCCAGTAGATGTCACCTTCACTAACGTCCAGAATCACAAAGAAATTAGGTACTTTTCAAACAGGAAAGGGGAATTATAAGAGAATACATCGTTTGATGTTTGCCACATGTATTACAGTAATTTCATTAGAACGCCTTTAATTGGTAGGTACGAATAATGGATTTATTTCAGAAGAACTCTAGAATTGCATGGTGTATTGACCCCCTTTGATTTGATGTTCCGATTCATATTTGAATAGATTTATTTTGGCCAACATTTTACACGCATTAACCATGTTTAAATACATCTTTTAAACCAGAATTGTTGCCCTGTCAATGCACATATGTAAACTCCATTGGCTCTGTTAGGTACCTCCTTTAATTTCACAGGCCCCTTCTCTTTCAAAGCTTTATTAGCTACTTGGGATTTGAGGCTGCAGAAGACCATGTTTAGGCCCCGCCCCCAATCATTGCATCACTATGTTTTAGAGTCCCCCCTCGATTTCGTATCCAACTTAAAGCACTGCTGTAATGAACTACTTATATTTGACCAGACCTCCTTCCCATGTATATGGGCCTCACACACCCTCCTAGGACCTTTGGTCTACCGGATTCAGGGGCGACTTCTTTCCTGATCCTCTTGCCGCCTACTTTGCTACGCCCCCTTTGCTCATGCCTCTATTGACCATGCTGACAAATAGTTTTTCTGCCATCTTGGATTTGTTTCCCACGCATGCGCTGTGACAAATATACGTGAGCGCAACGGCAAGGTCCGCAATCGCGCATATAATAAAGTGGGCGTGCCGGAGGCCCGGAGCTCGTCAGTGTGACGTCCCAGTTTGTTGGTGCGCATGCGCGGGCCTCGTTATGGTCCCGCGCATGCGTGGTTGAATAAAGTGCGTCCATGCGGCAGTTGCCGCCGGGACGCGGAGCAAGCAGCATCGCGTCCCGCATGTTCTTTTGGTCCGTGTCTGTGTGCGTGTGCCTGCGTGGGCCTAGGGGCCAGATACAACAACTGTCGACGAGGCGGGATCGTTGCCACAGCGTTTGCCCAACAGATGTGGGCGCACTATACACATCGTCGGCACGCGAGTGCACGACGCGGATCGAGTGCGAACGTTTTTTTCACCTCGAGGCAGTAGCGACCTGCAAAAGTGCTCGTGCTCTGCCACGAAGAAAATTTTTGGAACTCTTGATTGTCCCCAGCAACCTGGGGACAATCCAAAAAAAAAAAAAAAAAAAAAGCCGGACACAAGGCTAGAGCGGCTGACCACAGCAGAAGGTACGTCGAAGAGCACACCAGCCAGGTTTGCGGCCTCTACCACCCCGAGAGGTGCCTGTGCGACCTGTGAAGATGACAAGCAGCGAGGATGAAACGGAAGTGGCGACAAGAGTGGTGAGGACACAACAGGGATCGCTGCTGCCCATGCAGGAGTTTGACATGTCAGGGCCCCCGTCCAAGCTGGGACCCAGGTGGCTCCTATGGGTCAAGAAGTTGGAAATGTACTTTACTGCGACTGGGACTTCGAATGACGACGCAAAAAGGGCGACCCTTCTATATTCAGCTGGCCTGGACATTATGCGCATCTATGAATCACTCGCCCTACCAGTGGTAACGTATGACACTGTCAAGACCGCGCTTGAAAACCATTTCATCCCACAGTCAAATGTCGACTACGAAAGGTTCCTATTCTGCAGAGAGAAGCAAAGGGAAGAAGAATCTCTCGATCAATTCTGTGCCAGACTGCGATTGGTAGCCAGCACGTGTCGCTGGGACAACGACGAGCTGATGATAAGGAACCAGGTGCTCCAGGGCTGCAGCTCGGGCAAATTGCGGCGGCAAGTGCTGAGGGAGCCGGGGTGGTCACTGCAGCAGATACTAGACAGTGGAAAGACATATGAGCTAGCGGAATCCAGAGGTGCTAGCATGGACGCGGCGGTCAGGCCGAATGCAAGGGAGGAGGCTTTTGCCGTTTCC
Organism: Ambystoma mexicanum; assembly: GCF_040938575.1. Taxonomy (NCBI): domain Eukaryota; kingdom Metazoa; phylum Chordata; class Amphibia; order Caudata; family Ambystomatidae; genus Ambystoma; species Ambystoma mexicanum. Next base: position 607,915,090 of record NC_090940.1, read on the forward strand.
AGAAGAACAAAGCTGAAGGAGAAGTGGGCCCCGAAGGCATCAGAGAACAGGCATCCGTCCACGCCTGGGTCGATTTGTCCAGATTGCGGATATGACCTGCCACATGCAGAGGAGTGCCCCGCCAAGACGAGGTCGTGCGGACGGTGCAATGGACTAGGGCACTATGCTCGCATGTGCCGCGCATCGGCCCCTGTACCCACCCAGAGAGGCCCCGCGAGAATGAGAGGCGGCGGGTTCAGAAGACAACGCAGCATTGCAGCCCTCGAACAGGAGATACGGAGGCTACAACTCGCGGAGGAAGAGGAAGAAGAGGAGGAGGACGAAGAAGAGGTGTTCTTCATCTCTAACATTGCCTCGAAAGACAAACGGAGGAGGCAACCCAGGTGTTTGGTGGACATGTTGGGTGTGCCGACTCAGATACTCATAGACACAGGAGCCTCTGTGTGCGTGCTGGCAGAGGAAGATTACCTGCAACTTCCAGGCCCGCCGGCACTGGACAAGTCCATGGCGGAGATATTTACTTTTGGAGGAGACACCTCACTGCCACTCAAGGGTGTGTTCGTGTCACCTGTGTCGAAGGGGGATAGTACCATCAAGGCAAAGTTCTTTGTCACAGACGTGAGCCCTCACTCGCTTCTCAGTTGCGCGGCGTCGGAGGCCCTCAATTTGGTTCATTTTGCGTATGGTGTATACCAGATAGACATTGAGACACTATTGGACAGGTTCTCGGGCATCTTCGAGGGCATAGGGAAACTTAAAGCACCCCCGGTGCGCCTGCATATCGACGAGTCCATCAGACCGACAGCCTTCAAGCACCGCAGGATCCCGTTCCACCTAAGGGAAAAGGTGGAGGAGGAACTCCGGTCACTAGTAGAGATGGACATCATTGAGAGAGTGGAGGGGCCGATGCCCTGGGTGTCCCCAATAGTGGTGGCCCCCAAGCCAAAACAGCCTGGGGCAGTGAGGATCTGCGTAGACATGCGCCTCCCAAACACTGCAATTAAGAGGGAGAGGCACATTACACCCACATTAGATTACATTATCGGAGAGCTTCAGGGGGCGAGAGTATTCTCGAAGTTGGACCTACGAGCGGGCTACCATCAGCTCGAACTGCACCCGGACTCCAGGTTCATAACTACTTTTACGACGCATGACGGCCTCTTCCAATTCAAACGACTGAGCTTCGGCATCTCCTCGGCCGCCGAAGTTTTCCAGAACACCATTAGAGGGGCTTTGGCTGGCCTAAAAGGGGTGCTGAACATGAGCGACGACATTATAGTCTTTGCGGACTCCGAAAGGGAGCACATGAAGAGGTTGGAGGACACGCTCCTGAGGTTGAAGAACTTAGGGCTCACCCTTCATCGACAAAAATGCGAGTTCTTCAAGGACCGTATTGGTTTCTTTGGGTTCATCTTCCACGCAGCCGGTGTGTCGCCCGACCCAGCCAAAGTGAAGGATATTAAGGAAGCCGCCCCCCCGCAGTCCCCTACGGAAGTGAGGAGCTTCCTGGGGATGGTGACCTATTGTGGGCGTTTCATCAAGGGGCTAGCGTCGCTGGCGGAACCACTCAGAGTGCTAACGAGGAACGACGCTGTGTGGAAATGGGGAGCCAGTGAGCAGGAGGCATTCCAGACTCTGAAAAATGCCCTATCCGATGGGGACACCATGGCATACTTCAACCCCAAAGTGGAATCAGAGGTGGTGGTTGACGCGAGTCCAGTGGGAGTAGGGGCGGTGCTACTGCAACCTGACGAACGTGGGGACATGCGCCCCATCGCCTATGCGAGTAAGGCCTTTTCGGACACAGAAATGAGATACTCACAGATTGAACGGGAAGCGTTAGCCATCCTGTGGGGCTGTCGCCATTTCCGGTTGTACATACTGGGCAAACCTGTTGTGGTGGTAACTGACCACAAGCCGCTCCTGCCCATACTGGCTGGGGGGTCGTCCAAGCCGCCCCCCAGGATCGAAAGGTGGATGCTAGCCCTGATGGAGTACGGGGTGAAACTCGTATACCGACCAGGCACGAATAACCCGGCCGACTACCTGTCGCGCCACCCCAGCAAGGAGAACTCTGTCACCGACATTGGGGCGAATGAGTGCCATGGGCTTTTGTGTCAGGTGGTGGAAGGGTCTCTTCCGATGGCCATATCGAGACTTGAGATGGCAACGGAATGCTCCAAGGACGAGGTGTTTACCATTGTCAAGAATGCCGTGAGGAGCGGCGAGTGGAGGGAAGTGCTTCACGACAACTCCCGCCGTCAAGCGGAGGCTCAGAGCGACCTCCGAGCGCTCTGGAAGGTGAAGGATGAACTCTCGGTCGCGGACGATGGCCTTATACTTCGAGGGCGGCAAATCGTCATCCCACGGGCACTGAGGTCAAGGGTCCTCGAACTAGCCCACATCGGCCATCAGGGGATTGTCAAAATGAAGGCTCGGCTGAGACACAAAGTATGGATCCCGGACTTGGAGGGGCGAGTGGAGAGTTTCGTGAGGAGGTGTATCGCATGTCAAGCAGCGGCCCCGGGAGACAGAGCTCCGCCGATAAGGTCGATGGAGCGTAGCTGCAGACCATGGGAAACTGTCCATGTGGATTTTGGCTCGACTGGTCGGGGAATGTACTTTCTGGTGGCAGTGGACCAATGGTCCAGGTACCCCGAGGTGGAGGTGGTACAGTCGATGGCGACAGAGTTCGCAACGAAGGCATTAGATAAAATGTTTGCCACCCATGGGTTCCCAGACCTCCTGTGCTCGGACAATGGGCCACCGTTCACAGGCAGCCAATTTGCAACTTACCTCCGAGAAAGGGGAATCCGGCATCGCAGGGTGTCCCCGCTCTGGCCGCGGGCCAACGGCGAGGCCGAGAGAATGATGCGGACTCTTAACAAGGTCCTGAGGATCTCCGCCTGCGGCGGTGAAGACCTGGAGAGGAAGCTCGTGGAGTTTCTGAGAGAATACCGCACGACGCCCCACCAGTCCACGAGAGTGGCTCCAGCCGAGGCACTATTTGGGCGATGCCCGAGGGGAATGCTACCGGAAGAGGACGGCCGTCTGCCCGGAGTAATAGACAATGATGGTGTCAGGGAAGAACGGGCCAGGCGCAACGACAAAGAAAGTGAAAGAAGGGGTCTGCAAGAAAAGGAGGTGCGAGTGGGGGACACAGTGTTGGTCAGGAACAGGCACCCCGAGGGGAAGTTGTCCCTGCCCTTCGAGCCGCGCCCTTGGAAGGTAACGCATGTTAAGGGCACCATGGTGACGGCAGCCTGCGACCGAGGAACAGTCACGCACAACCGGTCGTTCTTCAAACGCATTGAAAGACCGACTGAAAATGGGACATCAGAGGAAGGCGTAGGGCAGGATGGTCCGCCAGGAGATCAGGAGGGCGAGCAGGGCAGGGACTCCCCGAGACCTGAACGTGAGGATTCGACTCCACCTCCCGCATCACCAAGGTACCCGATCCGCCGCGAGCGGCGATTGCCCGGGCATCTCAAGGACTATGTCCTGGACTCATGTGACTGAGCTGAGCGATGCAAGGTGAGACTCTCAGGTGGTCATATGTCCGCCCACCCGGGTACCCGGCGTGCGGGGGGAGGCACGCCTAGCTGTTTAATTTGTTTTGGTTAAAGTTAAAAAGGGATGTGACGTCGTTATGGTCCCGCGCATGCGTGGTTGAATAAAGTGCGTCTGTTCGGCAGTTGCCGCCGGGACGCGGAGCAAGCAGCATCGCGTCCCGCATGTTCTTTTGGTCCGTGTCTGTGTGCGTGTGCCTGCGTGGGCCTAGGGGCCAGATCCAACAGTCAGAGCGTGCCGGGAACCCGAACCATCAAGACCTGTGCCCTGCGTATTCTTTAAAGTACGGGAGGCCAAGGCCTGACAACAGGGGTCCCCGGGGCATGTTATGAAGCCTCACACTGGCGATGAGGCTGCTACTGGGTTAGGGGGCGAATGATCCGACACCTGATTCAGCGTCCGCATCATTGTTCCGATTCCTACCAGGAGCGCTACCCGCGCAGGAACATTCTAACCACCATTTTGTGCTATTGTTGGTCAAGGCTCCACACCCGTGGGGTGCTCGTGCGCCATCCATTACATTTTTGGAGCCCATCAGTGCTAAATTGTGCTAAGAAGGCCTAAGGGGCCCTCCGGGAGGAGTCTGTGGGGCCCCATATATTTAAAAAAAATGTTTTTAATACATACAAACAGTGCATGTTAAGGGGAACTATCTGTTTGAACTCCCTGGTACAGAGGAATTTTTTTTCTTCTTAGTGCTGTCAAGGAAGAGGAGGGCTTTTCATAGGACCTTCTGTGTCTACCTGAAGCAGCACCACCATACACCACCAAGACACACACCGCAGCCCAGATGTGGGTGCCTATGCGAGTTACACACCTCAATAATCCATCAAATCAGCGGATTTGCGGCCTTCATACAAGTGATGGGCGCCTGTGCAGTCCGTGGAACATGAGCGACACTGGAGATGACAATGAGCTGGTACACCCCCACACAACAAGATACACTGGCCCTCATGCCAGAGTTTGACACATCGTGCACTCCTTCGACGTTAGGTCCAAAATGGCTGCTGTGGGTCGATGAACTCGAGATGTATTTTAAGGCCACGTTTGAGACGGCTGATAAAGCAAAGGTGGCGACACTCCTCTACGCTGCAGGATCTGAGGTACATCACATATTCAAATCTCTCACTCCCACCGTCGGCTCATATCAGGCTGTGAAGGACTCGCTCAAGGAGCAATTCATACCGCTAGCGAACCAAGACTTTGAGCGCTTTGTGATGTGCAGCGAAAAGCAACGTGAAGAAGAGTCACTGGACCAATTTTGCGGGAAGCTACGTCAGTTGGCTAGCACGTGCCACTGGGAAAATGAAGAAGGCATGGTCGGCAACCAGCTATTACAAGGCTGTAGTTCAGGGCAACTACGTCGACAGGTCTTCCGTGAACCGGGGCTCACACTAGCACACATCCTTGACATGGGGAGGTCCTAAGAGTTTGCTGACAACCGCGCCACCAAGATGGATGCCGCAGTCCAATCGGTGAAAGGTGAAGAGGTAGGCGCTATTGGGTGGGCGGTGAACGCTGGTCCGTCATGACCCTGTTGGCCCCAGAAGAAGATAGACACATCACAGCCATGTCCAAAATGTGGCTACGATCTCCCCATGCGAGTGACTGTCCAGCAAACGGGAGAGTGTGTGGGCGCTGTGGGGCTGCAGGACATTTTGCGAGAATGTGCCGGCCTGCCGCCCCAGCCGCAATTCCAAGGGGACAGAGTAGAGCGGCCAGTGCAGCACCACGCAGACAGAGGAACCTAGCCATGGTGGAACAAGAGCTCCAAGACATGGAGATTGCGGAGGAAGAAGAAGAGGATGAGGAGGTCTTCATATCACCATCGACTCAGTGAAAAAGAAAAGGAGGCAACCCACGTGCACAGTGACAGTCTGTGGGACACTGACTCCGGTGCTAATAGACACAGGCACATCATTATGCGTACTTGCGACATGGAATTATGAGGCACTCCAAGGACCACCAGTGCTAGGGAAAACAAGTGCCAAAATATATTCATTCGGGGGGGCTGACCACTTCCTCTTGGGGTGTATTTGTAGCTCAAGTAACTCATGCTAACAATACCATCACAGCGAGATTCTTCGTGACGGACTTCAGCCCCCACTCACTCCTGAGCTGTGGCGCATCGGAGGCGCTTGGCATTGTACACTTGGCGCTCTCGGTATATGAGGCAGACATCAGAGACATAATTGAAAGGTTTGCTAACATTTTCTGAGGTGTTGGGAAGCTAAAAGGGGAGCCCATCAAATTGCATATTGACGAAATAGTGCACCCAACGGCGCTAAAACATCGGCGCATACCTTTCCACCTGAAAGCGCAAGTGGAAAAAGAGCTGCAAAACCTAGTGGACTCAGATATAATTGAGAATATAGATGGCCCAACCCTGTGGGTGTCCCCCATTGTAGTTGTGGCCAAACCCAAACAGCCAGGATCTATTCGCATCTACGTGGACATGAGGTTACCTAACCTCGCCATAAAACGTGAAAGACACCTCACACCAAAACTAGACAACATCGTGGGGGAGCTACAGGGAACCAAAGTGTTTTCCAAACTATCTGCTATCCGGATATTATCAGCTAGAATTGCACCCAGACTCACATTATATAACGACATTCACAACTCACAATGGACTATGCCAATACAAGCGCCTGAGCTTCGAGGTCTCCTCGGCAGCGCAAGTCTTCCAAAATGTCATTAGAGGCGCCCTCGCCATCTTAGAAGGCATAATAAACTTGAGTGATGATATACTGGTATGTGCAGCATCAGAGACTGAGCACATGTCCAGGCTGGAGAACACGCTTGAAAGGATCAGAAACCTAGGCCTAACACTACAGCGGGTGAAGAGTGAATTTCTCAAAGACAGCATAGAATTTTTTGGTTTAATATTCCATTCAAAAGCAATCTCTCCAGACCCACAAAAGGTGAAGGACATTCAAGAGGCAAAACCCCCGGAGAACGCCTCAGAGGTTAGAAGCTTCCTCCACATGGTAACCTATTGCAGGAGGTTTATTCCGAACTTGGCAACTGTCTGGGAACCTCTCTGGATCCTGACGAAGAAAGACACTGCATGGACTTGGTCAGACGCTGAACAGAAGGCTTCTGACACCATAAAAGCAGCCCTCACAAGAGGGTGGGGGGGGAGAAACCATGGCATTCTTCGATCCAGGGAAGGAATCCGAACTAACTGTGGATGCAAACCCTGTGGGGTTGGGTCCGTGCTCCTTCAGTCAAACGTCCACGGACAAATGAGACCCATTGCCTATGCCAGCAAGGCACTTACTGCGACCAAACAAAGATACTCCCAAATTGAGAGAGAGGAGCTGGCTGTATTGTGGGGGTGTAGGCACCTTCTCATCTATATTCGGGGAAAACCGGTGTCCGTACCCACAAGCCATTAATCCCAATCCTGGCAGGTTCATCCTCCAAACCACCACGGAGGATAGAGAGATGGATGCTAGCTCTCATGGAATATGGGGTGAAATTACAATAGCGACCGGGAACACACAATCCGGCGGACTACCTTTCGCGTCATCCCAGGGGTGGCAGTGATCAGGGCACAAAGACAATCTTGGACTGTGAAGACCATGTTTGCCTAGTAGTGGACGCAGCCATACCAGTAGCCCTGACATTGGAGGAGGTGGCAGAGGCCTCAAGTGAGGATGAGTGCTTCCGACTCATTCAGAATGCCGTTGTTAGCAGTGACTGGTGGTCGACTTTGGCTGGCATGTCTTACATAGACAAAGATACTCAACGCAAAATCCAGCAAATGTGGCAAGTCCACACAAACTCTCGAGGTCGGCAGAAGGTCTGATACTACGAGGACGACAGATTGTGGTACCGAGAAGGCTGGTCGCGAGAGTGATAGAATTGGCCGACTGCAGCCACCAGGACTCAGCAAAGACCAAGGCTAGGCTGCGCTCCAAGGTGTGGTTCCCAGGGCTTGAGGAAAAAGGTTGATGAATATGTGAGCAAGTGCATCTGGTGCCAGGCGGTCACCCCTGTTAATAAGGAACCCTGCATTGAGTCAATGGAGCAAAGCAACAGCCCATGGGACATAGTACATATGGATTTTGGGTGGACGGGGAGAGGAATTTACTTTTTGGTACTGATGGACCAATGGTCAAGATACCCGGAGGTAGAACTAGTCGATTCCACGTCATGCGAACAAACCATCCAGGCAATGGAAAAAGTATTCGCGACCTATGGATTTCCCTGAGTCATATGCCCAGACAATGGGCCACCATTTCAAGGGAGACCTTTTTTGGAATTCATGAGTGACTGCGGCTTCACGCAGAGAAAAGTGATGCCTGGATGGCCGAGAGCAAATGGAGAGGCCGACCACTTCATGCGTACGCTCAATAAAATATTTTGCATCTCACAGGGACAAGGTGGCGAATTGAAAAGAAATGTATACCAGTTCCTCAGAGAGTATCGGTCGACCCCCCCACCAATACACAGTTGTGCCCCCAGCTGAAGCTTTGTTCAACAGATGCCCGAGAGGGCTCATTCCCGAGACGGATGACCGACCACCGAGTGTAATCGACGACGAGAAGACTTCCCATGATAGGCGGACGCACAATGAAAACGAAAATGCCAGACGTAGGCTGAAGCCTCCTAACATTGAAGTGGGCGACACGGTCCTGGTGAGAAACCGACATCCAGAAGGGTCGCTCTCCCTCAACTATGAACCTACTCCCATGGGAATGATCCACGTAAAAGGGTCCACGGTGACTGGTGCCGACCAGCGAGGGTCATTAACAAGGAACTCATGCTTCTTCAAGAAGATTGCCAGATAAGAACAGCGTGAGTCGGCAATGCAAACGTCCCCGGCCCGAGCGAGGGACAGAGAGCAAGCCCCAGAAGAAGAAACTGGGGATCCCAAAGCGGGAGGACATGATCCAGGAAGAGAGCGAAGCGATGAGACGACAGGAGAGAGATAACCCCGCCGGGAAGGCCGAGGTGCCCGACAAGGTTCAAGGACTACATCATGGACCCGAGCTGAACCAAATCTGCTGTTATCTGTACTTGCCCACGTTTGGGCCCCTACATGGTTTGATATACCTCCACATGTCTGTTTGTAACGTTGAGAGTAAGTTATGCATAACGTTTGGTTTATGTTTTCATTATGAAAAAGGAGGACTGTGACAAAGTCACGTGAGTGCGACGACGATGTCCGCCATCACGCATATAATAAAGTGGGCGTGCCGGAGATCGTCAGAGCGTGCCGGGAACCCAAACCATCAAGACCTGTGTCCTGCGTATTCTTTAAGGTATGGGAGGCCAAGGCCTGACAACGGGGCTTCCGGGGGCATGTTATGAAGCATCACATGCACAAAAGGTACTGAGTGTGTGAGGGTGCCACGCTGTGTTTGTTCACCGAAACCTGTAGTACAAAGATTTCTACAGCATGGACAGACTTCAAGCAGGTCCTTTTTTATTTGCTTTAGGAGGATTTTCCTTAGGCACCGTTTCCATGGCCGAGGTGCATCCACCTCACTTGGGTCAGCAGTGTCCTTGGAGCATACCAGGCACTCTAAGGCTGGGGGGTGCAGAGCAGCATAGGCCGAACTCTCAGGTGGCGAGCCAGGTATCCAGAAAGTACAGTAAAAACTAACAGACAGCTCACAACAAAAATATCCGCACAACGTATTCTTTGAGAAATATAATGTTTATATAGATAAGGCAAAAATAGAAACATCTAAAGTAAAGTTACAGGTAACTTTGTAAGATAAATGTGTAAATAAAGCAACCGTGTAATGTAACCTGCCCTCTATAAATATGACTCTTGTAACAATAACATCTCGAAACTAGAGCTATTCTCTCACCCCGGCCTCTCAACTGGGATAGGAGGTTAGTTACCAGACCATCATTCTCATCAGTTTCCTGATGAAGGCCCTTTAACCTAATGATTCTCTGCAAGGTCGAAACATTGTCCATCTCCAGTTTTCTTTTTTTTTTAAAGCAGACAGTAATGGGAACCAGGTGCTGAAGATACCATTAAAGCACCCATAACCTATGCAAGGGATGGGCATCAATGTACCAGCCGAGGTCGTGGTCAACCCACAAGATATCGCAGTCCAGCATCAAAGAGGGCTTTTGAAATGGGTTGGTACATCGACATGGTGTTGATGTGCCTTAGGCTTTTATTTTTAGTAGTGCAGCAAAAGACTAAGGACTTTCAGGCAGTTTTAAACATAGCTTCAGTCCTTACTTCTGTCCTGTGCTCTGCTACTTTACCCTCTCCGCTCAACTCTCCCATCTACTTCCCCCTATCCAATCTACTACTCTCCCCTCGACCACGCTCCCCTCTACTCTACTTCCTCTCTACTACGCTCCCCTCTACCCTTCTCAGTCATCCTCCTTCCATTCTCCACCCGTCACTAAATGCCACTCACACCCCAATTCTCACTCACTCACCTTGCACACACTTGTATACCCAAGTATCACTTTCTCTCACTAATACCTTACCCACACTTTCTGTAATCCTCTTTCACGCTCTTCTGCACCATCCTTCCACGATCTGGTCTGCCTTCTCCTACCTTGACCTCCCCCGAACAACCCACACTAGCTTGATCTGTATGCTTTTTTTTTATCCTTCCATTTGTTCCCCACTTCAGGTGGTTCCCAGGCCAACTGCTAGCTTCCTTTTCCACAGGAGCCATGTTACAGGTATCAGAAAAAATACCAAGCTTTAAGCTTAACCCCTTTTCATCCGCAGATCTGCTGGCCTTTGGTAATAACGGCTCGCTCACTGAATTGCCAACTTCAAAGTTTGTATCTGACTGAAGCGGAGCGACTGGATTGCACTTTGATGTGTGCAGCGTTCCTCTGCTGTTCTGCGCGACACCACCTCTCTCTCCGGTGAGCTACCAGTTCGGGTTTCCACAGCTAGGAATCTAGGTATTTGTGGTCCTATGGAAAAAGAGAAAGAACACTGGCCAGCGTTGTGCAAAACAGATATGGGTAGTACTTTGATCTTTCAGCCACACACAGTTCATAGGTGCAGGGACTATATCCCTCTCAACTCCCACACCCGCCATTTGTGGACAGTACTTGCTTGGGTAAGTACCTTGGTAGGTCCCCATCCCCTCTTGACAGGGTCAGGTTAGGAACGCTGTCCCAGCATATATGCACAGTATTCCAGAGTTAGGTTGGCAGAGTCAGCCAACCTGTCACAGTCCCTAATAAACACTTTCACATTAACGTTTTTACATGGATCCGGTGTTCTCAGGGGTGCCTTATGGCGCATGACTCATGTGGCCAACCCTCAACGGAAAGGTGATTCACCCTAGTGGCGAGTTCCTTTAAACCTGCATGTGGCATCGAAACTTGACTGATGACAGAGATCATTTTATTATCCAATCGGATTATCTGACGTTGGCTGTTGTGAAAATAAAATAAAAACAGTACAAGAGCCCACAGCACCCAGGGAACGGCAGAGTACATTAGAGGGCAAGTAAGCCAGTCCGATAGCACGACGTGTAGAGCGCTCCCTTTGACATCCGTGCAGAGCCTGCTGACGCAGGTTTGAATCCTGGCAATGCCAAATGCAGCCTTTCATCCTTCCGAGGTCGATAAATGAGCACCATTCACCGTGGGTAATAGTAAGCAGTGCTCATGAGCACCATACACTGTGGGCAATAGTAAGCAGCGCTCACATGCCTGAGGGTTCGTAGCGCTAAACAAATGCAAAAACAAAACACAAGCAGTGCCAGTAAACCCCTCTGGAATCACAAGTAAAGTGTTTTTCACAACTTTACCACAATGTCCTCTCTTCTAAATCCCCTGAAAAAAGTGGGTGGACGCCATCCACCTGCGTGTTCCCTCGACTTGTGCCTGGCTCTTAGTTGCCACCATAGGGCATAGCAAAGGCATGCAATTATTAGTGATCTACTCTGTAACTAAGATACCAAGCATCACACCTTTCTCTGTACTTCGAAACCTCCATCTTGAATTAAGCATCAGATGTATAATCGAGATTCATGGTAGGATGATGATTTTAGACACTGTTAACAAAGGCTTTTAGTGTTAGTTAAAGAGAACAGCTCGAGGAAGACTACAGAGCTGGTGGCAGTAAGACATGAATATAATGAACTCATTGCTGAAAGGGTTCAGAAGGACAAAAATTGAGAAGTGTGATCATCCTCATTTGAAAGCAAAGACTTTAAGGTGTTCTGGGACATGGTGAATAGATGATTTAAACGTGTTGCTGCACGAGTCGTGCACTCACAAGTCTGCGTGGAATGACTATTTTTCAAAGCTATATCATGAAGACAGAGGCATAGAACCCGGTTTGGAAAGATCAATTGCAAAATCATGCCTAGTGATCTCTTTAGAAGAAAAATCAGGAAAAACATTTGGCCCAGACGGCATCCCAAGAATGATGAGGTAATCTGGGCCCGTATCCGGACAAATTGTTCAATGCCATAATAGACCTCAACAGAGTCCCATCTTCTTGGCTGTCTATGGGAATAATTCCTAGTTATCAAAAGGGTGGAAGAGAGAATTCTGGACACTATCTTCCAATCACCCTCTTGGACACAGCTGGAAAAATAAACCTTCTTATATCGCCTAGAGAACTAGGTGCCCTCAATTAGTACTTTAACTTGCAAGCAACATTTCAAAAAGGAGTTAGCTTGTGATGTCGTCGTGAATTTTGTTGATTGGAATTGCTCTTGTAAAAATCTTATTGATTATATCCCGTAAAACTAGCAGTATATGGGCTCTCCTTAATGAAGCAAGAGGGAATAGGACACGGCAATTAGTTAATCCTATTTCCAGTGTGGAATGGACTGCGTTTCTGGAAAAACGCAACATAGCGATCAGAGTCGAGGAGATAATCCCCTTGGGTAATATACCAACGGACCCTGATATTGACATTTCCCATGACTCCATCCTCTCTATGATTAAACTGTTGAAGTCATCTAGGGCACCTGGTCCCGATGGGCTCCCTAATATTGTAATAAAAAGTAGTCCAATTTTTTGGGCCACCCTAATGAATGTACTGTTCTCCAAGATTTTGAGGGCAGGGGTACTCCCGAGCTCATGGCAATCAGCCATACTAATACCAATATTTAAAAAAGGTAATCGAATAGACCCTAATAACTATAGATTACTTTCCATGTTAGACAGCACAAGCAAAATATTTGCGTCACTCCTGCTGAAAAAACTACAGATATGGGTTGACCGGGCTAAAATCTTAAGTAAATTTCAATGTGGCTTTAGGCAAGACTACTCAACTAGCCATAACATTTTTGTTATGGACTATTTACGAACTAGAGCCTTGCAAAGCGGACAACCACCCCTCTATGCACTTTACATAGATTTTAAAGCGGCCTTCGATTCTATCCCCCGAGAAAAACTATGGCTGAAGTTACAAAAGCTTGGCTGTCCGGCTGATCTACTATACTACCTAAGATTACTACACCAGAATACCAAGGTTAAATTGAATTTAGATCGAGCAGGTCATATGACGGAGGAAGTCATACAAAATAGAGGAGTTAAACAAGGTTGTGTGACCGCTCCCCTAGTATACAATCTGTATGTGCATGACATACCGACATCTTTAGCCTTGGCAAAAAACTGTCCTCCCAATATTGGTAAAACTCCATGTTTGGTACTCGCATATGCAGATGACTTAGTGATCTTCGACCACACAATCAGTGGTATACGTCGTTCAGCCATAGCTCTCTGGGGATATTCTGAACAAAATGGGCTTACAATTAATGTTGAAAAAACACATGTGATGAGATACACATGTAAAAGGTCCGCTCGTGTCTCTTTATGCATTGATAGAGTTGTAATTTCTTATGTCCCTGAATATAAATACCTCGGGATTGAATTTGAACCCAGAGGTGACTACACGAATTGTAAACGCAATCGGAAAATAAGAGCTTCCCAAATGACTGCCCTATTTAAAAGCTTTACAATTAAACAGGGTGGTTACACATTATGGGGATCTAGACACCTCTATATACAGGTTCTAGCGCCCATGATGGTGTATGGATTGGAATCACTAATTAATATGGATCTAAATTGGCTACAAATTATTGAGGGAAAATACTGGAGGAAGATACTAGGACTCCCGGTATGCATCCCTATGGCTCTCCTTAGACTCGAGTTGGGTCTGATATCATTAAAAGCACAGATAATAAAGAAAAGAGCCGGATTCTACTTAAAAATGGTGAATGGCGCGGGTAATGCTCTGCTAACGACATTTGCCCTGAATAATAATAATGAAAACACCCTCAGTGAATTCAAAAAACAAATGGAACAATTGCTTAAAGAAATTTGTTGGAATCATCGTGTAGGGACTTATACGGAGGCTATGCAATCCTGTATGGGGAGACGAGTTGAGTTATGGGATTGGCTAGAGAATTACGAACATCTGCGCAAATTAAAAAGGTATAGGTTCATGGAAACTAGATTATATACTTTCAAGAAACCACAGAAATACCTGATGCTATGCCCGTCCCCAAGATTAAGGAGGTTCATACTTCTATTAAGAATGGAATATCTTCCCATTAAGATGACCACTGGTATTATGGAAAAGATACCCAGAGAACAACGCTATTGTCGCCTGTGTAAGAATCAGGAAGCTCTAGAGACAGCTAAACATGTACTAACCGAATGCCAGGGTATGATGGTTGACATAAAATTACACTTAAGTATGTTTGTGTATAATTGGGAGACTACTGGAGACATGTTGTTCTGGAATCATTGTGTAAACACTAACAGTATGCGTCTGTTAACTGCACTCTATTCCATTTGGTTAAGAGTGGAAGATGAGCTGGGTATATCCATATGAGGAGAGCTAGCCATCGTACTGGATAGAACTATGGGATAATACAGACCAGTATATGTATTTTAACTGTCGACATGATAAGAAATAATCAAAACTATGCCCATGTGTAACTATGGTGTGCTATTTCACGAAGAATTTTCATTTAATTTTAATTTTATGTTTATGGTGTTTTGAATTTTGTACTGAAAGTAATTAAGATGTATATGTGTAAAGTTTGAATTTTTAAACTATATCACATTAAAGATATTATTATTATTATATACAAGTAAATAAAAAAAATAAAAAAGTAGTTCGTACAATCAACCAAACGTTTCGGTTGTTCTTGTTAATTATAAAATGTGTCATTCTAGAAAAGGTAAATTTATATTTATGTTTCATGGATCTAAAAACTGCAGCTGGTTCAGTTCCAAGACAAGCCTTGTGGTCAAGCCTCAGAAGGCAAAATCTACCATCCAATTTCCTGATGGCCATTAAACACGTATACAAGGAAAACACAGCAAATATTTGCTACGGGTTGGGGAGAAACAGGTCTTTTAACTGAAAAATGAGAAAAATAGGGGTGTGTTATGACCCCCTTGTTCAACCGTTTCATCAGTGATATTGGGGTAGAGATTTCTAATTTTGCAGCTGAAGCCCCCTTTTTCCAATGGAACCACCACAGGCATTCTGCTCTTCGCTGATGATGACTTGTGTCAAAATTGGGATCAGGACTAAAAAAATTAAGCACAGTTATTTGCTGTTTTGTGCAAAACCAAAGGTTTTGAAATACGTTATTCTAAAACTAATTCCATGATATGCTGTGGGAATAAAAGAAAGGTAAAAAGCATAAACCTAAATATTGCCTTTTGAAGAAGTAATATTTTACAATTACTTGAGCATTAGGCTAAATAGGAAGGAGACATGGAATGACCAAATAAAAAAATTAAAAGAAATAAAAATATATCAGACCTAATATTATCTACCAATAATGAAGCAGTCTTGATATATGAACAACGAAGTAGGAAGGCTGATTAAGCCAGCATTTGATGTCTATAAGGCTAGACAAAAGTTGGCAGTCATCTATGGACCTGAAATCTGGGGCTACTCAGGCTGTAATTGTGAGAAACCTGAGGGTATTCCCCCAAATAAATCCCGGGAATCCCTACTATCCAAAAATAAATCCCGGGAATCTCTTATTCAGGTGGTCAAAGAAGGACTGACCCTCTCTTATCCAAACCCTAGTAGTAGACGAGCAGGGAAGGATCACCTGGGTTGGGGAACCCGGGGTGGTGCTCGTGGAGGTACCCCAAGTGAGACATAGTATTGTACCAGGGAAGACAAAGAAGAGCAAGAGATCCTGAAGGCTTTTGTAGAATGTATTACATCTGCCTCACTTCCTTCCATTGAATCTCTCGGACCCAGATCCAATGACCGCTCCGTAACTAACAAGTCCCCTAGGATCACAAACTCTGTTACACCCAAAAACTATCCCTCCCAGAATCCCTGTTTTCCAGTGTCCTCCCCGAATAATCCCAATGATTTATTTCCCTGTCCCTCTGATTATTATTTCTTGAACTCCCAATTTGATCAAACAAAACACTACCGGTCCCACAACCCCCCCTTGTTCATTTCAGGATAATAATCCTGGTCATTCCCATTTGTTTCACAAACCCTACCAACCTCACCCTCTGGAACTTACGAACCCCCCTAGGATGAAGAATATAAGGTCTCATGACACCCCCCTTTCCCGACACAAACACTTTCGCTCAGCACTAGATACGACGGAAAAACACCAGAGCCGTTCACCTGACATGTCCCAACACAACGGTCAGGCAATCGACCAGAATAACACACCTGACGGCCCTGTCCCTTTCCCACAGGGATAAAAGGCGGAGCACGAGAGCGCAATGCGAGCAAGGCAAACCGCATTACAAGAGAGCTAACTGCACTGCAGTTCAAGAAGAGGAGAAAGACGGCGCGAACCAAGAGGGTTGCAAGGAGAGAAGTGCCCTTGCCCTTTCTGACCAAGGCCTGTGAAACCTCCATGGAAGAAATCGTAAGACCACATCGTAAGACCACAAATAGTAGCCAGCGTGTGTTGCAGCAGAGGTCAACGGTACACAGGGCCCTCCTCCGCTGATGACTAAGCCGGTGAGGGACGCTTGCCACTGTGGTACCGGACTTGATGTCACGGCCGCAGACGGCTGGAGCCTGTGGAGAAGGTGGAAACGTGGACGCCATTAGATTGTGTCGTCACGTTTTCTCCCTTCTGCCACCCCCCAGGATATGGACTTTGCCTGATCCTGCCTCTGTGGAATATGAAGTGTCTCAGATACGAGACTCCAGGTATAATCGGGGATGTCTTGAGTACCTTGTACATTGGAAGGGTTATCCTTCCTCAGAGGATACCTGGGAACCTCATTTTCACATCCATTCTCCCCGATTGTTAAGCAGGTTCCAGCAACTTCGTCCTGGAAGGCCGGGAGGGAGAAGTCTCCGGAGGGGGCATCCTGTCACGGCCGCAAGCGGCTGGAGCCTGTGGAGAAGGTGGAAACGTGGACGCCATTAGATTGTGCCGTCACGTTTTCTCCCTTCTGCCGGCCTCGGTCTAGTTGTTTTCAAGATGGCGGCCGCTGATCGTTTATCAACATTCGGCAGTCAGCGTTCCGCGCGTTGCAACTGAGTTTTTCTCTGTTCTGTTGCGTGCGCTAGTTTTTCCTTCTAGTTGCCCCCTTGTTGCCTTCTGCTCAGTGTCCCCGGGTTTCCCCTTCTCTCCTCATTTTGGGATTCCCCGGATTCGCTACTGCTTCCTTGCCTCCCGTTTTCACACTGGTTCGCTTGCCTCTCCCCCTTCTGCTCTCTGGTCCGCTCGGACTTCCCTATTCTCGCAAATCCTTCGATCTGTACATTGGCTTCTCCTTCATTCAGTTTCACCTACATGTCTGTCGGATGCTTTGACCTTTCTGTTTTCGTATCCTCGGCTGAGGAAGTTTACTTGTGCTCCGGCAGTGTACCTCTGGTTTGGATCCAGGCTTGGTCGCTGTTCCCATCTCCCCGGCTGAGGAGACTCCAGTCGTCGCTTCGGATACAGCGGACTTCCATCACCTGCCACTGCTCTGGACACAGGGTTTTTTTCCGTTCTACGGTTTTTCCCCTTTTCTGGCTGTCGCGGAAGGGAGCCTCGGTAGGTCTCTCTTTCACAGAGACCACGGTGGCTTCTTTCCGAGGCCGACCCTTCCTTCTAAAAAAGAAGAAGCCATACGTCAGACTTTCCTGCAGAAAGAAGTCGGACTATTCCACATCTTCAGGTGAGGAGGAGGAGGAAGGGAAGTCTGGGAAACACAGTAAGGCCAGTGATTTTGAAGATGTTACTGATCCTCTCGCAGACCCTGTAGATCACAGCGTCAGATTTGATACTTGCAACGCCAAGAAGAAACCATGGCTACGCAACAGCAGCTGCAGGAGTTAGTAGCAGCTGTTCAAACCCTCAATGTAGAAGTACAAGCCCTCAAGGCAGATAACGCAGCCCTCCAGCAAAGGGTAGCGGCCAGGGACCAACAGACCTCGGATTTGCCCCTGCTTCCCCTGGTATCCGGGAAATTTGACGGCTCAGAAAGGAGGGTGAAAGAATTTTTGGAAGCCTGTAACATTCACTTCACTTTTCGCAAGAACACCTTTTCTTCTGACCATGCAAAGGTGGGATTCATGATCACACATATGACTGGAAACACCTTGGCATGGGCCACTCCTTTGGTATCCCTTTCCGATCCTGTTCTACAGGATTATGCAGCCTTCAAGGATCTCTTGAAGAACACCTTTTTGCGAACAGAATGCACTCACGTAGCCAGCGAAGACCTCCTGGATGTGAGCCAAGGGAGTTCTGATTTACTATTATACATCTCGACCTTCAAGAAACTCGCTGCTGAAGCCGGCTGGCAAGAGCAGGCGCAGTATACCATCTTCCGAAGAGGATTGCGGGAAGAGCTGAAAGACGAACTCGCCCGGATCCCTAGTCCAGCGACTTTTTCTGATCTTCAAACCGGTGTTACGAATAGATTTCCGCCTTACTGAACGGAAGAATGAGAAGAAGAAGAATCGAGGCCCTACTCCTTTCTTGGATACCCTCCCAGCATCCTCCTCACCTACTACCAGACTTGTCCGGGATGAACCCATGCAGATTGGAACCACCAGAGCACCATTAACAGCAGAAGAAAAGAAGAGGAGACGTGATGGGAACTTGTGTTTGTATTGTGGTGCCGCGAATCATCTGCTAAGAGATTGTCCTGATGTGCCTCCCAGGAGGTTGGGAAACGACCGCCCTCGATAGTCAGAGGGACAGACTATCGAGGGGCTTTGCCTTGTTCCTATACCTCTCTTTCTGTCTCATCCTCTCAGACCTCGGAGGATTCGCGTCTGATGGTCATCGCCATCAAACTCTGTTTTCGCAAAAGGGAAGTAGAAACGCAGGCTCTTTTGGATTGTGGAGCCGCGGGAAACTTCCCATAGACACCTTATCGGCAGATAAGGTTGGCTTGATCAGGATAGAGAAGAAAGAGGACCAAAAGGTTGAAGGAGTGGATGCAACTCCTTTATGTTCTGGACTTATCACTCACACCACTGAGGAGATAAAGGTGTGCATTCACAAGCATATCGAGACCATCAAGTTTGATATCATCCGCGCAGCCCATTTCCCTGTTATTCTGGGGATCGGCTGGCTCAGGAAACACAATCCTTCTGTGGATTGGTCTAGGAATCTACTAAGTTTTCACTCTGAATACTGTCAAAGAAAATGCCTTCCGGAGCCCATGTTTGAAATCGTAAAGACCATGTCTGCTATAGAGAAGAGCTCGATACATTGCATACCTGAGCCCCTTTCTGAGTTCTCGGAAGTCTTCAAGGAACAAATTCCCATCAGAGTCCCTCCAAACAGACCCGAGGATTGTGGCATAGACCTAATTCCACAGGCATTATTTCCCTTTGGAAGGATGTATCCACTATCTGTGTCCGAGAAGGCTGTGCTCAGAGACTACCTGGATGACAACCTAGCCAACGGTTTTATTAGACCCTCCAAATCCCCTGCAGGGGAGTCTCTGTTCTTTATACCCAAACGAGACACAAAGGAACTGCGACCCTGTATCGATTACAGGGGATTAAACAGGGTGACTATTAAACAGGGTGACTATTAAAGATCGCTACCCCATGCCTATAATCTCTGAAATCTTGACACCAAGACCGCCGGTCATCGCGGGGTGCGAGGTACTCTAGATCTTCTACAGAGATCATTCTTTTGGCTCAACATGAAGGCTGATACCCAGGCCTTTGTTCAATCTTGCATGGTATGTCTTCAGAGTAAGAATTCCACCTTGAAACCCTTGGGTTTACTACAACAGGAACCGGTCCCTCAGGGCCCCTGGAAATGCATCTCTACGGACTTTATTGTTGAGTTGCCTGCCTCCCGAGGCTGTACATGCATAATGGTTACGGTGGACACCTTCTCTAAACTCGCCCATTTCTCTCCATTGGCTAAGATTCTGTCAGCTTCAGTTATGGCCGAAGTCTTCCTCAAGGACATTTTTAGGTTGCATGGTTTTCCTCAAAAGATAGTCTCCAATAGGGGAAGCCAATATACATCCAGATTCTGGACTGCCCTGTGTGAGATATTGGGCATCGAAAGAGCTCTCTCGTCGGGATTCCATCCCCAGACTAACGGGCAGACCGAAAGACTGAATGCAACTTTAGAACAGTACCTGAGGTGTTTCTCCAATCAGCAACAGGACAACCGGGTGGACCTACTCCCAACCACAGAGTTTGCATAAAATAACGCAGTTCATTCTGCCACTGGGGTCAGTCCGTTCTTCTGTACCAACGGGTTCAATCCACAATCCATCATCCCAGACTTTTGGGACCAATCTAACATTCCTTCGTTGGAGACCACTCTTGGTCAGATCAAGGAAGCCCACAACTCGGCCCGTCAATGTTTGCAAAAGGCTAGCCAACGCTACAAGGAGCAGTCGGATAAACACAGGAAACAAGTACCAGCCTGGGATATAGGGTCTAAAGTCATGTTATCTACTATGTTCCTGCCTCGTTGGGTTCGCCCTTCAAAACTGTCACCTCGATATATTGGACCATTTGAGATCTCATCAAAGATTAATCCGGTGGCTTACCGTCTTAAGTTACCAAGGGAACTTAAGCGGATTCATCCGGTATTTCATTCATCCCTACTGCGCCCCTTTTTGTCCGATACCCGGAAGCAAGCACCCCCCAAGATATGGACTTTGCCTGATCCTGCCTCTGAGGAATATGAAGTGTCTCAGATACGAGACTCCAGGTATAATCGGGGATGTCTTGAGTACCTTGTACATTGGAAGGGTTATCCTTCCTCAGAGGATACCTGGGAACCTCATTTTCACATCCATTCTCCCCGATTGTTACGCAGGTTCCATCAACTTCGTCCTGGAAGGCCGGGAGGGAGAAGGCTCCGGAGGGGGCATCCTGTCACGGCCGCAAGCGGCTGGAGCCTGTGGAGAAGGTGGAAACGTGGACGCCATTAGATTGTGCCATCACGTTTTCTCCCTTCTGCCGGCCTCGGTCTAGTTGTTTTCAAGATGGTGGCCGCCGATCGTTTATCAACATTCAGCAGTCAGCATTCTGCGCGTTGCAACTGAGTTTTTCTCTGTTCTGTTGTGTGCGCTAGTTATTCCTTCTAGTTTCCCCCTTGTTGCCTTCTGCTCAGCGTCCCCGGGTTTCCGCTTCTCTCCTCATTTTTGGATTCCCCGGATTCGCTACTGCTTTCCTGCCTCCCGTTTTCACACTGGTTTGCTTGCCTCTCCCCCTTCTGCTCTCTGGTCCGCTCGGACTTCCCTATTCTCGCAAATCCTTCGATCTGTACATTGGTTTCTCCTTCATTCAGTTTCACCTACCTGTCTGTCGGATGCTTTGACCTTTCTGTTTTCGTATCCTCGGCTGAGGAAGTTTACTTGTGCTCCGGCAGTGTACCTCCGGTTTGGATCCAGGCTTGGTCGCTGTTCCCATCTCCCCGGCTGAGGAGACTCCAGTCGTCGCTTCGGATACAGCGGACTTCCATCACCTGCCACTGCTCTGGACCCAGGTTTTTTTTCCGTTCTACGGTTTTTCCCCTTTTCTGGCTGTCGCGGAGGGGAGCCTCGGTAGGTCTCTCTTTCACAGAGACCACGGTGGCTTCTTTCCGAGGCAGACCCTTCCTTCTAAAAAAGAAGAAGCCATACGTCAGACTTTCCCGCAGAAATAAGTCGGACTATTCCACGTCTTCAGGTGAAGAGGAGGAGGAAGGGAAGTCTGGGGAACACAGTAAGGCCAGTGAGTTTGAAGATATTACTGATCCTCTCGCAGACCCTGTAGATCACAGTGTCAGATTTGATACTTGACTACAGAGACAAGCCAAGCAGTTTGTCACAGCCGATGAGTTGAGGGGAGAGCCGATAAGAAACTGAATTGTGTTGAACAAAAGTAGCAAACAGGTAATTGAACAAAGTACAAAGAACAGTTAAAATGAGAGGGGGAAACCAGCTACAGAGGAGTCATGCACCACGTGGGTGCTAACTCAGGAACCTCTGGCCGATTACCCAATTGTTGAAACTACTGTTACCAGGAGGCCTTGGGAAAGGTGAGAAAGGGGTCAAAGTGTTCATACAGTAGTCTAGTGAAATCCTCTGTACAGTCGAAAGTCTTTGACTGGCAGATGATCCTGAAGCTAAGGGAAGGAAATCCTGCATCGTAAAGAATTGTTCAATGAATTGTGTGATTGACAAAGTTGGCAAGAGTGAACCCGACTGAGGTATGCCGATAAAGAGGGGGCGAAGCCAAAAATCCTGATAAATGGTGTGTTGACAGAGTGAACCCAGAAGAAGGATGTCCACAGTGAACTGTTTAAAACGACATTAAGATTTGTAAATGCCACAGATGAGATTGCGTTAAAAGCTGTAGTGAAACCGATGGAGGGAGGCAAACAGTTGAGAAGGATCTGAGCCTGGAAGAGGAGGATCCAGGGGTGAAAAATCATCACCCCCGGACATATGAATGCAACAGAGGAATCTTGTGAATATGAGCCAGAGTGAACCCGGCAGAGGGTGGCTGATATTCGAAAGGGGTCTGAGCCTGGAAGAGGGGGACCCAGGGGTGAGAAAGCATCATCCAAGTGCAAACAGAACCAGAACTTGTGTTTGTGTTTTTGTAAAAAGGAACTGTTTGAAGATCTGAAACCGGAAGATGGGGATACAGGGGTGAAAAGATATCACCCAAGGTACAAGCAGAAAGGAACTTTTGTTTATTATATTGGATACATCAGGTCCTCGGAGGCAAGAGACTTTTTTGTAGAAAAGAGACTTAACCACCGAAGGCCCTGATAGCTTAGAGCGGAACTGTTAGCTTGTGCTGGGAAAGCTCAAGCGTGTGCTGTGATCCGGAGTCCTGCCTTGTCCAGTGCTCAAAACGTGGGGAAGGGAGAACCCCGGCTAACCGCATCCTGACTTATTATTTGTGAACACTTTCTTTCCTGTGAATCCTATCCCACACTCTTTGTATTTAGCGTAAGGATTAGCAATAGGTTTTTCTTAGTATAGGCCTTTTTATTTGACAAGACGCCACTAGGACTGTCATGTATATTTGATAGTTGTAGCTTGCTCCCATCTTAGATTTAGGTTTAGATTAGGCGTTTTTCCAACCCGCATATACAGTTTAATAAACACCCTTGAAGTGTGATCAATTGCGTCTATCTTTACTGTTGCCACCATGAGTTCCTTACATAATTTCTTGGTTAGGAGTGAAAATACATTTCTAAAACAATTACTGGGACTCCCTTTGTATGCCCCTAAAATGCCTGTCTACTGTGAAAGAGGATGTACGCCCAAAGATTATTTGGTCACATTGAGACAGGTTCTGTATTGGTTGCTTTAGTGGTGTTAGCGGTTTACAAAGAATCTACGATTGATGTGAGAAAGTCCCATGATTCAGACATGTAAACAATATCCTGAATGAAATTGGTGCATCAGCACTATGGGCAAACCTCATATCGTTAATAAGAAAACTATTTCTCTAGTAAAAGAAAAATGTGCACGCCAGTACTGGGAGAAATCGCTGTATTTGCCCAATCTTTTTGAGTTATTTATCTGTTAAATACTCATTACATTTTGGGCTTGACCTTGTAGCGGATTTCTATACTAGACTTGTTCTTCTAATGATACTGTGGATAGGTGTACTACCAGTCGCAAGTCTTAAGAAAAAGTAGAGCCATGAATGCACAGATATTTGTTCGGCATGTATGGCAACGGTTGAAACTCTTCAAAATGCCTTGTTTTTGTGTCCAGTTTTCAATGACATTCTTAGGTCCTATTTAAGACGTTGCCAGAGGAACAATGGAATTATATACTTATCTTGTGCTCTTTCCTCTTGCTAGGCAATGTCCACAGCAGATTGTAGACTTGTCATTGCGTCATATATTTTATATGCTTGGCACAGAAGAACCAAATATCTTAAAAAGGACACATGATATTTGTATTATACAGAGTTGGATTGGATGCTCTTTCCTCGTGATACTTAGCATTTTATTGGACTTGCCCCACTATTGTACTCTCATAAATATTGAATTGTATATTTGTATGCTTTGATGGCGGTGGTGAAAATAAAGCTAAAATGAAATTAAATAAAACATTACATTTTGAAACAGAGGCGCAAAAGATTTAAAAACCACCTCTTCCTGCATGAACGTTGGATTCCAGCAACTCATAAACATGAATCCAACCTTTTAACAAGTCCTGTGCTACGGAAGGGCTGGTGCTGAAATTGCCTATAGGCTGTCCCAGCTAAGACACATGTGCACACTATCATTTTGGCATGGAGCGCTTATGAAGGGGGGTGGTCTGATTAGCAGACTCCATTTAAAAAACATAATTACCTGCTTTATACTAATAAAAATAAAAAAAAGCTAGGGCTTTCACACCCTCACAGATGGCAATCCATCACAGCAGAACTAGGTGTAATGGAGATTACCGGTAAGCAAGCACAACATTTCTGGTCACTTTCTCTTTGCACAACCACTCAATTTACCTCCACATTTAGTTTTTGCTCTGAGGCACTTGATTTAAAAAATCATGCATTGTATTGTCATGTGGGGGGAGAAAAAAAAGGTTAAATAGTAGGGTAGCAAAGATGACCTTTCAAATGTCCTGGCCATGGTCTTGCACACACATACAGCTGTAAAACTTTCGAAGTAGAAATTTGGATCATCAGATGGCTTGCGCCACTGGTGTGGTGTTGCGCCCTTTAAGAATGTGTGTCATGACTGACTGTCAATAAAAGGAGCCTCAGGTGGCACGTGCGCTAGAGCGGCGGCAGACTCAATGAATGGCACTTCCGTCTCACGTCACATTATTGGGCCTGCAGGCTGATGCTCTGTGATCACGGCCCTGCTACCCTGGCCTGCTGGTTGACGCTGAGGGACCACGGTACGGCAGCCCCACTGGTCTGGGTGCCCCCAGATCAGTATGTGTAACCTAGGTGCCCCCATGCCACGGTCCAGCTATGTGATCACAGCCCAGCTGCGAGCCCGAGAGCCCCCGGCCAATTAATGTCCGCCGTGTGACCACGGCAACTGTAAGTGTATGCTGGGTGACCCCAACAATGATCTGGCTGACCTGTGGGCCCATGAGGCAGGCCGCAACAATGGCAACTGAACATTGTGCTGGGTGCCCCCAGCACTGATGCGGACCGCCTGTGTGCCCATTGACCGCCCTCCAACAACTGCCCTCGGGCTGCTGCGCGCTTAACAAATACGAATAAATAAATAAATAAATTGGTGCCCTGGTGGGAAATTCCTAATAAATTCAGTTGGACTAGAAAAATATTTTTGGAGATACATGTGAGGAATGCCATATGAAATTAGGCAGGGAAAAGGTTAAGTGCTTCTAACTTGGATTGTGCCAGAATGTAAAGAATCAAAGAATTTTTAAATATTCAAAGTTTTAGGGGGCGTGGCATGGCGCTGGGAAGCGGGTCGCTCCATTAATGACGCTCGAGCCCCTTAGCAAGTATCTACTGGCGTATATGCAGGGAACAAAGGAAAGCTGCTTCTACAGCTCGCCCGTGCACACGAACGTGACACATGGTGCACAATGCAGCCTCTAGCAGGGCAGCAAGATCCCACGCCTCCCCGCATACCTTCAGCAACACAGACATGACCCTGCGGTATAAAGAAGAATATTGGGATATGTACGGGAAATAATCCCAACCCACTGTGGAAACAAAAGAAAGACTCACGGGGCAGGGCTATGGTCTTAGAGGACGGACTAAACTGGAAACGCGTACACTTTGCTCACATTTCAGGTGACTGCTCTCTATTAGGCTTCTTTGAGACGCGGCGGCCATCTTGGAACGGTTTGAGTGTTTCAGAAGCAGCCTGGCGGAGGCTAGGCCTCTGGTGCCCATTTCGACCCGTGCAAGGTGGTCTCCATGGAAACGGCGGGCTGCTCGGCCCAGACGGGAACCTGTCCGATGGGCCGCCGCGAGGGGCCTCGGTGCACGACGGGGGAGTCGTATCTCCACCACGGGCTGACCCCGTTGGCCCTGGTCATTCTGCTCTCGCTGCTCAGCCGCTTCCACCGCCTGCCCGAGCCAGCCCACGTCTGGTGAGTGGGGGGGTGGGGGAGTGGGTTCTTGCATATGCTCCACAACATTGGAGAGCAACTCAGCAATCTGTGTTCAAAACTGTTCGTAATGTAATTTAAGATGTTTTAGTGCATCTCTCCCCCTCGTAGTAGTTGGTCAGATACCTTTCCTTATTGTCATAACATTCTCTCGCATTCTGGGTTAGGACGTTTCTGATACTCTTATAATCAGGGCTTTAAGTGTGCCAGGGCTCAGCCCTGGCTGTCTCCAAATATGACCTACCCTTGAGCCAAGGCTCCCTGAACTGACATCGCCCACCAAATGTCTTTAAAAATATAAGTGGCTATACTGCTCTTTGACAGTCGATATGATTCTAAACATTACTGAAATTGACAACATCAGTTAAAGAAGTGTGAAATTAGGAAGTTTTCAACCAAGAGAGGGAAATTATAAGATAATACATTGTTTGATTTTTTTTTTGCCACACATTGTATTATCATTAGAATGCCATAAGTATGCAGGAATAGTGGGTTTCTTTCAGAAGAACTGTGGGATTGTATGTTGTCAAGGCATACATTAGTTAAAAAAAAATGATTAGTAGAGTTTGGCAATTAATAAAAGTTTGATTAGCAAACCGAACCATTTGATTAGCAAATTTGTACTAATATATGTCACCAGAAGTTATTTGTACCCAAGACAGGAAATGAGCAATAATACAGCCGTTTTGCATACTGCTGAAATAAGACCTTAGTCTTGCAAATTCTTTAAACTTCAGCTAGACCTGCAGGTCGGGTAACGTAGTTTACCTATTCCACATAAGATAAATGCACTCGACCCATAGCAACAGAGGACAACACATTTAAAATTTGATTTCTGTAAAATTATGCATGTCAATATAAACCCACTCTGTTCGGGACACTGCTGTCACTCGGAGGCCAGCCATACACAAAGAAACATTTATTTGACATTTTAATGCAAACAAAGTAAATGTTAAATAAAAGTTTCAACATGTCTTGTAAATGCTACTCACCCTTCATAAAATCTACCCAACTATGCGAGTGGGCAAAAAGACTTTGTGAGCCGTAGATTAGTGTCTGTAAAATGTTGGCTGCATGAATGATTCGAAGTGATCCGACCGCGACTGATTTTGCCGCGGCCGGAATGTTCGCATCAGAAAGGTGCGAACAACCAAAAGTTTGCACCTTTCTCATGCGAACACACTTACATACTACGGGGGCTGCAGGGGTTTCCCCCGCTCACTATACTGTAAAGTATAGTGAGCAGGGTGTTGCGGGGGACAACTCTGCAGCCCCTTTATATTTTTGCGAGAGTGCTGCAGGGGTGTCCCCCACAACACCCCGCTCACTATGCCACACAGTATGGTGAGCGGGGTTTTGCGGGGGACACCCCTGTAGTCTTTTATTATTTATTTATTTTTTTACTTACCTGCAATGCTACCACCAAAGGTTCGAACTTTTGGTGTTTGAACCTTTGGTGGTAGCATTTTTCAGGTCGTTTTGTACGGTCGGACATTTTTTTTTTGGTCCCATCGTACAAAAGCGCATGTAATTAAATAGTTATGATAATAAGGCTCAGAAAACAGTTTGGCCAGCTGTCTCCTGCGTGTGGTAATATATAATATAATCATAAAGCAAAGTGAGCTCTGGAGGCTAATTTGGTATTGCAGTAAATCTGTAGATGTATAGACTGGATGGAACGATTGGTCGCTACTTTGCATAAGCATCTAGTTCGCTTTGAGGATTCATCATGTAAGAGGAAATAAAGACTAAGCAGAGTGGATTGTGTAGCAGGCCGAGAACTTGACAAACTAGGTGGAATATTGTAGTTTGTGGTCATCTCACTTTCAGGGTACATGGTATAAAGCAAGATGGTGGTAATACAGCATGTCAAGGAGTATGGCTTTGCTCATGGGTCGCACACCAGTTGCAAGATGTATGCAACCTGCAGGTTACAGACCTAGGTTTGCCATCAAAAGCATTTTATCATGTACATTTCCAAAAGTGTTCACTCGTCAATATGATGCATCTTCCTCAACAAAATGAAATATAGTTGACACTAGACATTTAGATAAACTAACCTAAACTTTACTGTAAAGCATGAGATAATGCAGTGTTTTATAGTATTAATACAATAACAACTTACATTTTAGTAATGCAATTGCAGGACTGTCTTACAAAAAATATAAAGTTGACACATACTGGTCTTTGCCAGACACGATACAGAAAGCTTAATAAAAGTATCATCTCGATGTACTTCTGGTTCCCAATTTCAAAAAGAAATTCTTGCCTAGCACTCCCACAGATGCCTTTGGCACTTAAGAGTGAAGGAGATGATTACTGCTGCACTTCCTCTCCATTTGCACTTGAAGTGAACAGAGAAAATAGGCTGAAGAGAGCACCGAGGGCGAGAGAGGAATGCAGGGTGAGCTGTGCCTTCATTGAAGAGGGCAACTTAAATGGCTAACTCTGCTACACAACAGTGTCTATTTGATTAACAAACCTACAGAACTGCATAGCAAATTGCTATGCGACACTGTTTATTTTATGCCTTGGTTGTACTGACTCTTTTTTGATTTTCTGTTCTGTTTCATATTTGAATATGTTTATTTTGGTCAACATTTTTACACACAACCATGTTTAAATACATCTTTTAAAGTAGAACCTTTGCTTTTTCATTTCACAGATGTAAACTCGATTGGCTCTGTTCGTTCACTCCTTTAATTACACAGGCCACACCTCTTCTAAAGCTTTATAAGCTACTTGGGGTTTGCAACTGCGCAAGCTCCCTTTTAGTCGCTACCCCCAAATTTTACATCACGACACATTAGAGCCCCCCTCGATTTCTTATGCCACTTAAAGCACTGCTTACATGCCATTACAGCTATTCAAAAATATTGCAGATGTGTAATGTCTTCCCGTGACGGTAATCATACTTGAAATATATCGCACATCTGCATACAGAATTGGTTCGAGCTGTGTGATTAAGTGGTGCCATTGTCTACTCTACAGTATTTATTATGCCATATGTTCCATGGCGCTCTAGATGTTTTTTTTAACAACATTCAGTGCCGTGACCAGTCGGTAATATGTTAGAACAGCCAAGATATTTTGTTATGTCAATTCAGGGTGGCATGTATTATATTTGAAATTGTCCTACATATTCCATTGCATTCTTTTTCATGACATTCCAACCTGTTAGACGTACAATTGGACACACACTCTAGATGTACTGTGGCTTATGCCTCAGTGTGCATTTCTTTCTATGGCCATTACGACATTTAATTCAATATGTCAGAAGGGAGGGCTGTGCAACCTGCAGCTCTGCACCCCCGCCACTCTCCTTTGGGTGTTTTATTTCTATAGATACTAGTTGGCAGCTGTGGATGTATGCTAATTATTTAGCGCAAGCCTCTATCTTCTCTATGCATTGTCCCATGTCCCCCTCTACCCCCTCCCGCCACAATTGGTCGCCTTACCGTTACATCTGTACTGTACCTCTACTATTTTAAAGCACCCTTTTACCTGAGTGCCCTGTATTACTACTTCTATTAAGTGTTTCTGGTACAAGCACTCTTCTCCCCACATATGAAATCAAGTAAAAAATACAGCAAACGCCTAATTATCTGTCTTGAATGGGAACTCAGTGAGGACAGAGTATCGGACATGGTGGCTAACAAAATGTTTGTTATCCGGTCGGCATGGAGGTGGAAAAAAGAGCCAACAGTCCAGCTAATTTAGCTTCCCGGCCTTCTCTGTTATCTGGAGCCTTGGCTGTCCAGTATTGTCTTAACAGGAGTGCTACTATTACTGTCAGTGGTTAGTAGGGTGCCGGATAACCGGGCTTCTACTGTGCATGACTTTCACCGGCATTCCACACACTTGACCCTAAAGGCTTTGCTCGAGATTTTCCAAGTTCCACAATGTTTTATAAACTGATAATTCAATTAATAAGCTGTGATATAGTCCAAGAAATATGCCGTTACATGATTTTCTGAACTCCCTGGAAGTTAGGACAACAACATTATAAGTTTTGAAAGCTATCCTGTTCCTTTATGTTCAAACTATTGAAATATGTTTAGATACACACGGTTATGGTATTTTAATCTTTCCAATGCCTTTTTCTTCCACTGCCTTCTTGTTATTATTATTTTTTTAAATATATTTTTATTGTGATCATTGGGTAAAGAACAATTCCAGAGCAGTAATGCCTCATAACATTATTACTGAGCGGGATCAACTGAGAAAGATTTTAACTGTTTCATAAACACCCAAACACCTACCCTCTCCCGCCCTGGTTCCCCCCGTCCCCTATGTCCATTCAGTTCATATGATCGGGAAACAAAGCTCAGGGCTACGGACTGTTTCATTGTCTCTACCACAAGCAGGTCTGCAGCAGAACAGTTCCAACGTCTGAGAGGGAGCAACAGAGTGAAATTAGAAAGTGGAGCCAAGAGAGACGGAGCCTATATGGACAGGCATCAGTGGAGTTGCGTCCAGCTGGGTGGCAGTTCATGACGCTGGGGATGTTTGCCTCAGAAATTCAAGGAAAGGTATCCATTGGGCATCTATGTGTGCATGGGATTCCAAAATCAAGGTCGTAAGACTCTCCATATCATAGATTTCTTTGGCTTTTCGCAGCCAGTCTGCTTTAGTAGGTAGGGTGTTTGCCTTCCTTTTTATAGTCATGCAGACACGAGCCGCTAAGAGGAGGTTCCTGGGCATGTGAGGGAGGACTTGATGCTGTTCTTCGTCCTTCTCAACCCTGAAAAGAACTTTGTAGGGGGTAAGCTCTCTTTGAATACCCTCTATCTGGTGAATCCACCCAAGGATCTCTTTCCAAAACAATTGGATGCTAGGACATTCCCACCACTGATGCCAATAAGTACTGACTACGGTACACCCTCTCCAACAATACGGGGAGATGCCATCAAACATTTGGGCTAGGCGTTGGGGGGTGGGAGATTAGGTGCCATTGTGTCAGGATCCTGCAATTGCGCTTTTTTTTATATAGTCTTGCAATGGTTGATTTCCAGACTGCCCTGTATATGGCTTTCCAGCCCTCATGATGATCCTCCCACCCTGCCTTTGCGCGTGGTGGAGGCAGATGTCCTCTGTCTAGTAGCGCTAGGTACATTCTCGATATGAGGCCTTTCGTGCTTAATTGGGTGTTTAATATATTCTGGAAGGGGGTGAGTTGGCGCTGTAGTTGTCCCTTCCATCTCCCATCCGTGAGGACTCCTTTCAGTTGCAGGAATGGGGGGGTCTAATGGTTTGGCCCTGCTGTGCCGTCTCTACCTCCTCTTTGGTCAGGAAAACCCCCTCCCTCCACATCTGACTGGCCCGCACCAGCCCTTGTCCATATTGTGCTTGGAAGCGATTCGGGTCCACTATGAGGTCTCTAATGGGGGCAGCCCAGGGCCATCTTAAGCACTTTTGGGGCCCTGGGCACAGACATCTTTGGGGCCACCCTCCACCAAATCAAAGGAATTAAGGGATCAAGAATACTGGTCACGTCCCCCACCCGTCGCGCTCGCAACCTATAGGTTGATATGCTGTCTCGCAGCATAATAACATAATAAGCACGTTTACTCCCTTTAAGTCCCCTTACCATCTGCATTCTTGCTCTAATCAGAATGATAAACAGGTAGCATTTGAAGACCAACATTAACAGTCTACAAAGGGGTTTCGGTTCTAGTAAACAATTGGAAGGAAGGAGAACGCAACACATACCATAGCATGGATAGTGGAGGCAGAGTAAAAGCTACCAGGAAGGTGTCTTTATCCAGACAGTCAGAGATTAGAAGTGGGATATGGTTTTCAAATAGTGTTGCCATTAGATATCAAAGGAACAAATGCGATATAAATATGCTCACTGTTAACACAGTGAAACCATGAATAAGGCTTTTATGAAGATCATACCATGAGAAGGAAATCACTCGGAAGGACTGACAATTTTGAAAGGTTTAGGGACTGGCAATATTGAGAGGTTAGGCAATACAAGATTAAATGAGATGCCCAGGATCACACATTGGTTAAGGGGTGAAGTTGGGATTTGTGCCAACTCTGCAATTTCTGCATTTGAACACTTACTTTTCCAGTTCTTACCATGAACTAAAACAATCTCATTTTATCAAGAAACAGACTTGGAAAGTACACCAATCACATTACCAAACATGACAATTTTTAAACAAAATATTATAGAAGGTGTTATGCAAAATGGGAAGGATTCTAGCTTCCTTCTCTCCATCGTCAAGGGAGGTATATAAGAACCAGCATACCAATCGATGTGGTTTAACACATTTAATTTGGGTTTGTATTTTGTATTTTAAAGCTTTAAATACTTCCAAAACAATGGCTCGTGACATTTTCATTTATAAACATGCATACAACCCTTTGCCTTTTATCAAAAAGCAAACCATTTTTTGTGTCATACGAGCAGACCTTAAAATATGCTTGCCTGAGGCCTGCAACATTTGGTTTGCTCTCTTCTGTCTACCAACCCTTCCACCTAAATGGCCTACATAAGAAGAAAGATAAAGTAATGGGCTAAACGATACCAGCAGCATGCAAGAAGGCAAACCTCACAGAAGACAGCACAGTAATGCAAGATATATTAGATTATTTGACCAGGATCACTGTATCCACTGTTGGCAAATCCAGGATACAAGCATGAACGCTGTTGTTCCAGAGTCTCTTAGACTAACAGTTTATGCCATCGTTGGAGGCGATTGCCTAGGTTTTTCAACACCCCATGTGAATAAACCAAATTCTAGACCTTCACCATACAGATGACATGTTAGTTTTTATAGCGACACCTATCTGGTACAGATACATTGCTGATAATATCAGATGTTGTTCTGCAAAACCAAGTACATATGCATGCAGGTTTATAAACTTCAGGCATAGGAAAGGCTCAGCCAGCCTTGATGGAATGTGATATTCTAATTTTGCATATGAACACATATCTCTGCAATGGGTGCTTCACACACTGAGCTACCTTCTGAACCATCGTGGCACTCAATTTATCAATATGCATTTCACCATTGCCTATTGCACATGATCAACATATTTCCCACAGGAAGGAAAGAATGCTACAGAGTTGTGCCATAAGGAACACACAAACTATGTATACCACAGTGAACACAGAAAGCAATACATGATGAATTGATCAAGGCAGAATGCACTTTCCAAAACAGAAAGGCAATGGTTTAGAGCCTCAGCCGCACCCCATGAAATATCCTGATGTGTGCTATTTAATTAAGACTGCTGAACAATGGAATCTTACTTCTACATATCAGCTAGCATTGTGGGGCCCCCTCCAAGGTGGGGGCCCTGGGCAAGTGCCCCTTTTGCCCTCCCATAAAAACGTCTCTGGGGCAGCCCAGATACAACTAAGGGGGGGAAGGCCAAGTTGTGACTCCTGCCAAGTTTGGGTTTTTCAGGCACCATATGGACCATAGCACCTTCAAGACCGGGTGTTCTCGAGCTTTTTGTGAGATCGATCTGGCAGGGGCCCAAATCCACTCTTCCCAGGTTCACCACGGTGAAGAGGCCGTTTTCCAGATGGACCCACTGTTTGGTTGTTAACTCTCGAATGTGGTCTACCATATGCGTAATTGTGCTGCTCTATTATATACCAGGAGATGGGGGTATGCTAAGCCCCCCTTCTCTTTTGGGCGATTCAGTGTATTGTATGCGATTCTTGGTTTTTTCCAATCCCAAAGGAATGCTAACAACGCGCTGTTGGCCGTAGAAAGGAAGGGCTCTGGAAGAATCACTGGAAGGGATTGAAGCGGGAAAAGGAGCAGTTGCTGTACGTTCATTTTAATAGCTGTTAATTTACCCACAAATGAGAGTTTGAGCTTCCCCCAATTTAGTAGATTCTGTTGTATAGCAGCACAGAGTGGTTTGTTGTTGGTGTGAAATAATTCCTGCAGTTGTCTGGTTAGCGTTAACCAGATGTAGCGTAAGCCTTCTCGTGCTACTTTGAGGCCCCAGTTTGCTGGGTTTGCTGCTGCCGGTGTGGCGTCCACTATCAGGGGGAGGGCCACTGTTTTGTGCGGTTTATGCAGAATCCTGAGTGGGCTCCGTAGTTCTCTACCCGCTCTAGGAGGGCAGGGATCGACAGTGCGCGGTGAGTGACGTAGGCTAGTACATCATCTGTAAACAAGGCACGTTTATAGTGTCTGCCATATTTTTTGAGGCCCTGTATCCTGTCGTCGCCTCTTATACTCTGGGCTAAAGGCTCCATAACCAAGACGTAGACCAGCGGCAAGAGGGGGCATCCTTGCTGGTCCCTCTTGTAAGGGTAAACTGAGGCGATGCAACTCCATTGACCACTACTCTTGCTTGGGTGTTGTTGTAAAGAGCTAGTGCGCCTCTTATCCACTCTGGGCCTAACCCTGCTTTTTGTAGGATTTGTGTCATAAAGCGCCATTCCACCCGGTCGAAGGCCTTTTCGGCGTCGACCGAGATCAGTGTGGGATTGATGTCTTGCGCACCAATAGATGCTATTAGGTCCAGGGTCTTCTGAATGTTATCGGCGCCATGTCTATCTTTCACGTACCCCACTTGGTCATTATGGACCAGCTGGGGGAGGACTACGGCTCAACCTGTTAGCTAATATACTTGCATATATTTTTGCGTCCATGTTTAGCAACAAAATCGGCCTGTATGAAGCACATCCTAACATATCCTCCCCTTCCTTTGGTATTACAATAATCCTAGCATCCGTGAATGATGGTGGGTCTTCTCCTGTGGCCATGATGTCATTAAACAGGCGAGCTAGGAACGGGGCGAGGGGACCTTTCAGTCTCTTATAAAAGGCTGGATTGTAGATGTCCGAGTCCGGTGCTGAACTTGTTTTTTAAGCGGGAAATGGCATGGTTAACGTCTTCTGGTGTTAGTGGAGCTTTCATTTAATCTATTGCGGAAGATGGTATCGGAGGGAATGAGACTTCGGCCATATACTCTGCCTGTGCTTGCGGCGTGGGGTTGCAGTCTTTAGTGTAAAGCTGTTCACAGTATTGCACAAACCGAGCTGTAATTTCTTTTGGTTCTGTCAGGGTGTTGCCTGTGGGGGAGTTTATTTTGAGGACGGCCCTGTCTGCTCTTTGCTTTCGTAATCTGGCAGCAAGCAAGGTGTGTGCTTTGTCACCTTTTTCAAAGTATGTCTGTTTCACGTATCTTAAGTGAGTCAGAGCTTTCTCTTGCCAGACCTCTTTCAGCTCCTGCTTAAGGGTTCTTATATCTTCCCCAAGTTCTGTGGGGTTGCCGTTTTCCCCTCTTAGAGTTGCCTCCTTATCTTTTATTACGTTCTTAATTTGGGTTTCCCTTAAGAGTTTGTCTTTTAACTGAGGCGCCCTGCGCTATTAGTAAGCCTCTTATTCCGCTGCCTCTCAGACCGTGATGCGAGGGATGTCCTCAGACTCGTTCCTTTTGAAGAAACGCGAGTCTGCTCATCTAGGGATTCCCTAAACAGCCTATCTTTAAAAAGCGTATCATTGCGCATCCAGCGCCGGTCTATCAACCTGCCCGGGCCCAGATCTAGGTCAACAGTGACCATGTAGTGGTCTGACCATCCCACTACCTCTATTGTGGCTTTTTTCATTAAGTATTCAAGGT
Organism: Ambystoma mexicanum; assembly: GCF_040938575.1. Taxonomy (NCBI): domain Eukaryota; kingdom Metazoa; phylum Chordata; class Amphibia; order Caudata; family Ambystomatidae; genus Ambystoma; species Ambystoma mexicanum. The sequence goes on from NC_090940.1 coordinate 607,950,730, forward strand.
CTCCCTCTAGAAAGAGGTAGTCTGTGCGGGAGTGGGTTTGGTGTGGGGTGGAGTAGAATGTGTATTCTCTGTTTGATGGGTGCTGGGACCGCCATGCGTCAACCAGTGAGTGATCCCTGATCAGGTTTTGAAAGGCCTCTCTGTGCGGTGGTGGGACGGTTCCTTCTCTATAGGACTTCCAATGTTGGTGTGGATCCATGATGAGGTTAAAATCTCCCCCACATACTAATGAGCCTGTTCTTTCTCTGTCTAATTGTTTAAAAAGGTCTCTACTGAAAGATAATTGCTGGGAGATAGGGGCGTAGACTGAGCACAGGGTGACCGCTTTCGACCTAATAAGCCCTTGAACTATAAGAAATCTTCCCCCAGGGTCTTTGCGTGTCTGTGTTATATGAAACTCAAGAGAGGAGTGATATAGGATTCCCACCCCCCTTCTTTTCTGGCCCTGAAGCTCAAACTATACCTCCCAGATTTCTCCCTTTCAGGGCGAACTCCTTGTTATGCCTGTATTTCATCTCCTGTAAGAAGAGGATGTCTAGCTTGGCCTGGTGGAATAACCTAACTAGCATAACCCTTTACTGCGGTGAGTTGAGACCTTTAACGTTGAGGGTGCCTACTCGTGCGCTATCCCCCGCCATAGAAGCTAGATGTTTTGCTGATTCCACCGGCCCCAGCAGGCCAGCTTCGATATCTCTGTCCTCCGTCTTTTCGTCTCTGGAGTGCTAATGAGAACCTGATTTGCATCTGCAATGCTTGATGTCCCTCCTGTCGTGTTCGCTTAGGCCCTTCTTAATTTTTTTCATGGACCTGTGTCTCTGGTTTCCCTTTTGAATCCTTTATGACTCTGACGGACCCCCCCAAACCCCTCCTCCCCCCCAAATGAACAGATGAAAGATAAAGAAGATATAAAGAGAAGAGGAAAAGGCCTTCTCCTAGTTTCGGAGATGCCCTAGATGTCAACATAGGGCCACACAACGGGTGAAGTCCCTGGCACCTTTTATCCCCCCGTATACTTTAAACATTATGAACTTAGCACGACAGCGCGATGGTTGCGTACATGTTTGCCCAGCCCAGATTGTATTAGCGCTGCGGGGAGGCGCAGGAGGGTTGTGCGGCTTGCATTTTGAAGTTCGGGAGTTAGGCATCCCATTCTCTGCTACTTGCTGCATGTGTTGCACAAAATCGACATTGCTGCAGGTTCAGATCAGGCAGTCCTCTCCCAGGGCCCCGCAGGCTGTTAGGTCTTTGCAGGACCACATTTCTTGCTCACGGCGTGTTCATTCTTGTAAATTTCCTTTTTCCCTTGGAGCGGCCTCTGTGTGGCCCGGGACCTGTTGGTTTCCTGGTCACCTCCGACGAGGATGGCATTTCTTTGCTTTCCATTAGGTCATCTTTATTTTGCAGTCCTCTCCGGATGTTGGCTGCTTCTTCTCCTGAGATTACTCTGTATTCTTCTTCAGCATATGAGAACGTGAGCACAAAGGGGTAGCGCTATCTATATCTCGTGTTTCGTTCTCTCAGCCATGTAGTCTGAGGGCGACACACCCTTCTACGAACTAGCGTTTCGGCTAAAAAGTCTTGCTAGATTTGGACTCTCGAGTCTTCGAAATCTATGGTTCCCCTTTCTCTGGCTTGTTTAATGATTTCCTCCTTGTGTCTGTAATGATGGCATTTCTCCAGAACCGAGTGAGGGCCTCCCGGGGGCCGCCAGCTCGGTGCACCCTTTCAAATGTCTCCCTTTCAAATGCCAGCTCTGGAATGAGGGGGGTAGGGAGGAGAGCAGGTATAAGGCCTTGACTCTTCTTTCCAGGCCCCAGGTGTCTCGCTGTTTTAAAAAATAAAAAATGTAGGCCTTGGATCCGTATGTTTGCTCTCCTTTCTCTGTTTTCTAAATCGTCTATTTTGGTTTCCAGTCCTTGGTTTCTTTGCTCGAGGTCTTGGAGTCTGCCTTCTGTCCTTAGTTCTATGATGTCTGCTGATTGCTGATAGAGGACACATTTTCTTCAAGCAGTAGCCGTATGTCTGCTTTCGTGGACGTCTCGTGGTCTCCCCCTGGAATGAGAGAGGTGTCCTGCGATTGAGTAGCGTCCATGTTTGTGTGGTCTCGTCTGAATTCTTGCAACTTTTGGATTGTGGAAGGGTCAACCTCGCTTTGCATGCGTTTATCCCTCTTTGTGGCTGCTCCAGGGAGTCTCCGCTGTAAGGATGTTGACCACGTCGTCTAGTGTCGTTGGGGCTTCCTCCGGCTCCCTCGCTCCTTGACAGGGGGAGTCTTTTAAGTGCCTCCAACTGGCCCTGAATTGTGACCAGAGTTTCTGATCGTGGGTGGCCTTGGGGGTGTGGGGGAGGGGATGGGGGGAGTGATTCTGTTAAGCTGAGGGAGGTGAGTTGGATTGCTTGCCACGTTGTGTTGTGGTCTTACTCTGCTTGCAGTGGGAGTAAGTCTCTGGTAATCTATTGCTGCGGAGCGCAATGATTATCTCCCCCTGTTCGTGAGTGCGAGGAGGGGCGGAATCTGGTTCTGATCTCCTCCTCCAACTGCAATGTGCTGCTAGTAGTGGACCGGGCGTTATCTTGTGCAGAAGGCTCCAGTGGCGCTGTGCGTTTACTTTCTGTCGCGCACCGGTAGCTGGGGGGGGGGGGGAGACCCTCCCCTTATCAGTGTCTCTGGAGGCTAGGCTCTATCCCCCTTGGGGCTGGGCTGCAGTTGCAGCGCGGCTGGATACTCTCTGCACTTGGGGAGGAGGTGGGCGGACCTGCAATCCTTGGAAGGTCGGACCTGTAAGAAGGCCGGCCACCCCTCTTCCCAATCCCAGCTGTTTCCTGGTGTGGGGGGCTTCGTTGTCCCCCCAACCTCCTATTTTCGGGTCATCATTGTTTTATGGTGCTGGGTTTCCCACTTCTCTTTAATGTCTCGCCTTAACTGCCTGTGTGCGTAGTAATTATAAATGTTCACAGCGGGTGCACCATGTCTACTGTCGCATGTGTTGGCCTCTGCTTTATGGGCTGCAGAAGACCGCACCAGACACCCTTGTCCTGAGCTGACAAAGTTACGTGGGCGGGCGAGGAGGGGGAGCGTATGCAGTTCCCTGCGAAGGTCGCGGGGGAAGGGCTGCAGACAGATATTTCACCTCGGCTCTATCAGCCGCCCCCCTCCTCCTCACCTGATCCTGGCGCAGCAGTCTCGTGGGCGGCCGTACGGGTCTCTCTGGACCTCTGCAAGTGGGCGCGCCCGCGGAGGGAGCCGCCTGCCTCACCCCGCCGGGGCCGCGTCTGTCCCGCTCGGCAACGCCGCCACCAAGGCCAGATCTCACCACAGTGCTTCCACAGGCCGCCTCACAGGGGACTCTTCTTATGGCGCTGCTCCACTTCTCTCTGGGACCGTGGGGGATCTCTTCCCCTATGTCGCTCCTCACTTATTGACACTGACACGGTCGTCTCTTCCCTCCCACGTGGCCCACGTGGCAGCGACTACTGCTGCGAGGGATGCAGGACAGGGCATTCACTTCTCTTGCCCCGAATTCAGCTTTGCCGGCTACAATTTTCTTCAAGAGTCGGCTCGATTGTAGCCGCCGGCTTCTCCTTTCCCCACACTTCACTGGGATCGCTTATGGGCTGGGCAAGCGGCAGATCCATGCAGTTTTCCGGGGGTACCGGCAGAGCCGAGCACTCGGGCAGCTATTTCGCCTGCGCCCCCTGGTGGTCTCCCCTTCTTGCTTTTTGATTGCCCTCCACATCTTTGCCGCTTGTCTACATATATTAGAATGGGTCCATTGCAGGGTTTTGGTAGGTTTCACTGAAATCCAGACCAGCGCCTAAATCCTCCAAACAATCAAAGCTTTGTTGCAAAGTCTTATGGCTGTGCTTGGTTTTCTATCCCTCTCTTCCTTGCTTCTGATGGCAACATCCGTTCCCTGGATGGCACCACTTTGTTCATGTTTAGCCAAGCGCACTGTAAAGGCGCTATTGAGAATTGTTGGCAGATTTGGTAACCTACAGAAAGAGTTCAGAACTACATGCCCCCTTCTTGTGTCAAACATGAGCATATTGAAGCAAAATGTTAAATGAACCTATTGAAAATATTGGGAGTGCAGTATAAGCAATGAGTAGTCGACTTAGAACGAGGTTTAGGAAGGTCTCCCAGGTTGGCACAGAAGTTGAGAGCGCCCATTCTTAACCTCCCAGTGAGAGTTTCTAAAGGATGCAACTGACTGCTAGCACCTCTGTCTCAAGTTCCTGCTTGGTCGAAGAAGCAGATTTGAGGTTCTTTTCCCGGTCTCTCCAGTGGCACCCTTAAGGAGCCATTTAATTTCCCACTGCCACCTGGATGTCCTTCTCTGTTCTGTCATTTCCCCAGAGAGCTGAACAGTTCGATGTCTTGGTATTTATATACCTCTTGCTACCAGCGTTGTGCAGGATTGTAAAGAAACCGGTGTTCCTGGTGGTACTCTTTATCATCCTTGAAAGGGTGAAAGGCTGAGTTTCTATTTTGGGATTCTAAACGTTAACCTGGACTTTAAATCAGGCAGTGTTTAGCTCTCTGATCTAGGCTGCTGACTATCACAAGAAAGCAAGATGAAACACTGGAAGTTTATAATCTGACAATTATCCCAACCGTTTGAGAAGGATCAGGCTTTGTAAATCTCCTCCTTAAGAGACCTGCTTGTTCACTAATAATCAATGCTGGTATTCATTTAGGAATGCCATTGCTGCCCCCTGTCACGAAGTATATTATTAAGTTATCTGATCAAGCCTAACCCATTCAACGTCTATCCCATTAACACAGTGAACAGCCAAATGAATCGCAATATTATCAGATGAGCAGAAATGTAATATTTTGGGCATATGAAGCACCGTCTGATTACGGTGGAAACCCAACCCGTGCTGCTTATTCGTTATTTGGATTCATAAAGCACTTTTCTCAAAGCATTGTACAATTTGAAATAAACCAGTAGTAAGAAATCATGATAGCGGAGGGCCCTCAATACGTAGCTGGATGTTAATATTAAGACGAAGATGAAGGATAGTTCTTTCAAAGTAAAGCAACTAGAGGTGCGATTGGATGCAGAAAGTACTGAAAGTGAGGGCGGTGCAGAACGTACTGAAAGTAAGGGCGTTCCACATTTTAGGAACAAGAAAATATGAATGGTGTTTGACTCAGGGCGGGAAGAAAATCCAGAAAAAAGGGCAGAGGAACTAAGCATGCGACTGGGAGAAGAGACATAGGGAGAAATATCCTTATGTGTGCAGACATTATTCCCCGCCAAAATAGATTTGTTCTCTATGCCGCTCTTTTTTACAGCACTCCTTTGTTTTATAAAACCAAAACGCAAGTACTATATGCAGCCTTGCTAATTTATATAGCCAGCAATTTTATTAAATCTTCTAAAAAGTCTGTTTATGCTAATAACAGCTGTTCATGTTATGTGTCTCATGTTTGTTTATTTCTTGCAGCTGGGATGAGACTCATTTTGGAAAGATGGGGAGTTATTATATTAACCGCACCTTTTTCTTCGACGTTCATCCGCCTTTGGGAAAGGTGAGCAGATTTCATGTTTCTTGAGTTGTTGTCATTCACTGGCAGTATGAAACAAAACTTGGAATAAGGAGTAGTCGGGCAATGTTAGGGAGATTTTCGTTGCGCCCGGTGATCAGAGTCTTTAGGTGTGTCTTCTTTCCTTAGGTACTAGGCTTTCCCGTAGGTTTTACTAGGCTCTCTGAGTGGTAGTATGGCAGAGCAGCCCAAGCGTAACTCTTAGCAGGTGAGAGGGGTGGTGCAGTGCACACTTTTCATAAACACTCAATGAGAGATTGTCCACATTTCTTATATGGTAAAGGTCAGTGATAATGTAGTACTTTTAACAGGTAAGTAAACCTTGCAAAACAAATGTGCAACACAGTAACAGGTAAGTATCAAGATTTCCAAAGTTATACAGAGTTCAGTAAAAGGTCTTTCTTAGAAGGAAAAGTCCACTTTAAGGCAAAAAATGCTTTTCATATGTGGGAATGTGAAGAGTGTTTGAGCGGCCAGTGGCAACAATTTTGGGCACTTTTGGACAGGCTTCTATGGAAAAATGTAGCTTTTGCTGAAAAATGTCGAACATACCAATATATTTGTGCTTCAGTAGAGTTTAGGCCACAGAAGATCTTTGGTATTGAAGTTGAGACCTCCCCCCCCCGCACCCCACAGATGGAGATTAAGCTGACGAAAGGTTTGCTAGCAGCATCAGCAGTAAGGAGAGCAATACCTTATTTCCGAGAAGCAGTTTTGAGGGTTCTATGAGTGGCCATTGTGCACATTGTTCGGTGGCCACCAAAAGTTACATCTGACATTGCACCTGACCAGGAGAGTTCTCAAGATCATTGGCGGTAATGACCAAATATTGAAGATTCAGCGTTCCACAGGTCGATGCTCTGAGCCAGAGTTGCAGAAAGATGAGGAAGTTGTGGTCAGCGATAGTCTATGATACAAGGTTCTTGGTCGTCCTTTTACTCAAAATTCTACTTCTGAGGATGGGGTTGGCTTGCCAAGCCCTTGTGGAAGGAGGATTGGGCACATCTTGAACAATGAGACTCGCCACAGACGGGACTGCCGTGGAAGAAAGCCTAGCTTGCAAACTCGTTTGTCAGATGAAGGGCAAAGGGCAGTATCAGCCTCAGCAGCTTTCCTAATCCAAGGTATCCCATTGGCCAGGTGGAGTTCAGGACTCGGGCTTCTAGAGCCTGGCATCCTCTACAAAAGCCCTCATGGGGACAGTCCTGGGGCCTATGGCGCCAGGCGCATACACCATGAAAAAACCATGTGCTTGGGAACTACTTTATTGTATTGTCAGCCAACATGGAGGCATCCACATAGCTTGGTTCCTAAGAACCAAGCTATGCGGTCTAATGTTTTGGGTGTGGTAGCTAGGGACTACTTTTCCTGGACTATTTTGTCGGGGCTATTTAAACCACACCCGAGAAAGACAAGGCGCTTCGCGTTACTTTGCAGCTTGCAACATGACGCTCACCGTGTCCAGCTATTCCCTCGAACCTCGGAGAAGCAGAACCTGCAAGGAGACAAAAGGAACATCATTAGCAGCAGCATCTTACCTGCAGTCTTCATCTCTAAACACTTGCAGCTACTGAGAACAGCTTTCTCGAATCTGCACACCTCCCAGACAGAACGACCTGAAAGAGGAAGATGGAGGCAAAATTAAAGAAAGCAGTAGAGACATTTAGAAATTACGAACTGCTCAAAAGGCTTACCTGGCTGGTCGCCTCTCGGCTGGCACCACTCCGGATATTCCACTCGCGCTGAAGAACACCGCAACCTACAAGGAAGGAAAACACAGGTTAGCAAAGGCAAGACTTTGCAGCGCTGTGCATAGCGCTTACTTACTGCATCATAGCGCTCTTAATGCGCCATCGTTTACCAACGGGGCTCAACCAAGCCAGTTCGCCGCGCTGAAGCTCCGCATATCTAAGGGAGAAAAGAGACATTTTAAAGGGAGAAAAGAGACATTTTAAACAAAGAAAGGCATGTAGGATAGCAACAAAACTAAAGCACATCAATAAGACCTACCTGAACAATATCAAACGGTCCGGCGTCAGTGAAGTAACTGGACCGCACTCGCCCATGAAAGACAACGCGCCCCTGCAAGGAAGGCAGGACGGAGAGCACGCCTAATTCTATCACAAGGTGAGGAGAGGGTGCCAGAGGGATTGAAATCATACGGGGGTGGAGGGAGGATAGTTACCCCAGTCGGTCAGTCTTGAACACAGTCCTCCTATAATTTCAGTCAGAACCTTCCCCGCAGACCACATCAGGGCAAAGCTGAGAAGCATACCAGCGAGTAACCCGGCTGGGTGGCGTCCCTGCGAATACCAGGTGAGCGTAACAGCGTGCCTGATGGCCTTGGATGAAGCATCTCTGGTGCAGGTGGAGCAGAGAATCTTCAGGGCTCCAGTTGATATTGATATTTTATTTCTATCGCGCTCATACACAAGTGTTACAAGTTCTAAAGAGAATCTCACTTCTGGGTCCGTCGCTGCAGGCATGGTCAGAAGTTTCAGGTGATGTGGTCTTTGATCAGGAGAGGTGATTCAGTGCCCCTGATCAGAGGGAAGGAGGACAGCAGACTATTCCTTTCGATTGTCAGCAAAGGCAGAGCTTCTTTGTTGGATTTGTAAAGTGTCAAAAGTGCTGGTGCAGAGCTTTGGTCTTTCCCTGTAGCAGCAGGCTTTACAGGAATGCAGGTTCAGAGTTAAACGGTCGATGTGATGAGTGGTTAAGAAAAGGGTGGTAGTGGTGTCTGCTTTTCTCTCTCTTAGGAAGCAGTGCATGAACAGAGCACCCAATCACATGCTGTACAATGTTCAGAGAGGGGCTCCACAAATGGCTGACCACACACACGTCAAGTGATCTCTCCGTTTTTATAGGCAAACACCGACCTTCTCCATTTTGTGAACTGATGCATGGATCAAAAAGGACCTCAGCAAGGTAAAATGGTTTCCACAAAGTCGAAGCCCCTTTAAACTAAGAAAAGCTGCCACTGGTCTAGCCACATGAGTTACAGAATGAAGTACCCTCTCTGGGACATTGTCTTGAGAGTCTTATGATAGCTGGTCAGATAGCACAGAGAGCTGAACACTCGCCCTCGATATCTGTGCACAGCCTGTAGTGGCAGGTTTGAATCCCGGCAAGGTCAACTCAGCCTTTCATTCTTCAGAGGCCGATAAACTGAGTATCACTCTATGGGATAGTAATGTCATCTGCAGTGGTCAAGTGTACAATGTACAAAAAGAAGTAGTGGAACTATGTTCCCTGCTTGCCTGCCTCTGTTCCTGACAAACCCCATCGCCATTTCCCCTCCCACGTGGTATCCAAAGCCCTAAACAAACACACCTGTTGTTCAAGGGAATGTACGGTGCACTGAAGTGCAAGTTTCAACTTCTTCCTACACTTTTATTTTAAAACTAAAACATTCCGTCAGAGTTTCTTTTTAAAATAAAAGTATAGGAACAGTGAAACGTAAACAAATAAAAAAGTAAAGGAGAACTGTCCCCAACCGCTACTGCCCACTTCGACCACTGGTCATCTGTTATTTCAGCGCTGAGACCCACGGGTGTGTAGCGCTATATAAGAAATAGATGATATTATTATGGTAGAGCACCAAAACCGAGACACAGTGTCAGGCTTTGGATTAAATAAAAAAACACAGAGAAGCAAGTAATATCTACACAGAGCTATTGCATCAAGCAAAATAGGCTTTCTACTTCACAGGCAAATCCCCAAATAAGCTCCAGAGCACTTAAACTTGATTGATGTTGAGGCGCTACTTCATTGAACAAAGGAGGTGCACTAATTCAACTTCAATGGGGACACAAGTACATTTCTTTATTCTTAACATAAAATGTACATTTCAGGTAATATGCTTTTGAATGATTTCTAGGAGACAGCTTATGTGAACAATCCAGTGAAATTATTCAAAATCCGTTCTTAAAACTGGATGTTGTTGTAAAAAAGTGCATGTTAGTGGAGTTTTCCTAAAGTCCCCTTGAGGTAAGACTCTAAAACTATCCCTTGGTATACAGGCCCCCAACTCTTTGTATAAGTCTGTACTAACCAGAGGATCTGGTAGAATGGCAGAGCAACCAGGCCTATCATAGGAGGAAGATGTGAGATGTAGGTAGGTACACTGAACCCAGTCGATAAAATAGTCCAAAGAAACAAGTAATATCAAAATATAATTTTACATAAACAGGCAGGTAAGTAAATACTCTTTTTAGATAACCAAAACACATAGGAAATATCAACAATACTTTTCAATGGTGAGTGCTTCAATTGCCAAATTCTGTGGGAAGGAAAAGGATGGTTAGACACACTTGAGCAGTTTTAGATGTTCTAGTAACCCTTTTTAATGCTTCTAATGCTTTGTAAGGCCAATCCCTAACTAGCACAAATGGCAGTGTAGGAGTGAATAAAAAGACTTGCGTAGCAGCTGGAAAGGCAAAGTTCCTTCAGGATACTTACTTTAGTCACTAGAATCAAAATGCTTAGCAAGATAACACAAATTATAGGGACCTTGCAAGGGACACCCTAAAGGACACACGCTGCAAAGCCTGAACCAGGAGTGTGGGTGGACACCCAAACACCTTGTAACTCGCCCCAGTCACACTGGAGCGATTCTTCGGCTTGAGGTAAGTTCTAACTTTAGCCCCACAGTACCTTAGGTTAGAAGAAGCAATTGTAGCTGGATTCTCTCTTGTGCAGCAGTGACGGACCGGGTCTCTGGATTCTTCGGTCTGGTGATGAAAGGAAGGACTCCCAATGGGATGTCACAGCAGCAGTCGTGAGAGAGGATCCTTGGCATACATTTACAGCAGCAGTCGTGAGCGAAGATCCTTGGCTTATATTTCTTCGGTCTCCTTGGTCAATATGCAGTTTTGGCACCGACAAAGGGTGGTTAACGCCCGGTGGATCCTCTTCGATTCTGTAGTTCTGCACTCTGGTGAGGGGGACTTAGATGAGTGGGATTGTGCCTCTGGAGCTCACCAAAGTTCTGGACAGATTTGGCCTCGCAAAGACGTTACACTGCAATTGGGTCGGAGGTCTCCTGGTATTCACGGTTTGCAGCCCTGGAAGGTCACAGCACCTCCAGCGATGGCTCGATTTGTAGTTCGTCTTGGGGCTGGTTCGTTTCTCCTGCCAAAGGGAAGGAGTCATCCTCTTCAGAACTCCTCTGTCGATTAGAAAACAGGATCAGGACAGCGGTGGTCTCTTCATGGTTATTGGAAGGGTCTGCAGGCGCCGGCGTCTTTTGTCGTCTTCAGCTTTCGGATCTTCTGTTCCAGTGGTTGACTTGCTTTCTACCTCCAGAACCTCACCTTGTATTCGGTTTTCCCACTCACTCCTCTGCAAACTCTCTCTGCATTTTACAGAAAGGGGCGGATGGCTTTCCAATCAGGACAGCCAGCTACCTAGTGGGAACCCCACTGTCACTGAGACTTGTCGACCTTGACCCTCAAGAGTCCTATAGGGTCCTGGCCATCTGCCCAGTCGTCACCAGCACCCGCCTGCACTGCCCTATGGGGCCACACCGGGTTGTCTCCGCCCTGCACTTACATTGGCCTGTTGACCTTCCTCTTCACTTGGGACGTCTCTGTCCATGCAGTAACCTGTTGCCCCCTTCACAGGCACCTTATGCACTCCTCCCCCCCCCCCGGGGGACCCTAATAGCACATACCCCCCCCATACTCTCCACCCTCCCCTATTTTTGTTTTCTTTCTCGCTGCACTTGCATGTTTTGAATTGTTTGTTTTATTATTTATTGTCATTTATTTGTTTAGTCACTCCCTTACTCCCTTATTCCCTTCCCTTTTGCCTTGTGGCACTTTGAAAAACTGTCTTGTTGTATAGGCGCCTTTATAAATAAATAAAATATAACACTGGTTGCATTCAGGCACTCTGGCAGACAAAGGGTGGGGGTGTGTTAACCTCCTCCCCCACTTCCTGCCTTCACAGACACACTGGAGCCTAGACGGGGATGCACAAGAGTTCCAGCTAAAAGCAAAACACACACAGAGACCTCCCGCTCCCAGAATGGTAGAAGAAGGGCTAAAAAAGGACAACCACACAGGAAATGGTACAAATAGCAGGTCTTCTTCAGACTAGTAGGTTTCACCAGCCTCTTGGTAGGAGTCGTCATTTCTGGGACGCCCATGTCGCTTGGAAGAATGGTTAAAATAGGCTCTGATTACACAGGAGGCCTTTCTTCATCTTCCTTTTCGGGTGTGGTTCCAGTGGTCGACTTGTCAGCAGCTTCCAGGATCAGACTATTTATCAGGAACTACAGCATAACTTCTGCAAACTCTCCCTGCAGTTTACAGAAAGGGCTGGTGGGCTCTCCAATCAGGACAGCCAGCCCCCAGTGGGAACTGGTTCCTTTCAGGCAAGCTGGAAGACAAAGGGCTGTTGAGTTTTGGACTCCTCCCTCGTTTCTTGGCTACATAGACACTCTGGAGCCTTGGCGGGGAATGCAAAGGATTCCCGCTGAAGACAAAACTTGACACAAGATCTTTCCCGCCTAGGACAGCAGAAAAAGACCTAAGAAACAACAAGCAAACGAGAAATGGCAAAAAAAGGAGCCCACCATTCTAGCAGAATGGTGAGCCTCCTGTGCATTACTGCGGATGATTTGACAGCCTGCGAGTAATAATGACTAAACGTCATAAAAGTAGTTTCACTGCCAACAGCCATTCGAGTTAACTTGCAATTGTAACAAAAATGTTACCAGGTAAGTAAGAAAGGGGATACAGTGCATCTCCCCCACACTCCACATAAGGTGGGGTGTGTTGGCTCACTATTTAAAATGTAAAGGGGATGGGAATCCCACTTTACTACTTGGGAACAGTAGTTCAGCCCAGAGATAATAAGAGAAATTACAACGGGAAGCCAAAATGGGCAGCCCAGACTAAACCCAAATGTTATAGGACACTATAAATCCATACAGACTATGGAGAAACCTAAAAAGGTCACCCATGAAAAAATAAAGACTAGGTGAGAAGGGAAAAACATTCCCACTCACCTAGGGACAAGAGAAAAATAATCACCAAGTCCAGCATAATGTTCTGGGGTGAACCTAGGTCGGGAAGATTATTCACATTTATGAAAAACTTACCTAACAATGTATTGTCAGAGTAGTGATTCATTCATTACAATGAATGACTATGATTATGGTATCGTAGGGGGACAGCATGTGCACCCAGTTTAGTTTCAATGATAAAAAGTGATTTAATTGACTTTACCTTTGTTGTACTAGAATGTACTTATTGGCCTGTGTGTTTTCCTTAGATTGACGACTGGTGTTTACTGTGAAGTTCACTCGAAAGAAGGTGGGAGACTGTGCAGACATGGTCTTCCAGCTTTTTTATTTGTATCCAAAGTTTCTGTCCATAAATCCAACAGTTCTCTTGCAGTGATTGGAAGTAAGAGAAGTATATGGCACTTAGTCACAGTTGCATGGGTTTGGCAACCACCAGGCTGCGGAGTCCGAAGGGCCCCACCAGAAGATTTCCAGGCCATGGTTTGTTTACCAGGAACCCTGAGAACCGTGATCGCTGAGTGAACGTATTACGGTCTTGGTAATGGGGGGGCATTGAAAATAATACTCTGAGCTAGGAGGCTCTGGAGGATGGGGCCAAAAACCGAATTGGGACTGAGAGGCACTGGGACCACACTATCTTAAAATGTGAGACCCCCCTCACACCCCTTATGAAAATGGCTTAAAGGAGGTTCAGCAATCGTATTTTAGCCCACTGTACTTCAACAGAGGAGAAATATATATTTGTTTGTCTTGCCCACAAAGACGTTCCAGCATTGAAATGCTAGGCAACTCTCTTCTGCACCCCCCCGGCACATGTTTCCGGCTTGTCGAGTCATCAGTGGAGTGAATCTGTGTCAAGAGGCTCAGAGATCAAGTCTTTAAAAATTAGGGAAACCTTTGAAATGACCTCTCTTTGGGGCAAGCATGGCTTAAATAGCCAAGAACCGACACCTCAGAGTGAAGGTTGAGGCAGAAAAGGCCCAAGAAGCTTTGGTATATAGGTACATTTCCAAGTCTGGATTGCATCTGGCTTAGAGGCTGGTTTGGATATCTGGTTCTGGAGAATTGAGACCCAGGAGATGTCAGGACCAGAACTCCAGGATCCGGAAGAGGAATGACTTTCTACAGATGACCAATGAAGGAGGGTCATTAGACGTTCGAAAGGGATGCAGCAAGCAAGCCACTTCTTCCTCAAAGGGTGACTGACATCAACCCGGCATCAGGAACAATCCTTCTAGCTGCACAGTGCATTATAAAATGTTCCACAATAGTCGGAGATGAGGCTGAGTAGCAGTAATCTGCTGAGAGTTCCAAAAAGGCAGCAGAGAGATTCTCCTCTTTGGTCCAGCGTATGCAACAGTGATGGAAAGCCTTGAAGAGAGCATTGAAGGCTGGAGGGTTTGGAGTTTCAACACACACTGCCAGGGGGAAGTGGAAGAGGAGCCCAGCAGGGATTCTTCCAATACAGCCGCCAAGACAAATATGCAACCACAAAAGGCTGAAACATGTCTGGGGATGCTTGTGGTCTCATGCAGAAGGGATGTGAACTCGCAGTGCGGGCTGGCCTCCCCCTTTTCGGGTGCGACCAGGCCTGATTTGCATATGCTCTTTCCTCTTTCTGTATTGGCTTGGCAAGCGAAGAACGATGATCTGGAGGGTTGCCCACAGAACTTGCCAGAGGTTTAAGATGAATTCTAAACTTTCCAGCCAGCAACTCTTTCTTTTGCTGTGCAACCGATGTGCAACTGCAAAAGGACAAGGGCAAGCCAGCAGGCTACATGATCCTCAAGAGAAGTTCACCTTAGAAGCAGTCTTCCAAGTAAGTTCCAAAACTGACCTCTAGAATGGCACAGGGTCTGCCCAGATACACGCGTTTGTACATGGGCAGAGGTAACCCTGCCCAACAATTCAAAACCATTCTGCATTCAAAGTCCTGGCGGCCAGCCAAACTTGAATGTACTTCGACACATCCACACAAATGTGTATTATGGTCTCTGGGAGAAATTCATTCGGCTCAAATAGATAGCAGTCAAACAAAGGGTGTCTGGGTAGGCTCCCTCCTGAGTAGATGTATGCAGAATGCCGTTTTGCCCACTTTTCATGGTCGAAACAAAACTACAAAACAAAGGGGACACAGTGTAAAACTTTTAAAGTAAACTGGGGGCACAAGAGGCAATGCATAAAGTGTCTGCCGCATGGGAGACAAACTACATATCTGCTATTAGCCTACTCCCAACACTTTCTGGTGCGATAAACCCGCCTGTGACAAAATTGAGTGGTCAAGGAGCACTCCTGCCCTGGCAGCCTTATGGGTTGCTGAGGGCTGCATGGCAAAAGAGTTGCATCTGTATGGCAACTTCAGTAGAAGCTGCTCTGACTGAGAAAAAGTCTAAAAAACATGAAAGCTATCAAAACAGCAACAGGAACTCCCAACATGAACTTCAGCCCTGAATGGAGCTATGCTGCAGTGTTCACACCTTTGGCGTGTCCTCTGACGTCAAGGAGGAACGTCGTCGGGATCAGTACCTTTGGAAGCAAAAGATGGGGCCCAGACTATAGGACCGATCAAGGAGCCATTGTCCAGAGTAATCCCACCCCTTGTAGTCAACAGGTGCAAAATTTTGCTTAAAAGGGAAGTTTCTGAATAATCCTGAAATCCAGCACAAGGATAACGGGTGCAAGCATTCACTATATTGCTGCTAAATATAAATACCCTACAGAGCTCATAATTACTGCATCTAGCTTAGGAGTGCCTGGTTAGCTTAAAACCAAGAGCTGCCAGGGGGTACTTGGCTCCCCAGGCCAACTGGGGCCTTTCAAACATGCATATGTTACTTTAACTTGGAGAATGTTAATAAAGAAGAATTGAGACACATCTAGACACATTGTATCATACATAATTGCAAAAAAGGTAAAGTTTGCGTCTCGTGGAAGTAACGCCCAGGAGCTGGTTTTAGCTCTTGCTCATCAAATCGTGATTTAGAACCCTGCCCTAACAAAGCTTGAGAATT
This sequence comes from Ambystoma mexicanum, assembly GCF_040938575.1. Lineage (NCBI taxonomy): Eukaryota > Metazoa > Chordata > Amphibia > Caudata > Ambystomatidae > Ambystoma > Ambystoma mexicanum. The sequence continues at coordinate 607,966,328 of NC_090940.1, forward strand.
GCCATAATTAGCAGGAGGTCAGATGGATGCTCACCCACGTTTGCACTTTGTATGTTAATGTTAAAGGATATTTGTAACACACACTAATGCCACTGGAGTGGTCCCCTGGCACTTTGGCACCTCCTGAAAAGGGAAAGGGAGGGTGGTGAGTTAGTTGGAATAAGCAGGAAAAGGGCAAGGGAACAGTGATGTGCTGTTGGCAGCCTCAACCCGGTTAACACCGTTTGCTGGGCTTGGGGTGTTTTCTGGTCGGTCGGTAGCTGCCGTGTTCTGTTGTGCGAGTCTGTGTGGTTTATTTTGTTTGAAGTGAAGTTTGTGCGGGTTGTTGGGTTGTGGTTGTGTTCGGTTAGAGTTTGAGAGGTGTATGCAGAGGGGTGAAATTGTTAGTGGATTGGTTAATTTTCCAAAAGTACAAAAGCTATATTTATTTTACTCCCTGATAACTATCGACAGGGAATGAGCCAAAAATGTGAGATATATTCAGTGATTAGTATAAACGTACCAGGGATTCTACAGAAGGAGGAGATTGAGTAGGTTAGGCTTGAGGGATGCATGCTTGACAGCACCTATAAGCAGGTGGTCACCATTGGTGTCTTGTAGCTGTGGTAAAGCAAGAAATTGATGTTCGGATGCTCACATTACCTACTGAAGTTAGCCCCAGGCTGTTTAACCAATGTCGGAAAACCAGTATTTTCCATGATTGAGCCAAAATGCAGAATAATGATGAAAAGCCTTAGACTTGAGAAATGTGTCTTGCTGTTCATTTTGATCCTGTCTTAATGGTCACAGCTTGTAGGCTTTTTATTGACTGCACAGATGACCTGCAAGTTGCAGCTAATTTACAGGAAGGCATTGTATGTGCAGAGGAAATCCGTGCCAGAGGTGGCAACATCTGTACGGATATACTGATGGATGCCAGATCACGGCATGCAATTCTTTCAGGCCTCCTACATTACAAGGGTTAGCAAACTTTGAACGCTTTGCGCCTAGTTAGTTGTGTTAAGTATTCAGTACTGATTGTTGCAACTGGAAACAAAGGAGAATCTTTGCAGTGGGTAAATTACAGGCTGTTTTTTGGATGGCAATTACATTTTCGATTCGACTCCTGAATCGGTTGGCGAGCACATCTTGAGCCCAGTTGGATAAGCTGGAAATGAGCCTGAATGGACCATCGAGGATAGGTCGATGCACATCATTTCTCTAGAACTGTAAGCCGGGCATTTTACTCTGAATAGCTTTCTGAAGGACAAGATGAACTGATGGGCTTATTTGAGGATGGACATTTCAGCGGCAACAGCTCTAAACAAATTGGGTAGGGCGAGGTCAAAGAGATTGGCAGAGTAGGAAAGTAATGTTTGTCATTTTTATCTAGAGGTGATGGGTGTATTCCAGGAATGATCTCAAAGCATCCTTGGACAGTTTTGTGAGAACCACAAAATTGTTGAAACTTTGGTGTTAGAGCAATGTGCCAGCGACTCCATTTTCAGCGCCCTCTGTCCTTTGTTTAAAGCCCGGATTGGGAGGCCCTGGCAGTAGATGTCCTCATTTGGCCACTATGCAGGTTTCCTGGATCATGCATTTCATGCTTTTACCATGATTCACTGCGTGTTACCTCTGGTAAGGAGACTGGAAGCTTGGTTAAAAATGACATTTAATTGCAGGCTCACACAGGCATGATTAATCTGACAGAAAGAGCTGGGGATAGATTAACTGGCTAGTTGTACAGTTTTCCCAGGACCAGGCACTTTAGACACCCGCCATGAGCAAACAGCCTCCTTCTGAAGATCCAACCAGCTGATTTGGCAATGTTATTCTGTTTATTCTTATTCTGGGGGGTGTCCAGGAGCACCGAGCTCCGTGAGCATTTTAAGAGGGGTGGCGTTTTACACTGTTGGAGGTCATTGACAGGTTTGTGGATGGCAAAAGGGGTACATTTGGAGGCATGAAGTTACTTGCTACTCAACACACCAAATGTAACAGAATTTAGAGGTTCTTGGCAGGTCACTGTTAATTTAACTTTTTTTTTGTCAGTAATGTTTTTTTAATGATGTGTTTTTTGTTTGTTTTTTGTATTTTGTAATTATTATTATTTTTTTTTTTGGCCCCACATTTCCTTTTCTACCTAGCAAACCCAGTATTGTGGCGTAACGCTAGGATATAAGCATATGTAAATCTCAATTTATGGGGACTGTGAGAAAACCTTTCCATTAGGTCTCCCGTGCGGACCTGTCCGGGTCGGTTTGTTTGCCTAAGAGCAGGCAGCTGTGCCTGGGGGAATATTTCATCTTGGATGTAAAGTGTCCTTTCCTGTGGAAAATGGAGGGAAGAGGTGGTATGTACAGAGTCATGTGTGATCTTTAACGGGCATGTATTATCATTTTGAGTTTTGTGATGAAGTTTCATGAAAGAGTGTTCTAGAATTGAGTATTGGTGGGCTATAAGTGTGAGGGAGTCACAGTTTTTAATCTGAGCTTGAAATGTGCGATGCTAGGAACAGCGTTAGTTTACCTTGCTGCTATAGTGTCCCATAAAGAAGCAGACTTTGCAGCAAACCTGCCTTACCGTCGCCCGATAGCCCGGTATTACCGGGATGTTACGAGTGGTGGAAAGCCGGTAAGGTCCCATTCCCATGGAGCCCGTTGGGACTTTATGGGATCGGATTGCCACAGTGCCAGTGATTCAGGCATTTATGTGCCGGTAGGGGCCTGAACTCCTGGCAGGTCAGGCCTGCGGGAGATCCGTGGCCCCCACCGGCAAACTTGAAGTGTGCCGGTCGGAAAAAATGCCAGAGCCGGAATTACCAGCAGTGTTTCCGGACCAGCACACTTATCAAGCACTTTGTCTTTTACTATAATACTTTAATAAAATGAGGCCTTTTCATTCTAAAATGCCTAAAGAAACACTCTTATTGTCGGCCTCCTTCATATCTCGTTTCCGATGGTGTGGTGATTTTATGGCCTGTGTCCCATATCTCAATGCTTGTCCTGTTTTGATGACATTGAAAGTTTGTTCTGTTGAATGTATTTTGCCAATGCTACCTCAAATCTCACTGCTTCTCTGTTCTTTGTCTCTGTTCCTCCAGATGTTGATCGCACTTTCTGGTTATTTGAGTGGCTACAACGGCTCCTTCCCATTCACGAGGCCTGGAGATAATTATGGAACGCACAACTATGTTGGAATGAGAGCGGTGGGTACTGCGCATCGCTTTGATAGCTGCAGCGTTCAGCTCTTCTCCCTAGTACTCTCCTATGAGGGTGGGAGGAGGCGCCCTATCTGGGTCAAGGTGTTGCTCATGCAGTCTAAGGAATAGCCTTGGGGCATATAGCAATGATTATAATTTAGTGAGTTATGTAGTTCTTCATGCCATCCCTCTCTAGCTTCTAAAACAGTGGTGGGCGGCCGGTAGACCCCCAGATGTTTTGACCAGTGTCATGATTTTGAGTATGCTAGCTAGGACTGGTGGGAGTTGTAGGGCAAAAAAGGTTGCCCACCACTCTTATAAGTGCTGACACTATTTGTACCCACTCGGCCTGGGGGGAGGTTGGGGGTTGAAGCACTGAGTTGGCCTGACCGGGGTATTGAACTGACAGCACACGGCATTCTCCTGTTGCCAAGGTGGGAGCATTGGTCTTGACCTATCCTACGAGTATTTCCCCTCGATAGAGATTAGAAGCTCTGACCTGTTCCTGGCATTCCTCCTTTATGAGACCGGCAGTGGCCTTCCTTAAAAACCTTTACCTCTCATAACAAGCCCTGCAACAGATGTAGTCCTTTCAATTGCCAGTATGGATAACTCTCCTTAACCTAATGGACATTATTGAAAGGGATCTTTTCAAAATCTTGGCTTGCCTTGTATTGTCCTACAGAGGAGCGGAAAGGAGGAGGGGGGTACAGGCTTGGGTTACAGTAACGCATATTTCTTTGTTGGACCAAAACAGAAAATATGTCTTCCTTTTTAGGAAAGGGACACCGAATATAAAAACGCATTTCCTCTTCGCTCATGTGACAGGAAAAATATGCCATCTCCTTTCACACTACTAAAATCCTAACTTATTAAAGCAATTTGTCATAGTTCCTTTCATTCATTTCTGTCTGAATACTCCTACCAGGAAATTGAAATGTTCTCAAGGTAATGCGTTCTTCAACACAAGTACTTGATTTGTTGGTCCATGTGGCGGATTAGTTTGATGTATTCCCATTTTAATGTAATCAAGCGGGCTCTGGTCTTCGAGATGCATATGTTTCTTTAAAGTCAAAGATGCACTGTAAGAGTTTGTGTAATTCCATGTGTTTGTGGAATGTCTCCTTAAAGTGTCAAAAGTCTTCCTTTTGTTGATGTCGTTTGGGTCATACATCAGAAGTCCAATCTCTGAACCAACATGCTTTCCTTGTTTTCTTTCTTTTCTGTAGTTCTGCGCCTTTCTGGGGTCTTGGCTTCCCCCCTTTGCTTACCTCATAGTGCTTGAACTTTCTGGTTCCCTCCCTGCAGCACTCCTCACTGCTGCCATCCTGATTTTGGGTAAGTCTGTCACTAGAATATGGTTGCTTCTCCTTGCTCCTTCTCTGCCGTACTTTCTCTCTTGTGCCTACCTCCTTGTCTCCATGCCAGCCTATGTTCTGCACTGTACCCCTCCTTCTTTTACACCCATGTGTCTTTTCCCCGGCCTTGCCTTATGTGCCACCCCTACTCTTTATCCCTCTGTCACTACCAATTACCCTTTCTTTCTGTAGAAAGGTAGCAAGGTGATGATGGTAGTCAATGTTCTAATGATGCTAAATAGTAAGTCTTTTTACTTTTACTGTTACTGACAGATTAAAAAGTTCAGTGCTCTTTTACTCCAGCAATGAAGCCCCATAATGCCCCTTTAGCTTGCACAAAGGAGATGTGCTGAGAACTGCCTGATAAGCGTCCGATAACATCCTGAATGCTTGCAAAACAAAATGTCATAGCTTATCCCTTATAGTGCAAAGAACATGAACTTCCTTGGCTTTCTTTATGGAATGCAAAGGGGGTGTGATACTTCACATCCTTCGCTCACTCCAGAGGGAATTGCTGTATCACTAGTGAGGTTAAACAAGAAGACAAACTCTACTATTGTCTCTCCAGGTTCATCCTCCTGATCCCTCATAATCTGGCCTTGGAGGAGAGAACCATACATTGAAGTAGGCATCTGGCTGCCTATGGAGGTTCTCCTCTGGCATCTGGGGGACCTCTGCTGTGCCATTCAGCTGATCCACTCTGCTGCAATTAAAAGGTAGCTATGGGTGAGGGAATGGGATCAGGACGATCCACTGACACGGCCCTCTTGCATATCTTTAACAAAAAGCAGCTTCAGACAGAATGGCACGACAGGGCGACCTGAGGGGGCCGTTGGCAGCGGACCAATGCAGAGTTTCTCCTTTCTAGGATCAGAAAGCAAATGAATGTGAAAAAGTAGATCCCGTGGTGATTGCATGGACAACATGACAGGGGGACTTCAAGTTTACGCATTGATGTATTTCCAGCTATTTATTTATTTTATTTATTGGACATTTATATGGCACCTATACACATGTGTTTCCAGGCGCCACAAGACAAGATGGAGGGTGGGGGGACATGGGACATGGGAATCAAAAAGTAAAAAAACAAAAACTATTATATTGGCCTTGTGACAATCCTACCATGCAAGTGCATGAAAAGGTGGTAAGTGCGGGGAGGGGGAGAAGTGCAGGAGTGGGGTGCCACCAAGGGTGGTGTGCCAGAGAAGTGCTGTGCGGGCCAAGGTGGCAAGTGCCAAGTGAGAGTGTGGAAGGGGAGGATGGGTGCAGTGGACTGGGAGGACCAGTTGGGCTAGTCTGGAAAAGGGGGTCTTAGGGCAAGTGCTGAGAAGGGATGCTGGAGGGATTGGTACGGGGTGGTCTGGCCCTTGCATTACTCTGAAGGGACCAGGTCGCAGTGGCAGATGGAGAATTAGCACGGGAGGGGTGAGGGAAAGAAGAGGAGAAAAGGAAAGTCTTGAGAAGGTTCCGCAATTTACAGAGATCAGGTTCAAGCCTGAGGGGGGGGCACTTCCAGAGGCAGGAGCTGGCCATCAAAAGGGATCTACCTCCCACTCTCTGCTTGGAGAAACGTTTGACCTGCAAAGAGTTGCAACCAGAGGACCGAAGAACTCTGGCCGGGATGTATTTAGGGAGGGAAAGCTGGATGTAAAGAGGTCCCAAGCCCCAAGCATCCTTGTGGATGATGCAAAGGGTCTTGAATTTGATCCTTGTGGTCACCTGGAGTCAGTGGAGAGATTTTTAGGGCTGGAGAGATGCAGTCCCTTGGCTTGAGGCCAAGGATAAGTCTTGCAGTCCTATTCTGGATTAGTTGAAGGGAGGAAAGAGGCAGGTTGAGTAAGAGGCTGTTGCAGTAGTCGAGCCTAGAGAGAACCATACCAAAAAAGTAAAAGATTTTCTGGTTAGGTGGGTGTGTACTTTAAGCCCGACTGGCATAGCTCTTCTAGCTACAGCAGGGGAATCTGCAACTTTTGCCTGTCCTCGTGTTTGTACAACAACTTGCATCAGTGTAGTCAATGGTGAGGGATCATGGGATTTGTAGTCCAAACATATGGAAACCCACAGCTTGCAGAGTCCTGATCTAGGATGACCAGACATCCTAGTTTTGCGGGTGGGAGAGCAAGTCACGTTTTTACAAATCATGTTCCAACAGTATCCCTGAAAGGAGCCGAATAGGCTGTTTTTTAAAAATAGGCTGTAAATCCATATTCTTATCAGAGCTGTACTAATACTGTGTGCGGGCCACGGAAGGCCTGTTGGTTTAAACAAACCTTTTTTTTATTGTGGTTAGGAGGTCCGCTATTTCAAGGCATTACAAAAAAAGAAAATATAAATATAAAGGCAGTGAGGCCAGCAAATAGAGAAGTGATGGGCAGTGCTGGAAGAGAGGGATGCGTAAGATGGATAGAGATGGAAAAAGGTACAACCATGAACAATTGGTGCAAGGAGAGTAAGACATGGAAGTGATAGAACGCGCATGAGAGAGTAGATGCATCATACATGAAAGGGTCCATGGGGGACAGGAGACTTAATATATTTTATTTTTGGATTTGTAGAGCGCATACAGCCCACAGGCATCGAGGTGCTGTAAGGACATTTACGAAGGCTTGCTTGAGGGTTATAGGAAGCGGCCCATGGACAGATGCTTAAAGACAGTTTGATAGTTTACAGTTGCTCATAGGTTACATTACATAGTACAGTGAGTGCATAGCATAGTGTGACCAACCCATTCACAATACAGTAGATGGGTGAGGGGATGGTTACATATGCAATACATAGCTCTTTGAGATGGGTCCTTTAGACAAACAGCCTAGTTTTTATGGCCTTGCTGAAGACTGCATGAGAGTCGATCGACCTGATCTGGGCTGGGAGGGTGTTCCAGAAGGTAGCAGCCATGGTTGGGAAGCTGGAGCCTCCAGCACGCACTCTGCGTGTGTGAGGAACAGTAATACGGTTAGCATATGCAGACTTCGAGGGTCTTGATGCTATCTGTTTGGTGATCCTCTGAGCTAGGTACATGGGTGCCAGGCCATGAAGACATTTATGTGTAAGGGCAAGTGTTTTGAAGACAATCCTTTCCTTAATGGGTAGCCAGTGTACCTGCTTCCTGACCCCCGAAAATGTGTTCCCTGTGTGAGATGCCTGTTGCGGCCCTTAAGGCATTATTCTGTGCTATATGGAGTTTAGCCAGACTTTTTTGGGAGGTTCCAACAAAGCGGGCATTGCACTAGTCCAACCTTGAGCCAATGATGGCCCTGGCTATGGTGATGCAGTTCTGTTGGGACAGGAATGGCCTAACAGCATTGATCAATTTAGAGTGATAGGCTGCCGAGGAGGCAATAGCATTGACCTGCCTATCCATGCTAAGGCTTGGTTCAAGATACACGCCCAGTGTCTTGATTGCTTGAGACACTGTGATGGAGATGTTGCCAATGGTGAATGAACAATACTCCTTGTCAAGTTTACCCTGTGTGGAGGGGGATCCACTGAGCAGAAGTTCTGTTTTCTCACTATTGAGGCAAAGCCAGTTATCTGCCATCCATGATTGAATTGTGGAGTAAATGAAGTTGGGAGTGTTCATATCCGTTGGATAGTCACCCGAGAGTGGGATGAGCACCTGGGTGTCATCTGCATAGTTGGTATATGAGATGCCCAGGGCGTCAAGGATTCTGAACAGGGGCCTGTTAGGGAGAATTCTCAGTTATGGCTAATTTCCCTCACCTAGTGAGTCCCCCGGCATTTAGCTGGACTTCTGGAGTTTATTTATTTCCACTTGGTAAGAGTAAGAGCTTTTCCCCCACTCTTATGTTTTGGTATGTGTTTCTACCTGTTTTTGTGATTGTGTACTCTAAAGTACACCACTTCAGTAGCCCCCTTCTTTTTGGGTGTCGCACAGCACCTTCAGTGACGTGGCACAGCGTTGTCTTTGAGCCTTCCCTCGACTCCATTTCTGAGGCGACTACTGTCCCGCAGAAAAGGGTAAAGTTACCATTAACTTTACTTAGTCAATCTACCACAGATCCAGTACACCCCATCTTCCATGGAGTACTGGAAAGGGTTAACTCTTATCCCTTTTTATCTGTACCTCCTAAAGCATTGTTTTGCTCTTTTAACATTTAGACTTGGCTGATGGCAGTGGTATCTACCCTAACTTTTCTATCATGATTATATTAGATAAACGTGGTACTGTTCTTGGCTATTATATTGGCCTCGAACATAAACCCGCTTGATCAAATCATCTTTCCTTTGGCTCCGGTCTGGTTTATTCGCCATTTCTTTTTGTTAAAGTCCTCCTTGTGTTTTACTTTGCGCGGCAAACTAGGTTCGCCTTCTTTGTTCACTGTCTTTTGGCGGGCTTCTGCCCAGAAGCCCTCCTCAAGGCGCCTGGGTGTCTAGGTGGGCTGAATGTGAGGGAGGGGTGTAGTCACCCCCTGCACAGGGTATCCTAGGAAACCCAAGTCGCACTTTGTCATGATTGGCCACGGTAGTTGTCCGGGCTGGACAACCCCCCTGCTAGGTGATTGACAGCCAGGCTGCGTGAATGGGGGGTTTTCGCATAAAAGGCAGGTCTCTTGGGCTAGAAGGCAGAGAGTCGCCACTGGAACTACAAGGAACCGAAGAGAAGCGGAGAGAACGACGGCTGCTGCAACTACCCCGTCCCGGTGAAGCCCTGCTGCAGTCCTGAGCTATCTGCCCTTCAACGACTCAGAGAAGATCGAGTCCTGAGTCCTCTTCCCTTGAGCTTGGTGGGGATAACCAGCTCATCTTCTACAGCCAGAGGATCCTCCTCCGTGGTCGAAATCGCTGCACACTGCTGTAGTGGTCCGGATAGCCACCTGAAGAGCCTCTCCTGTTTTTAAGGAGCGCACCTTTTATTCCTTGTCGCTGCTGCCGGCTTCATCCCTGTTTGGTGCAGACCCCTTTCAGACGTCATCCTTTACAACAAAGCTCCAGGAATCGTGGGTCTACGGGAAACCAACAGGAACAACTGCCAGGGCACCAGCTGCACCATTGGAACAAGGTACTGTGTTCTGTTGAGGAAATTGGGTGAATCCCTTTTTCTTCATTTCCAAGGCTTGCCCTTGTCTTCCCTCCTTCTTATAACTTTTGCTTCCGAACATTGACAATATCGAAATACTTTTGGCTATGATGAATCGTGAACTGTCTGACCGTGTGATCTTCGGCAACTGGCCCCGGTGTCTTTTGACCCTGGCTCTGGCCCTTTGACTTTTGAACTCGTGTTTCTTGATTCTGCCTGCATAACCAAAATATTGCCTGTGATTCTTGCCGCCAACTCCCTCTGGGTATCTCAGGTGGTAAGGGTGTTTTTGCCCCGGTAGCATTTCATGTCACGGATACGCGTTTGTTTAGTAGACCGAACTGTCAAAAAGTGATCGCAATAGTATTCGCGGTAACATGTTTTGTTCGTAACACCAGTTCATTCAAACACAGGGTGCTTACCTTGAGACTTACTGACCTTGAGACTTACTGTACAAAGTGAATTGGTTAGTTGTAGTATATTTAACCTGTGGTTTTTATTTGAGTTTAATAGAAGTGTTGTGTTTATAATGAATGGTTTAAAAATAAATGTACTTATATTTTTCTACCTGAAACCTTGAATCAGTGTTTGCTTGAGTCACAGTAATTGTGGTCCCTTTGTGTAATCTCTGCTACTGCTCATATACTCTTGAGATAAGCCTGGCTGCTCTGCCACTGCTACCACTCTGACATAGTAGTACAGGCTTGTACCAAAGGTAAAACTTGTATTGCCACCTGTTGTCTTAATTGTGTGTAGTGGTCCCTATGGAAACTGCACAGGATTCTGCCTAACAGGGACTGGTGAAGAGGTTATACAGAGTAGAGGCTATGCAGGAGCCCTGTGGGATGCCACATTTGATAGGACTGGGGATGGCAGTGGAAGAGTCCGAGAAAACCTTCATCACTCTCTCCTGAAGGAAGGAGGTTATCCATTCACATGGCTTCTGGGAGACGTTGGCTGTGGAGGAAAGATGGTGGCATAAGGTTTTATGATCTACCAGATCAAAGGCCGCTGAGAGGTCTAAGAGGAGGAGGAGGAGCACAGGTTTGCCTGCGTCTCTCAGGTCATCAATTTGATTTTTTTAGGTCAAGTAGTGCCGTTTCATTGCCATGTCGTGGTCGAAAGCCAGACTGGCGTAATCCAAGAAGGTGGTTGTCCTCAATGAATCTTTGAACTTACAGGTAGGCTGCTTTGTCCAAAATCTTTAGCAAGAAGGGGGCAGTGGTGATGGGTCTGTAGTTCCCTGGGACCAATGGGTCAAGAGATGTTTTTTAAAAATTATTTTTAGGAGCGGTCGAACCCAGGCTTCCTTGAGGGAAGTCGGTACATGGGACGACTGGAGGGAAGAATTGATGAAGGGGGCGAGGGCTGGGGCACAGTCCTTGATGATGTGTGCCGGGCAGGTGTCACCTTTACAGTTGGACGGCATGATAGACTTTGAGGGTGATGACTTCAGATTCGCTCATGTCAGAGAATTCAAACTTTGGCATCTGGCTGGAGGTAGTGACAGCTGGGGGTGCTGCAGGACAGGAGGCGAGTAGAGAGGATCGGGCCTTTTGGTGAGCTAGGATTTTGGTATGCAAGGAGTCAAGTTTGTCAAGCATGGCAGCTTGAATTTAGTTGCACCATGCCTCGTCCTTTTTGAGGGTGGATGGAGAGGCTGAGGGAGACTCCGGTTCCCTGAATATAGCGAAGATTTCCTTTGTCCCAGTGTTGTCGTTGTTAATCCTAGTGTTGAATGATGCAGCTTTAGCCTGTGTGATGGCTGTTTTATATTCTCTAGCAATGGCCTTAAAGGCTGGTTTGGAGACTTCATTGGGGTTTCTCTTCCAGGTGGCAAGCAACACCCTCTTTTTGGTGTGGAGGTCCATGAGTTCTTGTGAAAACCAGGCATTGGAATGCTTGGTTTTCTTCGCTTTTTTATAGGTGAGGGGAGTGATGGTGTCCACTGCAAGGGTTATGATCGTGTTAAAAATACTGGCTAGGAGGACAGGATCATTGGGGGACGGGGGCTGGGGAGCAGGTACAAGTAGGTGGGTTAGGAGATTATCTTTAGTCAACTTCTTCAAGCTCCTTGAGAGCGTGGCAGGGAGAATGATGGTAGGCTTAGATGGTCCCGTGGAGGTGTCGATGTGAAAGTTAATACAGAAGTGGTCGGACCAAGGGATAGGGGAAATGTCAAGGGGGGGGGAGAATGGGGCAATTATGTTGTGCAACCCAGTCAAGGGTACGTCCTTTAATGTGTTGGCTTGGTAATGACTTGGATAAACCCTAGTGTGGCTAGTGCTTTTTGTAGGGCGGGGGCGTTAGCATCGTTGGTGTCATCTAGCCCAAGATTGAGGTCACCCAGAAATACTACTTTGGTTGTTTTTTTAAGGTTGTCTGATAGTGTGTGGATGAGGACCTCTTGGAAGTCAGTGGATGGGCCCGGCGGGCGGTACACAAGATGGAAGGCAATGGTGGGATTGGGCAAGATCTTGAGTTTGATTAGGTATTCTGTGTTGTGTCCTAGTTCACCTTGAATTCTTCTAATTTCAAGTGTGTCCTTCGCAATGATGGCTTCACCCCCCCCCCCCCCTTTGGCCCACCCGATCCTGCATAACGATGGTGTAAGTAGTAGGGACGGCAATGGAGAGGGCAGGGCCCAAGGTGTCTTGTAGCCAGGTTTCACAGAGAAAGAGAAGATCGAGCTTATTCTCAATGATCAGGTCATGCACATGAAGTGTGCGAGCTGGGATTGAGCGGGAGATAACCAGGGCACATTTAAGCTGGGTAGAGGAGAGGATAGATGGGTGGCCAAGGTGGAAGATTGTGCGGTCCCATAGTCAATGGTCATAGGAGGTGGGGAAATTGGCAGTGGAACATCAGCAACATCTTTGACCAACATTAATGGGGGTGGGGGGCATCAGGCAGTGTAACATCAGCAGCATCTTTGACCAGTATTAATAGGGGGCAGCAGGCAGTGTAACATCAGCAGCATCATTGGCCAACATTAATGGGGGGGCAGCAGGCAGTGTAACATCGGCAGCATATTTGACCAACATTAATGGGGGGGCAGCAGGCAGTGTAACATAAGCAGCATCATTGACCAACATTAATGGGGGCGGGGGCAGCAGGCAGTGTAACATCAGCAGCATCATTGACCAACATTAATGGGGGCGGGGGCAGCAGGCAGTGTAAAATCAGCAGCATCATTGACCAACATTAATGGGGGGCAGCAAGCAGTGTAACATCAGCAGCATCAGACAGTGCAAAAACATTGGTACAGACAGAACTTAAAGGATGCGCTGTATTTAATGCATCAGCCAACGCACTGGTGGGAGTTGCAGAGCTGGTGGCTATTTGGGTGGCCTTGTGCACAATGGCCGGTTGCGGGTCGAGGGCTCGCGTATCAGAGAAAGGTAGTGCCTTTGAAGTGTTTGTGGATGTCCGGAAGTCCATAACTATGCGCAGTAGAGCCTCAGGTTGCGAAGTTGCCTTACAAATTGGAGGCTGCATGGGATACTGGCAGCAGCTCTCCGTTGTTGTGTTGGTTATGGGGTCAGAGGCACCTGGAGGCAGTGATTCTACAATGAAGAAGCTGTCCCGAAGAGAGCGTCCCTTGTGCTCGCCGTGGAGATGCTGGCAGAGAGAATATTTAACGTGAAGTTGGGCCGGCTTCCAGGCAGTCTATGGCAGCTGTTTGTGTGGCGGCGCAGGGCACACAATATAAATCAAAGGATATTTCCTTTTATGAAAGAAAGGTATACTAGGAAAGGAAAATGTATGCTAGAGAGGGTGTTAGGAAAGATTTCTTAATTGTGGGTCATTTTCCTTCCATGTGGCAACCCCTAAACTTTTTGCTGTTGTTTTCACCATGATCTAGACTTTGCCAGAGAAGTGCAGCCTTCTGGCGCACTCCTCTGGGCTTTCGCTCCATTCTTACGGGGAAACTGACATGCCCTTAAGACAGTCAGTACCGGGAAACGTTGTTTTCCGTAGTTTCTTTATCGTGTTGCAGCTTGCGCGCAACATGGCACAAGAGGGCACTGTAAGTGAAGTTACTGCTCTCTTGGGTCTCTAGTCTTCTACAGGCCCTAGATACTCTTTGGATTGTAAATGAACGGTGCAAGTGAATCACGGACGGGATTGGTGGCAGCAATCGTTTCTTGTGTTTTTGAGCTCCTTTTGGCGTTTTAAGCGCGTTTCTCACGCTTAGCCCAAAATGGTGGCCTGGCTTCCGAAATGGCCAGACCACGAGGCTCTTTGTCCTGTCCGCTGACCGTCTTGCCCCCTTCACCTCCCCCAGGTCGAGCCGACCTGGGGCCTTCCTTATTTGGGCATTTACTTTCCCGCGAAACACAGATGGTGTGTGCCTCCAGGATGGGGGCTGGGATGTCTGGTCCCAATACACATCCTGGGCGCCAGAGAGTCTAGGGTGGTGTGAATGCCTGGGACCCCTGTGGTCCGTGATGAGGTCCACATATGGTGTGAGTGTTTTATGAGCGGATCTCCCATTGGGTCCCCTCCGTTTTGGCGCAAAGGGAACCGTGGATTAGAGGGGGCTGGAAACGCCACTACCATGTCGATCTCCTGAGTTCTCACGAACAAAGGAATACAGGAGCCAAGTATCCTGCAACCACGAGGCTGAACCGAGGAATCGCTGGTGACCCGCTGAAGGACTGCTCCTCTGCACTGCTGTCGCCTTGTGAAACCTTTTCTACCCCGGATCGAACGAGAAGGCCTGTACTGGTACTTCGACCCTTGGAATAGTGGGGACAGCTATTCTCGGCATCTTCACCATCTCCTGCACGTAAGCCTTCGGAAGTGTCTCTGGGCCATCCAGCAGACTGACCAGCCTACCCAGGAGTCTTGCTCTGTAACCGCCATCAGGTTGTGTTCTATTACGAGTCCTTGTCACTCTCACACGATTTGTACACTTGGCATTCCCAGGTCTGAAGTGAGTAGTGTAGATTTGGCTGAAATACACACGACCGCTCCGTTGCCCTGCTGTGGTAATAAACTGTGCGGGTTCACTGCGTTTGGGACGTCCTCAACTTCTGCTGCTGCGGAATCTACACGACGACGAGACGTCCCCTGCTCCTATCTGAACCTGCCCGCACTGAAACTGACGCGTAGAAGCCTGGGTCTACTTGTATCGGGGACCGGTGAGTAGCAACGCTAGGAACTGGTCGCCCTCCTGCAGGAGCCCATAGCTTTTCCCCGCTGTGTCTAACAGCACGCCTTTCCGTACTCGCGCTCTGCTTCTGCCCACAGTGGAGGCTGCGCTTGAGTCGCAGAGCTCTGTCCATCTTCATTTGTTCACTGAACTAAACTGCCTGATTCCCTCGAAGAGACTCCCCTTTTTGCCCATTGGCACCAGCGTGTGCTCGTACTTTTGAGCACAAGGCTCCACTCTTCGTAGGGCTTGGACTTCCTTTTAGTTAGGTGCCTCTGAAGGCGGACTGGGCCTAATTATTATTCGCACTGCCTGTTTTCCTCCCCATCTAGGTGGTCTACACATTTCGTGCGTCTAACTCGTTAGACTTGTTTGTATTTGTATATATATTGTATTGGTTTGGTATGTGTTGGTTTACTGGAGTTTTATTGTGATTTCCCGCTACGGTCAATGTTACAAAGGCCTTGTAATGTGTATATATTTTTAATATAACACCTGCTTGGAGTAATTTGTGAGTGTCCTTGCTTTGTGTGCTCATTGCAGGCTTTCAGTCACCCTCACCCCTCTTGAGACCTAGTCTTGACCGCCACGATCGCTACCCTGATTGGTCTGGCTTGTCCAGAGGTTACCCTGTTCCAAGAATCTAGGCTGGCCTTCTGAACCTCTGGCCCTCCAGGACAGAGTTCAGAAATCCGTCTTAACAGAGGGAGAGTGGAAATAAGGAGAATTCATTAAATACACGATGGAGAGAATCCAGAATACAAGTGAATGGAATGTGTAAGAAGAACTGAAGGTGTAAGAGGCAGGAGAAAGCCTGATTATATACGTCTTTAAATCCAGTTTTTCAGTGCATTATCCTTCGCTTGCCTTCACTGAGTTTTTCAAATGAACTGCACCTGAGGCCTCTCATAAATACAACCACAGTGAACCTCAAAAGCATATCGTGAATCAAGACGCCCTTGAAATACTAGAAGTAATTCTGGAATGCCTCAAACAGCAGTACCATGCCTGGGCACCGGCCATCTACCTGATGTGGCCACTGGGACCGACCATCTACCCATGTCGCCACTGGGCACGGGGACCGACCATTTACCCGATCTGGCCAATGGGCATGGCCTGTGGCCATGTGCAGTGGCCACGTTGCATGGGCCAAGACATTTTGGACATAGCCCTGGCCCCTCCACACCACCTGTTGCAGCCAATGCAGGTTCATTGAACAGCTCAAAAGTTATAACCATTTAGCATTCTTCCTGTGGGAAATCCAGGTTAGCTTACTCATGAAGGCAGAGTCACTATCCCAGACATTTTAATTCAGAGGGTGCCTGTTAGAACATGTTTAGTCACCAGCCATATTTAAAGTTAACTAACTTAATCAAACTTTTTAACCTTAGCGTGGTTTTCAAGTTGAATGTGAGATAAATTATGAATTTCAAGGAGCTTTGCTGGCCTCAACTGACCTACCTGTTGTCAACATACACACTCTATGTGGAGGAGACAAGGTTAGTTCTGTCTATCCTGTTGACTCCTGTTGCTTGTGAATCTTTATTCCTTTGATGGCCTGCTGTTAGTTTTGGATTGTTTTTTTGATGGTAGCCAATCCTTCTTGTTGCCTTGTTTTTCCAGACACAGGTTGCATCACTTTGTCGCAGTACATCTTGCTTGATCCCATTCTCCTCTTCTTCATCATGGGCGCAGTCTTGTGTATGGTCAAATTCAACTCATGTGCAGAAAGGTAAGACTGTGTGGCAAGTGCAGCTTCTGCGTCCCACCGGTCAGCTGGTACATGTGTGAGGCTTTACTGTAAATCAACTTGAGGTGGGTTCCTCTCACTTGCTAAACCTTCTACCCTTCTGTCACTGTGCTGTCAAGTTACTGCAGTGCCTTAAATTGAAGAAACTGCTTCCCTCCTGCTCCCATGACCCACAAATCCCTTTACAGTAATTATACTAACTTGGTCTTTTATCCCACTGACCTCACAGTGAGCAGGACTTAAATTCAGAAAACAACAAATCCCAGGGTGCTCCCGTGCCCAAATGCGTAGTTTAAACGGTCATGGTGTGTGTCGAAGTAGTAAAGGGATTTTAAAAAAGCCTTCTTAAAACTATTCAAGAACTGTTGTTTTATCACTTGCAGGTCTTAATGCCCATGAACCGGCCAGTTTGCTGACTCTTCTGTAACATCACTGCGAAACCTGCATTAAGTGCCCTTGCTTTGCTCGGGCCTTGAGTGGTGGCTAGTTACAGTCCGGGCCAGCCCACTGCCCTGGTAGTTATTCTCTTTTAGAAAAAGAAAATCGTGCTATGTGAAGGTCTGTTCATTGAGGCAATAACCATTGTTTGGTTCTGCTCTTTATTAAGGTGTATTGCCTTAGTCAAGGAAGTGTGGTGTTAAAGATTTGATTGTTAATAAAAGAAAGCTGATGTTGTCCCAGAAAGCAGATCCTATTAGACCACAAATCACGGTGACCGATTCATGGCATCCTCCCATCCATGACACTTTAACCTGGGAAAGTTTCTTTTTAACTTGTTGGTCTCACTGAATTGACACTCCTCCTCTTTCTCCTGCAATGACGATCCCATGAGGATGGAAAGGCTACTTACTGTAACAAATTGAGTGTCCTAACCCCACCCCAAAAGCCTTGGGTATTCTGCGAACGAGGAAACGAGCCTATGTTGACCTGTGGGCCAGTACAGTGAACTACCTATAGGCAAACAAGGGTGGTATCCAGTGTCGTCCTCCTGATCTATACCACATGAACAGTGCAGCACAGGCCCTAAAGCTGCAACCCAAAGTAACAGTACTTCTTCCTACTCCATGTGTCCAGTTCCCAGTTATGCATGATGCCAGTGATAGAGGCTCTGAATCCTGAGCGGGAGGGTCCCAATCAGAGCTTATATGATTATATGATTAAATCAGAGGCTAACTTCTCGGAGAAAGCCACAGCTTGGATTACATCATTGCTGGACAATAGATCTATGAGAATCTTCTCCCCCTCTGTCACTGCTGAACCTTCCCCTGTCACATGTGGTGTCCCCTAAGGGTCATGTGTGTCCCCGACACTCTACAACGTTTTCACAAAATCTCTTTTTGACATACTGGACCGTATGGGCGTCACGTACACCAACTACGCTGACGATACCCAAATACGTATTCCCATCACGGGTGACAACAAAATTACTCCCTAGCTATCAACACCATTTATCAAGTCATCCAGGCCTGGACGGCGCAGCATGAACTGTGTTTAAATGACGAGAAGTCTGACCTCCTCATCTTAGGTTCACCCAAAAAACTCAGTAAACTTGACTCCTAATTCAAGTCCTTCAGCATCGATAGTAACTCCATCAAAGTGGCCAAGGACACCAAGACATTAGGTATTTATCTTGATTCCACCCTCTCCCTATCCAGACAAACGAATGCAGTCTCCTCCGACGCATCTTACACATGCAAGCTTATCACAGCTTGCCGCCCTTTTCTGTCTCCTGCCAATTGCACAACTCTAGCCAGGACTCTTGTCCTCTCCGAAATCCATTACTGCAATTCCCTCTATCTGGGCACTAACCAATGCAATATCAGAAAACTTCAAATCATCCAAAACAACGCTATTAGAGCGGCCCTGAACATCCCTAGAATGGCACATATCTCTGAATACAGACGGAGCCTTCGCTGGCTCTCAGTTACCGAAAGAGTCTCTCTTAAAGCCTTGGCACTCACATATAAAAGTATCGCTAACCTAGCCCCCAGCTACCTTTCCAACAGGTTCACCTCGCACTCAGCTGCGAGACCTCTCAGAAGCGCACACACTAATTGCCTTGTCATCCCACGGTTCAACCTCCAAAAATCTGGAGGCCGCAGTTTCCCTGTCCTAGCAGCCAAGCTGTTGAACACACTATCCAACCCACTCGGAGCTGAACCTTCCTTCACTGCCTTCAAGCATAATGCCAAAGCTTGGCTGTCCACCCTCGACTAAGGATGACTATTGACTGTAACAATATTCTATGACACCACAGGCTATTTTTATGTCTCTGCCATTGCATTCTGCCCTATCCTGTAAATTGGATACCTTTGTTTGTCACTTGTATATTGTAAATTGTATACCTTTGATTATGTCAGGTGTATATTTTGTATATTCTAAATGTAAATACTTCAATGTAAGCTGACTGTAACTAAATAATGCGCCTGGTTGCGCTCGGCCTTGTGCGCTATACAAATAAACAAAATACAAAAATTTGCAGAATCGGAGCCATCCCTGTCCCTGCCGTGAAATTCAAGCTCTGTGAATGTGATGCACGAGCACTCGCAGCACAGGTCCACCCTTCCTCATTGAATTCAGCTTACCTGCATGGGTCATTGCAGGGGAAGTTTGCGCTGGAGGAGCCAGTAGTCTGTGTGGAGTAGATGTGTAGCCCTGGGCGGAATGCAGAACCTTTGTTTGGTTCCAAGATGGCTGCCGTATTTTGATGCCTTAAAGAGAAATGCCAAGCCAGCAGGTTATTCCAGTTACTTACTGGGGCTTGTAAACCAACTGGGGGGGGAGGGGGGTCTAAGAGAAGAAGTACCACAGTACCACCAATACCAAGATCCTAATTCGGGTAAAGGAATATAAAAGTGTGAAGGAGGCAGTTACCCTAAGCATTCAGAACCGGGAGAACAGTACGAAGATAATCCATTTGAGGTATGCCTAAGATGAATAAGGGGCCTGAGAAAGTACACTGATCTGCAAGAGTGGAGAGGCCTGAGAAAGCAGAGGCCTGTAAATAACGAGGCCTGCTAGACTGAGGCCAGACCACAAAGGTGGCGATTGCTCAGAGGGTGACTGAGCAAGCAGTGCACGGTAGCCCGAGGTGCCAAGTAAGCTGGCCATTGAAACTCTGAGCTAAACTGGGCAATATGCTCCTGGAAGCTTATAAACAGCGATGCTCTTTCAAGGAGACTGTGTTTGATGAGAGTCCAAGTAGTGTGCCGGCCGCAATAACCATGAGGATGTGGCAGGAAGTCTTGAATAGAGTTGGGCGCAATAGCCCCATGTCTCTGAGGAGACCCTAGATGGAGAATTTTAGGTAAGATTTTAAGGTTAGTGCGAAATCTCCCCAACTTGTGAGACACCTACAACCTTTTGCTAGACTTGTGGAATATTTTTCCTTCTACCTCAGTCAGTGGCATCCTTTTACTCTTTTTATGGGTGTTCCTTTTTAAGACTTTCCATAGTTTCTTTGATCCAACTTTTTGGCATATATAGCCTATAGTTGCTGGGTTTCCCTTTGGGGCTCCCCTTTTTAAATTTTCTATAGCTAAGCTTGTGAGAACTACAGTTTCAACCCCCTTTACATTTTATATAGTGAGCCAGCACACCCCACCTTATGGTGAGTGCTAGGGGATACAATGTATCCCCTTTCTTAGTTAACTCTAACATTTTTATTTTTGTTACATTTGCAAGTTTGCTTGAATGGCTGGTGGCAGTGGTTTTACCTTTTTGACTAAAAGTCATTTTTACTAGCAGGCGTTAATTCAGCCTTGGTAATGCACAGAAGGGGCACCATTTTTCTAAAATGGTGGGCTCCTTCTGTTTTTTGCCATTTCTTGCTTGTTTGTAGTTTCTGAGGTCTTCCCCTGCCATTCTAGGTGGGAATGACCTCAGTGGGAGTTTTGTTCTCGGCAGGAATCCCTTGCGTTCCCTGGCAAGGCTCCAGAGTGTCTGAGAACGCAGAAAGTGAGGGAGGAGTCCAAAACTCTGCACCCCTTTGTCTTTCACCTTTCCTAAAAGGAGCCCAGTCTCAATGCGGGGCTGGCTGTCCTGATTGAACACCCAGACCGCCCCTTTCTGTAAAATGCAGGGATAGATTGCAGAAGTAGTGCTGTAGTTCCTGTTAATTACTCCGAGTCTGCAAGCTGCTGACAAGTCGACCACTGGACCTGAATCCAAAGAGGAAGATGAAGAAAACATGGCTGAGGTGATTTCCAGCGACTGGAGAGCCTGCTGTGTAACTAGAGCCTGCTGTAGCACTCCCTTCCAAGCGACCTGGGGACTCCGAAAACGACAACTGTGTCCCAGAGCCTGGTGAGGTCCACTAGAATCAAGAAGACCTGCATTTTGAGCTATCGCATGACATACTGTGTCCTTGCTGGGCTGCAATACCCTTGGACCTCGAGCCATCTGCGGTGCACAGTCTTCTGAAATCCAAATCAAGCTAACATTTTGGTGGCATCCTGCTGGGCCTCCAGAGACACAATTTGAGTCCTTGAAGTCACCTCACTAGAGTTTTGCACCAGATTAGAGACGAATCCGACCAGCAATATTAGTCTTCTCCTGGCTCCTGAAAATGGCGCCAAACCCACAGAGCCGCATCCAGCCGCAAAGTAACTCTTGCCTGGAGCCTCTGTTGATCCCTGCTGCAAAGTCCTTTCCAGGGTCCTGTTTTCAGTCTTCATGACGAGGATTTCATTGACCGGGTTTTTGGCTGCAGATCCTGAAGTCTTCCTGCTACAAACTCTTCTTCTGTGCTGAGGTACTATGTTGGATGGGGTATTTACCAGCTTTTGTGATTCCTGTGTAGACTTTGGGTGTTTCCTGTGATTGGGAGGCCTTTCACCCAGGCCCACTCCTGGAATCCTCCTAAGGTGTCTTCTCGGACGTCCCTGGACTCTAACTCTAAAGTGAAATACTTACTTGTTTGAAGAGACTTCCTCAGGAACTCTGACTTTCCCTGCAACTGAACCCTATATCACCCTGCCTACAGCTGGCACCGGGACCACTAGGGTCCCTCTTCTGCCTCTGAGAGAACTCGTGCGACAGACAAGGGAAGGACTGGCTAAGTTACTTAACTTGTGAAAGAGGTGGTTGGTAACTTCCCCTCTGAGAGTGAGCAGTTACAAAAGTTCTTACTTACCTTGAATGAGGTTTGCCATTCTGAAAAGTGTGGTGTGTGTGTGTATATGTATAAGTATGTGTGTGTGTGTGTGTGTATATATATATATATATATATGTTTTTACTCACCTGTGAATTGGGTGTGCCTCTTCCCAAAGGTAATGCTGTTGGCTTCACTTTTACATTTATATTCTAAAAGAAATAGCACAGTATAGCAACTGGGTCTTGCTTCCCCTGACCTGCCACTTAGAATAAGTCCCCCATAGGTTTTACCTGCCTAGAATAGCTGTGTGCAATTCTTAAAAAGTGTCCTGTAGGTGTAGCTGACTTTGGTCTGCCTGGTGCAATCCTAAGTTAGTGTAGAAAGTTATTACTTACCTTAGTCTTTGTTGTACTGATCTGGAAAGCAATTGTAATTATAGATTACACCATAAGGCCTTGCTCACCTGGTATAACGTGTGCTGCCCTGAAGGTCGTTATAGGTTTATACTGTTCGATGAATTTGTGTTCCTCCATTCCAAAAAGTATCCTGGTAACAGGGTTGGTTTACTAAGTGATTCCATAGCTGACTGTCACTGCATGACTGATGGGGTCTACTACCCTTGACTTACTGTAAAGTAATCTAAAAGTAACCAGTGGTTTTACTCTCCATGAATAGGTGTGTCCTATACTAAATAGTTTTGATACAGTGTGACTTCCCTAGAAAGACTATTTGTTTTCTGAACTGGGTATATGGTTTGGTCTGTGTACTTTAAAGCATTGTGTTGTGTTCTAATGTGTTTGTGACTCTATGACACAGTACTTACCCTCAAGACTTAACTTGGCCTAACCTGTATTTATAATAAGCCTTTATTTTGTATAATACTTGGTTGTGTTTCTGTTGAACCCTTGGTATACTACAAGTCATTTGTACCTTCCTACAGCCCTCGCCCCCCCTAAGATTCACCCAGCTGCTCTGTCTACGCTACCAAATACTCGGGTGGTACAGCCTTATGCTAAGAGTGGAGTTTTGTACTGTCTCAGTTGTATGGTTTTACTAAGCCCTTAGTTGGACTTCAGAAAAGCTGTCTTAACAGAGCAGCAGAGGGGGACCAGTATTGCTGCCAGAGTGGGAACCTTGATGCTCTATAGTTTATCCTTTCCCTGCATGTGTTCAGAGAGAACAACTCCTAGTTTTCTTCGCACATAAGCCCTGGGATGTACGCTTATTCATCCCATTACTTATTGTGGAACGAATACAGTATTTCAAATATTTGTTGCATGCCATGTGTTCTTTTGGTGTGCTCTATTGCTTGTAACTCTAGTTCTCAGACACAGGGATCTTTGAAAAGGGGCGAGGGGAAGGGAGGAGAGGGTAGAATCCTTACTCGCTTTCACTGAAAAATAATCTGACCGGAACTGGCAGTAGACTGCATGATGAGTAATCGAGCAGATGGACCGCCTTCGGGTGACAGTATTTTTCTCTATCATGGCTTGTCTGTCTAGTTACTTGTTTTCCTTTTTTTGAGGGTGCGATGTAAAACGGCACAAATATGAATATTTCAGAGGCCTTGTTTTTTTTTTATTTTAAAAAAATGCCAGGCATGTAGTTTTGAACCTGCAAGAGTGATTCATCTTTATTTTAAGGAAAATGTTCTGAGAACCTGCCCATAAGCGGAGCTATTCAGTGTGAGTTTTCTGAAGAAACCCATTATGATAAATGAGTCGCTTTTCTGTAATGGTTCAGTTATTTCCTCCAGGAAGCTTTGATTTCATCAATATCTGTGGTGGAGAAGTGAGGTTGTGCGACCTGTAGATTCTGATGCAGGAAGACGAGTGGTTTTAAACACTCTAAAGACACGAGGTGGGCTGCAGTGACATCTAAAACATGAACTACAAAAAGCAAATATTTAAAATAATCTTGTCAAATGTTTTCTGCACATAAGGCCTCTCATCTCCTGGAAGGAAAATGTCCACAACCTCCAATTCTTCGTACAGCCCTCATGTCTTATTTAAATGCAGGACAACCACACCATTCCTATGAGATAGTTTTTAAAGGATTAATTTCAGGCTAATGCATCCTGTCACTAGTTTTGCCCTTTCTCTGTGTTCCCCAGTCCGTTCTCCAAGTCTTGGTGGTACTGGCTGCTTCTGACGGGTGTGAATCTCGCTGGTGCCTTGGGAGTGAAGTTTGTTGGGGTCTTCGTGGTCCTGCTGGTTGGACTGAACACAGTAAATGACCTCTGGAAGTTGGTGGGCGATCTGAGCCTCACGTTGGTAAGTCCAAGTGCATTTCTGGAGTGTTTTGATTATTTAGCATCTATCTGAGTGCGTGCATTAGGTTCAGTTACCCTTAAGGTCGGGTGGGATAATTGTTTCTAGTAATACGTGTCAATGAATTTGTTGTTTGTGCCACCTGTGGCAAAGTGATTATTATTTGCCTTTCTCTAAAGGTCAGGGTATGGTGACCACCTGGGCCACCTGCTACGTGATGCAGGGCCTAGGTTTGGCGTGGGGAGGAGCCATGCCTCTTCCTGTGTGCTTGGCAAGGACTTGGCGAAGGGCACTGTAGTCAACATGGCTCCTTTTCAGAAAATGAATGTCGGTGGCAGAAGTTTAGAGAGAGACCATGCCATCAAGCCAAGTAGACTCCAGAGAGGACACTAATCGAGGATACAGTGCAACAAAAGGTTTCTTGGGGTGTTTACCAGAAAAGTGGGTCAACATAAGTAGAAGAGGGGCAAATAAATCCAAACAAAATTCCTTGTTCTAAGATTCTGTTCCCGAACAGTCTCCCTGGCATCACTCGTCTCTTCGCACAAGTTTGTTTTTGGATTGTACCCCCCATTCTGACTGGTTTCTCCCCAGGGTGAAAGGATTGGTCGCCTTGTTGAGAGATGCCAAGCGCTCCAACTGCAAAGCCAAGCTTGGTTGCAGTAGTGCTCACAGGATCTAACAAAAGGAAGGAAAGAGCCCTGAGGACCCTTGCGTCCCCCGCACAACCACTAGACTGAGGCCAGTCAAAATTCTTCAAGATGTAGATCAAAGTTTATAAATTGACTCATTTATAGTCAAAACAGTAATTCATATATACTCTCAAGTGGTTCGTTTAATAGTGTAGTCAAACAAAATAAAGAACTCTGTGTTTTGGGTATCCCCCTTCATCAGGAGCAGAATTAAGTCATCAATTCAGCAGGTTCAGTCTTCCATTACTACAAGGTAAATGCAGTAGATTAACCAATTATGTACTTAAATGCCCAACTTGCTTTGCAAGAAAATAGATTTGACGATCATTGAAAGATCGAACTCCCATGTTTAGGATCCCCATTCACCTGGATTCCAGTAGAGGACAATTTTAGTGAACAAAAAGCAATCCTAGTGGGCAAAATTGCTCTTCACCTCAATCTCCACATCACAATCTGGCCCAATCTGTGGAAAAGTAGAAAAACCAATATGGCTAGGTGGAGTCCTAAAGTAACTGCTTAATTCCCATGGTTAAATAATTAGAAGCAAGAGGCTCAACTGTGTCAATAGATCAGTAAATTGCCATCTTACCTAAAGATAATAGGCAGAGATAAATACTGTTGTCTTCTCGTTGAGAAAGTCTGAGTCAATGAGACTGATCTGTACAATCAAAAAACTAAATGTCAGTAATATAGCTAAATATGAATCTAAAGTCCTAGGCATGTATAAGTCGAAAGAAATTCTTCTTACTTTTTTTAAAGGTACGAATCAGTGACTCAACGGTCAGTGCAGAGTCAAGACTGGTCTCTGTAAGTGTCAACAAATGTAGCATGTACTACTGAAAAGACAAAAACATCGGAGGGTTGAATCACTACTTTAGTTATTCAATCCCTAAATGGAATGTAGTTAACCCAAAGGTAAAGTTCCTTACTCACCAATGCGTGGTAACCCTTCTCGTGGTATACAGGATCTCCCAGAGTTGATCTATGCGAGCTGTGCTGCTCTTTCCCCTCAAACTGATCCTGTCACCTAGGCCCCATGTATCTTCTAATTGAATAAACGCTCTCTGGCAGCCCATCTCTGTTCTCCTCCTATAGATGGTTAGATAGCTGCTGTCTCACAGTCTGACTGTGGCTGACCGGGTTTCGGACGAAATGTCAGAATAAAAATTACCGACCCCACCAAAATACCTAAAACACACACACCATGACAAGTTACTACCAAAAGTTCGAACTTTTCATGTTATGTGTTGAGGTGTTTTGGTGGGGTCGGTATGGGGCTGGGGGGTGTCCCCATATATACAGTATAGGGAACGGGGTGTTGCAGTGGACACCCCCCGCAGCTCACCGAGCGGAAAAAAAAAGCTGCGGGCTGCGAGGGTGTCTCCCGCAACACCCTGCTTACTATACAGTATAGTGAGTGGGAGTTGCGGGGGACACCCCTGCAGCTGGACAAAGAAAAAAGAAAAGGACCCTGCGGCGCTGGTTCTCGATCATGGAAGTGAAAGGGAACTGGCACTGCAGCGACACAGCGTGAAGGAAGGAAAGGTAAGTAGGGTGGTGGGGGTGTATGCATGGATGGTTTTCTGTTGGATGTTTGCATGGGAAATGTACAAACATTTGTAGTGCGTACATTTCAGTCCGCGACGAAAAAATCACATAGATCCGCTGACCGTATGCCTATAAAACCTCCCTGCTTCTCCTGTCTGCTTTTCCTTCTATTCCAGCAGCTTCCTCGTTATATGGCAGGGCCCACCTCCAGCCAATTCTGCAATCTCCTCTTCCCCTTCTCCCTGATTTCCTCCAACTCCTGTTTCCTCCTTTGCTCTCAAATGCTTTCCTCCAAACACTGCCTCTCCCCACTTGCTTGATTGTTCTCCTCCAGCCTCTGTCCTCTCCCCTCCTGCTCGATGTTCTCCTCTTGCAATCTCTTGCCCACAATGTATTAGCATTTTTGCTTAATAGCTCTGCTCCCTCCTAATCCACTACCTTTTTACAGAGTCAAACTATTTGAACTTCTGGCAAGACCATATTGTATCCTAAAGATGGTTGATTCAATTTGGTCTGTACCAAGCTAGTTACATTTACGAATGTGCTGAACATTCTCACCTAGGGACTTTGGGATTGTCATACATGGGGCATACCTAACAACCTTTTGGCATATTCATTTTATTGTCTAATCCTTTTTTGCTATATGTACGCCTTATGTTTATGAGATTTACTGTAGAAATGCTTTTTTCTCTTTTGTATCCCCTTGTGTCAAGTATATGTTTAAATTGTTATTTGATATTTGGATTAACAATTCTCAATAAAATCATGAAATCCAAAAATCAAATCTCGCTCAAGAACCCAGATGAGCAGATGTGGAGCTTTTCCTACTTGCAAAAGCTGAAGGGGTCTGCGAAATGGAAATCTCAGACTTCAGATTTGCTCCAGTAACATCCCCCAAGCATGTCATGGAAGTTCTGCAAATATCTTTAGCCAGCATCCCACCGTCTTATTTTAAATAATTCTATTTTTGAGAGCTAGACTGAGATCCAAGGAGATGATCAATATTAAGTTCCGGAGCCTATGATGGTAACCCGTGTTGTTTCTTCTGCAGGTCACTGTGGGGAAACACTTGCTGTCGCGCATGCTTGGCCTGATAGTGCTACCACTCGTCATTTATGCTGCGCTCTTTGCCGTTCACTTCGCTGTGCTGAATCGGAGGTACGCCTGAAGCAGTATTTCGTGTTCACACTTTGCTTCTGCTTGTTTGTGTCTGCACTTTGTAGCGAGCTGGTATACAGCTCATCCGTTTCATGTGGTTGGAATGATGGTCTTGGTTTAACAGGATGCTATCTAGGGTTTACTGTCTCTTTCAGTAAAGCAAAGGAGCCCAGTAAGTGAAACCAATCGAGATAGAAACCCAAAACACCAGGCAAATGACAGAGCTGAGCAAAATCATATGACAAAGACATTGGATATATTGTATACCTGTCTTAAGAATGGGTAGAATATTGGTCGAAATCATTCTGAAAGCTAATCCATGTAATTCTTCTTTTGCTTTGAAAGAGCACTTCTGCTTCTCCTAAGAAAGATAAGGGAGGAGGGGGGTGAACAACATCCTTGGCCCAGGTCTGGGATCACAGTTCTATCATCCTCCAGTTTTTCCACTGAATGTTATTGTGGTGGGTAGCGAAGAGGGCAAGGTTGTGGGCTCAGACAACGTCTTTCATTTCACTTTGAGCAGAGGGAGCCTGACATTAAGGAAGAGACCATGGATTCTTCTAGATTATCGCAGAGCTTCCACTCACTGGCCCATAGTAGAGGCAGGTATTCCATGACAAAGTAAAGGTCTACAATAACCAGGCCTTCTTGACATTTGCTTCTGTGCCCAATCTCGTATGAATTTCGGGTGGGTTACTCCGACATCTATATCTGGCATTACTTGACTTTGCCTTAGGTGAACAGGCAGCGTGCCCTTGTTAGTTTGCACTCACACTGAGTTGGGTGAATATCTTAATTGCAGTATAGGCCCAGTGCATGCATGCTGCTATAATTGGGGAGTTATTTCATGCATATTCCAGATATTCTATTGCATTGACTGTATAATGTAGCATTTGCAGAATTATTTGTTCTGCTCGCAGCCCCACCTTATTACTTTACAAGGGAGTTTAGATAAGAATTTAACCAGGTTGTTGCCCCGTTAATTTATGCTTTTCCCTTCCATTGTCTTGCTGTTCCCTCCAGTGGTCCAGGCGATGGGTTCTTCAGCTCTGCTTTCCAGTCACGATTGCTGGGGAACAACTTACACAATGCTTCCATGCCAGAGTGTGAGTATGTTGTGTATGCTGCGGGGTCTGAATGGCTTTGGATGCTGCAGTTTGGCAGCCCCTTGCAAGCTCTGCATTCTATGCACTCACTCAGGTAGGAGCAGGGTCTGCATGCATTACCTGATGGGAGCAGTCCTATGTGCGTAGACCCACGGAGTGCCTATGCGTGCAAGGAATCCTGAGGCAGTACACATGCTAAGGCGTGGTGGTTAGCAGGAAACTGCGTCGCAAAAGAGAAGAAAAGGAAGGCTATGTTGAGCGCAGATTACCAGGAGTTTAGGTGTTAGAGCACACAAATAGAGAGAAAATGTTAAATCAAACGGCAAGCTCCATCATTGACTGGGAAGCAGCACATGCACAATGCAAAATTAAGTTTCAGTGTAATGTGGGGTCATTTTCAAGTGAGCATGACAAATTACAGTAGACAAGGTCCAGGGCTCAATCTGTTGAGATAGTCCCGATTACACAAGAGTTTAAACAGTAGAACACAGTTCAGAGTCCACTATTGTCCTGAAGAAAGCGGGATCCCCAAAAGGCCACAATAAATGGCTCATATATTCTAGCTGAAACACGTATCGATGACTTTTTCTCTTTGTTAAGCAATAGACACGTGCATGAGGTGCAATGGGATATAAGAAACGCATGGTTATTGTAAAGCCCTATGAAATAAAAAGGGCATTTATTTCCATACTATTTAAAAATGATGGTGGGGTGAGACTGAGAGAAAAAGAGGATGCATGACTAGCGTGATATGATGTAGCCGTGACACAGTGGAACATATAGTCATTGTGATATGTAAATGACATTTTGAAGATGGTAATTTTTATATATTTTTGTAATAAACTTATGTATCCATTACATATGAAGCTCTGAGGTTAGGAAGTAATATGATCTGTTCTATCTATCACCTATGGGTCTTGATTAGTTTGTATTATATTGTAGGCTGTTTGGAGGTGCTGCATGTCACCGCGTATCAAATCATCCTAAAAACGCTCTCCTTTAGAATGTAGTCATTACCTCTACTCAGCACATTACTCTGTATGAAACCACGCTAACAGCCCACCCTTCCACCATTCACACCAGATCCCTGTACATATTATGTTTGCGCCACGCGTGTCCTCCTGGTTAACACTTGTTTTGTCCTCTTTCAGATCTGGCGTACGGTTCTGTGATCACACTGAAGAACTTGCGAACAGCATCTGGGTACCTCCACTCCCACTGGCACTTATACCCAGAAGGAGTGGGTGCGCGCCAGCAGCAGGTTTGTATTATGTGATCACTGAGGCCTTATTTTGATGAGATCCATTTTACAGTTTCTAATCGGTAACTATGGCGATGGATTGTAGAGGATGAACTATGCCACATCAGATGCCAAAAAGTGATCAAGGGAAATCTTTGACTTTACCTTCACCCCTGGCATTGCTCCAGGCAGCTTCCAGTACATCACTCTTTAGCTTGTGTGAGCCATGACCAAGGCTACCATCCGTATGGCAATCGGTCTTGGTGCTGCCACCAGCATGAGCAGTCCCAATAAGCCAAATCGGAGTGTCTTAAAACAATTGAAACTTCATAGAATGCCTTTATTTAAATTGCTAACAATAGATGTCATCTTCTACAGTGGACCTCTGTCGCCTTTCCTTTATAAGACTAGAGGCCTACATTGCCCCTTGTATTCTCCCACAGCATTTTGTGAGAAGGGCATGGGATCATAGGTGAAGACACAGACACAAGATGTCCAAGTTTCAAAAACCTGTATTAAACTTAACTGGGGTTGGAGACTTCCTATCTGGCACAAACTCTATAACGGGAGTAGTCTCGACTATCAAAGTAAACCAAATAGTCCAAGTCAGTCAAACCAAAAGAGATGTCTGTGTCATAAATCTATACTTGACCTCACACTCTACAAAAACTATGTGTGGGAAAATGTATGCAAAAACAAGTGTATCAAAAAGGATGTCAGAATGGAAGTGGCACTCCACGTCCTCCCCCAGTTCAATGCACTTGGGTGGTTTGGAAAGTTCTTCAGTTTGGCTGAATTACACAGAATAGCACCCAATTCATGAGCTCCGATTATGTTCTTAGGCTCCCCTGGCCTTGGTTTCAAAGTCACTTCACTGGTTTCAAAAAGGTGCACATATAGAGCCTTCACAAAAAACCTCAGGTTTCCCTCACCCAAGTCCGGGTCTCTCTTGACTTTCAAGTTTCAAGTCAAAGACCTTCGAAACTGCAAAGATTTGGCTTCTAACTATGCATGACCACTTTGACCAATTTTCACAACAGTCCCTTGACTCACAATTCTTCCTACAGTCCTGGTACAACAATATTTCACACCAGACTCCTCGGGCGTCCCTCACCTGGTTCTCTCTTGTAACACAACTGGTAATAGGCCTCTCAAGGTTCCCTTCCCCAAGCTTAGGCCTGTCTTGGCAATGTTCACAAAGTACTCTCAACTTTGGTGTGATGTCTCTGTGGCCCTCGTGGGTCTGTCCACTGCCTGGAAGCCACCCCTGTGCTTCATGTCTCAAGGTAGTACTCACTAAATGCACAAAAACAAAGTCTGTACCTGGGCTTTGTCAGAGACTTTAGAGAACGTTGGGGTTCCTTCTTTTTCCCTGCACGACCACGCCGACTGGTTGCCCCTCTGGTTCCGCTCTCCCCGATCTTGCCTCTGCACATTTCTTGGATCTTTCTCTACCTTCCTGTTGCATTAAATTCCAATCTTGCCATTCTCACACTACAAGTCCCAGAATGCAACATGTTCGTTTTGCTCCCACTTCACTAGCTCCCTGTGGCAGCATTCTGGCGATATTGGGAGATTCATTCTGCTAAACAGTTCATAATGCTCAAAAGTGCTTATCCCGCTTCAGCCACATGCACACCACTGGGCCTCCACCTCTCACCCCGAGTAGCTTGACTCGGACGGGTCCTTCAATGAGATCAGTCTCTGAGGTCAGGGTCTCATCATCTGCCCCTCAGCCACCTGGGCTTCTGTGGCTCATTCAGGGAACAAGCACTGGTTTGGGCCCTGCCAACTGAGGCTGCCCTTTTTCTGGCTCCTTGGAGACATGGCTCCCTCGCCACACTGCAGCCCCCCCCCCCCTCTTTACACACAGGGTCAGTGTCCTGGCACTCCGTCCTCCCCCAGACTCTCCAGGATTCTCCCTGCTTCTTCTTCTGCCTCCTCTTCTTCTCCTGCCTCTTCCTCTTTTTCTTCCTCTTCTTCCTTTCTTTAAAAAGATAGTCATTTGTCACTTGACAGTAGGTACCTAAATTGAAGGACAATGCAAGGCAATAATGTTGGGCTCATCCCTCCCATAAACATGTTGTAGAATGCACTATAAAAGTCAAATCTGGCCTCAGGACTGGTCATAGCAACTCTATGTCCAGCCACCAAAACCCACACTTTTCCACTCCCAGGAACATGGACAAAGAATCCACAAGTCCAGCAAAAAGTGCTTGGGGTCTCACAGTGGAGGGAAAATCTAATCCAACATTGCATATTCTGTTTGTGAAGTTCAGTGCCGCCTTCATTTGATGCTTTTGCCACTGGCCAGGCTGCCACCACAGGTGCCCTCCTTTTTTAAATGTATGATAGTCGACTGTCTGGTTCTTGCATTGAGTCACTAACCATTCTCTTGTCATTTGTTAATACATATTACTAGGTTTGCTCACAACAGTCGGCTGGTGCTGATGGGTTTCAGAGTGCTAAACATCTTCCTTTGGTGCGCCATTTTTTGCCCTTGTTTCAAGGCATGAGAGGAGTCGGCCCACAACTAGGCATCAACACTACCCTCATGCCCACTTGACTTTCTCTCTAGTAAACGGGACAGAACGGGCAAAACTAATCTCTCAGGAGTTAAACCGGGAGATTAATAACATAGTTCACACTTTATAACCTGCAAGATGGCAATGTGCGAAAAATATAGCACTTAATACATCTTTATCTCTTTTAATGCAATGCAGTATTACGAGTATGCACCTTTTGTGGAAAGGATAGTTGGTTTTAAAAGTATGACCCAGGTAAATTAGGTTGACCAGGAGAGTTCAGTGTCAGTTGTGACCTCTAGGCACTGCCTAAACGCACCTTACCTTCGCTTGTTTACTCTCTTTTTTTCTAATTGCTTCTCTGCTATTTCATTATCGGTAAAGAGAAGCACTATCAGCGTTTTTTTCTTTTACGTTGGGGCTAAAAATGTAGGTTCTCTTGGCCAACTTCATTGCTCTACCTATAACTTTCTTTCGTTCTTTCCTTTTCTTCTAAAGTCCTGCTTTTCCTCTGTGAGAAGGTCTGTTGTCGTTCAATGAATGTGGAAATAGCCTGTGCTGAAAATGAATTAAGCCAGTATATTCATGCTGGACACCACACTCTATTTGTATTTTCAGGTCACAACCTATTCACACAAAGACCTCAACAACCTGTGGGTCCTGAAGAAGCACGACGCCAACGCTGGTGAGTAGAGCGTTTACGGTACTCCTGGCTTGTAAAGCTATTCATGACACGTCCTACCTTGTCAGTTACTAAACCCAAACAAGCTGCTGCTGTCGGAACGTTTGGGGGTGGAGTCATCTTAAATCACACAACTGCTCATTGCCCGCTAGCCTGCATAAATCTTTCTTCTATTCTTGCTAAAATGCATAACCAGCACCAGTTTCATTGCATAAGGCGTTTGTTCCTACTGCGCGGCAGTTGGACTTTTTCAAAGACTCTTCATTCTTTAAATTTGGATGGGCAGGGGGGTGTACTAGTTCCTATAAAGCTTCCCATTCGGCTTCCATTTGTGAAGGCCGAGCTAATGCCGTGCATTGCATAATTCAACACGCTTTCTTCCCGGGACACCTTCCCTGCAATAGATTGCCCTTTCCTTTGGCCACCCCATGTCAATTGATCAATAACTCCATCAATGGACTGGTCTAGTTTGATTTTGTAGTCTCAGCAAGCCAACACCTGTGCTCTCCATCTGCATTTTGGAATATCTTAACATGGTAGGTAGTATGTAGGGAAGAGGTTTGTGCATCCAATTAAAAAAAAATCCTAAATGCAACAAATCTAAAAACACATGAAATATTGACTTTCAGAAACCACCAAACCTAGGTGTCTGACTCGCCATAACTGTGAAAAATATTTTAAATAAACCCTAGCCAAAAAAAAACAAATTCCCTAAGGAGCCGCATATGGGGTTCCATTGTTTTATGCAAAGCAGTTTTAAAGGAAAATCATTAGGAATATTGTTTGGTACATAGCCTCATATTGAGTTGTAGGGTGCAGCAGAGCAGTGTCATACCAGACCACAAATGTGACAAATGGATACGTTGATTAAAACCCTACCACAGTCATTGCTCTAGGTAACGTCTACTCCGTTTATTAACCCTTTTGTGCTATTACAGAAGGAGACCAACCATATGCAAATCATTGTTGGTCCTGCCATTAGTTTGAGCCGTCCTGCCAGAAATGTTCCGCCACGTTCCCTGCGAATGCAAGCAATAGACATGCAGACATGTTTAGGCCCCGTTTGGCCTCATCGGTGAAATGTAGCTTGATATGCCGGTCAAGTGGCGCAGCGAGTAGAGCGCTCGCTTTGACATCCGTGCAGAGCCTGTTATCGCAGGTTCGAATCCCGGCGTGGCCAAACTCAGCCTTTCATCCTTCCGAGGTCGGTAAATGAGCACCACACACCAGCAGCGCTCAGATACCTGAGGGTTCGTAGCGCTATATAAATGCCAAATTATTATCATTATTTCCTAGGCCCATCCATTGATAGGTATATTTCCTACCATTGTTTGATGTAAATCATTGAATGAATCATAGCTACGGCCTTGCCCTTTTAAGCTTCCATTATCCAGATTATGCCACCAGAAGCCTATAGAGCAGGAATCTGCAACATTTAGCCCACCAGGTGTTATGGGCTACTTTCCCCGTGATCCCTTAGCATTGATTATGCTCACTAGGGATGATGAGAGATGTAGTCCAACACATCTGGATCGCCATGGGTTGCTGCCCCCTGCTTAAGAGGCAACAGCGCAAGTCCCAGGGTTCTGGAAGAGGAAACTAGTAAGAGACTTAAAAGGTAGAGAGCAGGTTCCTGTAGGAGGGTGAAAAGTGGGGTGCAGTGAAATGGCTGGCAAACGGAGGTATGGAGCATGTGTTGTTGGCGAGACATTGAGAATGGCCCCATCAAAAAACTCAATGTACCCGTTGATGCCAATGCTTAAAAAATGTCAATTTTTAAATAAAGGAAAAACTAACATATGTGGACAATGCAAAATGAACTATTTTACAGTTAGATATCTTGAATTTGAAAATGTGTTTTGGCATCCTTCAGTTGACATTTTGATAAAGTTTTATTTTTGGGGGAGCCTTACTTTGAGCAACCCATGACCTATTGTTAAATGTGTACGCCACTCCGATTTCTTTTATTCGAACATCTCAGGTTTAAGTGTTCCACTTGTATGATTTCACCCGTTAGATTCTGCTGCACCTGTGGAGTTTGTGAAAACGGGGGATGTTATCCGGCTGGAGCATAAAATGTAAGTTCTTTTAACCATGTGTGTGGTTTTGCGAAAGAATGTTGGTAAATTGTCATACCACTGTTTTTGGAGTGTGGATGGCCGAACCCCGATTGTATTTTGTAAACTGTATTTTCACATTCCTTTCCGCTTTTGTGGACTATTTTCTGTAACCCTTACACTGCCTGTGGAACATATATACATGGGGACATATATACGAAGGCCCTAATTCCCATACAAAGTCACTCAAGTCCCAATAGTTGAAAGGGTTGAGCTGCTGAAACAGAAGGCCTAGAACTGCCCCATAGAGCTTAAACTGCCATTCGCACACAGGAAAACCAGATTGACCAATCACAATCTGCCTTTGCATTCACCGTCAATAAAAAAAGCCGCCATAAAATAAAGGGACTAGGACATCACTGCCGTCATCTGAAAAGGGACCTAGTCCCTTATCTATTTTAATGGCGGCGGCCATTTTTTTTAGACATTTTTTTCATTCCAAAGGAAGATGTGCTCACGCTGAGCACATCTCCCGTCGGAATGAACAAGAAATAAACTATACGCACCCTGGGAAATCCTGGGGTGCAAATGGATTTCACGGCCTGGCTGGGGTGTGGACATGGCGTTTAAACAGCCTGCAGCCCGAGCTGAGGCCCTCGCTTCGCTCGGGCCGACCAAAGCATGAGCTGGTGGGCCGTTAAACACCGTGTCCAGCCAGGGCATGAAAGCTACATTAGACTTCGTGCCTACATGTATGAAAGTGGTGTCTGTGCTCATGCGCTGCAAGCACTGTTGCTTAAAGAGCAGAAAGGCAAGCATCCCACAGCTTGTGTCTGTCTTGTTTCTGCCATGTCTATTGAGTTCTTTTTATGCCTTCAGCGACACAACACACTGTACACACAGCGACTGTATTAGCTTTTCTCTTGGGAGGCCTGGGGGGGGTGTGGGGTGTGTGTGTGACGCTTGTGTGACGCGTCCGCCCGCATCGCTTTCCCTTCTACCCAGGGTGGGTTTATTGGACCGGATCAGATTATCAGCATTATTGTTGCCGGACAGCATGGGTGCAGTGATCCATCATGAAATAAGGCCTAAAACATTGCCTTAATCTAACTGACATTATTTGCAATTGGATCATAGATGGGTTCTGTAGACCTATACATTCAGAAAGACATTGGACCGCAAGATCTGCGGGTAGCTGGACAGCTCAATTGTGCTTGCTGTACTGCACCTTTTGTGTAGGAGAACTTGACAGCCCGAATTTAGTAACTCAAGTGGGCCTGCAGCTGCTCGCGTCATCCTCCACAGCCCCAGTATGAGTGGTAAAGAAACTATTGATATTGATATTTTATTTCTATCGCTGTATTGCTTGCCCAGAGTGCACGGACAGTCATTAATCACCAGTGCAATTACGGAGCCAATACTTTAAACGCAGGTAGACGCAATAACTTGCAACCACACACACTCTTAGAAAATAATGAGCACTTATACAGCTATTTATTCAAAGCTTGGAAGCAAACAAGTGATAACCTAGAAATAAATCACAGAAGAAACAGAGAGTTCAAAAGAAAATACATCACCGTGGGCGTAACTGGATCCCTCATCTCGCCAGAAGCGGCTGGAAGACCCCATTGACAGCCAGGCCGAGAGCACAACAGCCCACAGGTATGCCGGACGAAAGCATCCTCCCTCCGGCTGAGGTCTCACCTGACCGCTAAGGGGTTCCGCATATATGCACTCCTCAAAAAGGGGTGACAATTTCTCGAACCTTCTGGCAACGCACTTGCGCATTGATGAACAGCCGTTGGTTGCCAGCTGGGTCAACCGACAGTAACCTCAAGGAGCAAAGTGCTTCCCTCCTCTAAAAACAAGCACCACGGAAAACAGTCCCGTAACTCATAACAAGACATAACAAAGCTAGCTTTCCCAGCAGAAATGTCCTTGACTGCATACCAGGTTTGGAAAGCATGTTTTCTTCAGCATCGTGAATCTAGCTCTCAGCAAAATGAGTACAGCTTTTCACTGCGGCATGAAGTAAATATCCATCATGGCTCTAAGTGCTCCCAGAATACACTGCGCACCAGCGCCATGTTTTAGCTCAAGCATAACAATTCCACCCTTGGATATTTATCTTCCATATCCCAGTGGCAGAGGAGCCGGTCTCTGAAACCGACGAAATATTAAAACTAAGTTGGAAATGCATTGAATACAACAACAAGCTATTATGATAGCTAATATAATGCAAATACAAGCAAAAGCGTAACGCAGTGTACCCCCAACATCAGGAATCCATGAAAATAACCAATCCCACCAATTCCCAGTATGATCTTGGGACACTTGAGAAATGAGATCCCTCAAACCTCGAATATGACTTTCAATGGATCGTGAATGGTCACTTAGATTGAAACAACACATACCTTCAATTGCGTTACACCCTAAATTATGCTTTAGCAATAGATAATCAACAGCAGCCCTGTTTTGCAAAGTTGCTTTTCTAATAACTTTGCTATCAAGGAGTAACTCTTCTAATGCTTGAGAAGTATGATTAAGTCCTTTGACTACTAAACATGCTAATTTTATCAAAGATGTGTAAACCCCACTGCAGCTAAACCCCAAACTCCCACTAATGAAAGGGTTAATGCTAGAACCTCAGCTTCTGATAGCAAATGCCCATGTGAATCACAATCTGGGGATACACCCACAGACTCAAAAGTTGACCTTTTGCCTCAAGAAATCACTGGGTGTAAAGGGAACATCATTAGTCCTAATCGAGTTAAGGCACATGGACCTCCGGAAATGTTAGCTGGAATATAAGTGTATGTGATGTTGCCACATGAAAAGAGCCATCCTGTTGGAAGTTTCACATGATTTAGATGACTGGCAGCTATCACTGTATGATTACAAGACATAGGGCCTCATTACAACCTGGCAGCTTCGGATCGCAGTGATTCCGTGACGGCGGTAATAAAGTTTCTGTGTCCGCAAGGTTGCGCAAGACCATCAGATTACGTACTGTCGGTCACACGGACGCGGAAACGTTGTTACCGCCGTCATGGAAAAAGCCACAGAAATGGACATAGCGCTGCCACAAGTAGCGCAAAACCCGTGTGTGCCTCCGTCGCCACGGAAACGGAAATACCATGATCGCCAAAAACCGGAAACAGAGAGGCCGCCATCATATAAAGCACAATCCATTGCATCCAGAGTCAGCACAAGTACGATCCATACTGTGAGAAGGCAAAAGGGACCATCAGCATGTCTGCCAGGATTCCAGCGCAGAGGCAGCGCAAACAGCGCTTCAGTGAGGAGGAGCTAACTGTGCTCGTGGAGCACATAGTGGAGCATGCAGAGATGCTGTTCAGTGCCGATCAACGGCGTGCCACGCAGCAGCAGCAGAGGAAGGAAGTGTGGGCAGAAGCAGCACGCAAGTGCACCGCTGTGGGCGTGACAGTGAGGAGCATCAAGGACTGCCGCAAGCGGTGGGACGACCTCAGGCTGAGGGTTAGTAACCTCATCTCCACACACTGCCAACGCAGCAGTGGGACAGGTGGAGGACCCCCTTCCCCACTGAGGCTGCAAGTATGGGAGGAGCGTTGCAGCAGTGTCCTCCACCTTGAGGGCATTCATGCGATCGGGGAGGCTGAGGCAGGAGTGAGCCCACCTGCAGATGCTGGTAAGTGGTCAAACATGAATGCCATATGAGAATATGTTGATGGCATTACAGTGCCAAAGGACCCATTAAACCCAATCCCCCTCCACCCCCCCCAGACAGTGCATGACTGGCCCAGAGGACCCATTAATAACCCCCTCCCCCCCCCCCCCCCCCGGCAGTGCATGACTGGCCCAAAGGACCCATTAATAACCCCCCCCCCCCCCCCCAGGCAGTGCATGACTGGCCCAAAGGACCCGTTAATAAACCCCCCCATACCCCCCAGGCAGTGCATGACTGGCCCAAAGGACCCGTTAATAACCCCCGCCCCCAGGCAGTGCATGACTGGCCCAAAGGACCCATTAATAACCCCCCCGCCCCCAGGCAGTGCATGACTGGCCCAAAGGACCCATTAATAACCCCCCCCGCCCCCAGGCAGTGCATGACTGGCCCAAAGGACCCATTAATGACCCCCCCCCCCCCCCACCCCCAGGCAGTGCATGAATGGCCCAAAGGACCCATTAATAACCCCCCCCCAGGCAGTGCATGACTGGCCCAAAGGACCCATTAATAACCCCCCCCCCCCAACCCCAGGCAGTGCATGACTGGCCCAAAGGACCCATTAATAAACCCCCCCCCAGGCAGTGCATGACTGGCCCAAAGGACCCGTTAATAACCCCCCCCCCCCCCCCGGCAGTGCATGACTGGCCCAAAGGACCCGTTAACCACCCCCCCTCCCCCCAGGCAGTGCATGACTGGCCCAAAGGACCCGTTAATAACCGCCCCCCCATCCTCCCCAGGCAGTGCATGACTAGCGCAAAGGACCCATTAATAAACCCCCCCCCCCCCCAGGCAGTGCATGACTGGCCCAAAGGACCCATCAAGATCCGTATGGCACCCAATATCACAACAATGCATACCCCCAGCAATCAGATGCGTGTAACGAACACTATACAATGACCAACCTGTATGATGCATGTGATGCACCCATCAGCCACCACCACAACACTAATTGCATGTCCTCTGTGTCCCCACAGCCCTATCCAGTGACAGTGACACTGCACAACAGGCCAGGCAATCAGCACCGGCACGTGCCCAAGCCACCGCCCCCACACAAGAGGATGCTGCCAGTAGTTCGGCATCTCAGCCCCCACTACCAACTGCAACAGATGTGCCGGCCACCACCACCGACATCCCCACCGTCTCCACGCTGCCTGAGGCAAGACAGGTGCCACGGGAACCCACCATGCCCACCCAAACCAACACAGAAGGCAGCTGCACTGCAGAGGAGGCGGCCTGTAGTGACAACAGTGCCCCGGTAGAGCACTCTGATACTGGGCCACAGGGGGAGACGCCCACATATGATGACCTGGGTTCCTTCCATCAGCTGGAGTTTAGCCCCACTTCACTCAGAAGTCCCATGAGGTCACCCACCCCATCCATGGCAGAGCTGAATTCCCGCATGCAGCGGATGAAGGAGCAGCAGGCAACCCTCACCCAGCTGGTGGAGAGGCAGCTCGAGGAACCTAGGCTGCAGAGGGAGTGCTACAGCATGTCAGTGCGTCGCCTATCAAGATCTATTGGACGCTTTGCAAGCACAATAGTCACCCTGGCGCGCCATGTGCGGGAGGGTAACGACAACACCTCCAGGCTCATTGAGGCCATGTTGATTGGGCAACAGGCAAATATTGCATGTATGCCATCTATACCTGATTCTGTGCCATCCAATACCACCACCCCATCCAGCTCCACTACTGCCAGTCCAAGGAGGCGCTCGAGTCGGCTAACGGGGCTCTTGGGCAAGGATGCACAGGCACAGAAGCACACACGGAAGTGATGGCATGTGTGTGGGGCACTGCAGGACACACGTGGACTTGAAGGGTGTGAGGGGTGGGTACGTTTGGGCGGTGGTGGAGGTTGTTTTGGGTGTTTGAACATTGGGGCCTGGGTGGGGGTGGGTACGTTTGGGTGGTGGGCGGGCACGGGTGTACAGCTTCCCTAACCATTGCACCTCCTTCCCTGTGGTTAATTCATCAATATATCATCATTTGAAATCAAAACATACATGTGTGGACATCTATCATTTCATTTGCAGTACAACAAATCATTTATTGTCATCACCATGTCCATGCATTGCTGTGAATGTGCTGTGTCTCAAAAGTAAATGCGAATCAGCTCATCCCGTGCTCTTTGGCCATCAAGTGGACCCCCAGGGGGAGGTGGTGCCATCCCATCCCATCCCCATCTCCATCTCCATCCCCATCTTTTTCATCTGCGCCTGGGGGCATTGGGATGTTCCTGCGCAGGCACAGATTGTGCAGCATGGCACATACGAGCATGATTTTACCCGTCTTCACTGGGCTGTACAGTAGTGATCCGCCAGATCTGCTCAAACAGCGGAACCGGGCCTTCAGCAGTCCGAATGTCCTCTCAATCATTCCACGTGTGCGGACATGTGCCCTATTGTATGCCTCTTCATGTTTTGCTAAAACTGCCACTTGAATGCCTACTGACCAAAATGCATTCAGTTTGTTTGCTAATGTCCTGATTAATGCACATTAGTGACTTGTACACCTGATTCGGCCTGAATGCTCTCACTACTGCCAGTATCCCAGACTTAGCTCAGAAAATCTAGGTGCTTTCTGCTGCATCCATTTCAATCGCTGTCAATTTAGACAATCGGATGTCAGCCTTCTACCTTACTTTGAATCTAGGTGAATCCTCACCCCCCTTAGTCAATGCATTCCATTGTGTTTTAGCTGTCTACGTGACTCTTGAATCTAGGTGAATCTTTGCCCCCCCCTTAGTTAATGCATTCCATTGTGTTTTAGCTGTCTACGTGACTCTTGAATCTAGGTGTATCCCTGGCCCATTCAGTCATTGCAATTTAATGTGCTTTAGCTATCTACCTGATTCAGATCCTAGGTAAGGCTAACCGTAACAACTCGGGAACCTGCTGATATTAAACGCATGCCCACTGTTCGCACCTCCTCCCACTAAAATGTACCTACCAAGTATATACTCAGCACTGCTGAGAGTCATCATCCACCTTATCCACGCAACTAGTCTTCTCAGCCCCCCCCCCCCTTACCAGGCCTGACCAGCATGGTTACCACCCCCCACTCACCATGCACCTCTTTACACCGTGCAACCTCTCTGCTAGAAACTCCAAACTACACGCCAGACTCCCCAAAATACACGAGCCCAGAGCTAGGGATTCCACCCGTACCCCAGCCCCACATCCTGACCATCCCGTCCAACAAAGGCACAAACTTGCCTAAGCCTACCCAAACTAATACTTCTACCAAACATAAGTCTCGATCATCAACCGCTACAACTACCACAAGTAAACATACCACTACTCCCTTAAGAGGGGCTTTAATCAATGCGAGATCTATAGTAGCCCACGCGACAGACATAGCAGACCTCATCCTAATGGAAGAACCGGACTTCTTAGCTATCTCAGAGACCTGGCTTCATGCAGCAGCTGGCCCAGCCCTTGCGCTAGCCATCCCTGAGAATTTCTCCATCCTCTGAGCAGACAGAACTGACTCCAGAGGCGGGGGCCTGGCTATAATCGCCAAAACCCACCTCAACCTTAAACCTGACAATACCGATCACTACTCATCCTGTGAATTGCTCACAGCCAAACTCCCCACCACCAACTCCCAAACCATCACCATCCACCTACTATACAGACCCCCAGGACCTCTAGGCTCCTTTGAGGAAGACCTTAACTCCATCCTCTCTAACAACTTAAAAAATACCTCTCAATGCCTTCTCTTAGGAGACTTTAACCTTGGCTACAATGACCCTAAAGACACCCAAGCGTCAGCCATTAATCACTCACTATCAGAACTAGGCTTCACCCAAAGAGTATCCACCCCCACTGATAACAAAGGAAGAACTCTTGACTGCATAGCAGACCACAACTGCGCGTTCTCCATCACTGCCATCACCCCGCAACCTTGGTCTGTCCACCACCTCCTCTCCTTCACACTCGAAGCGGCCAGCCCTATCGCTAATATCTCCCTAGCCTCAGCCATCCCGACTAGAAGCAAGAAAAACATAACTGCAGAAAAACTCATCCCTCTCATTCTACCTACACTGAACCAACTCCCTGCTAACTCCAACCCCCACCATCTGGTTGAAAGTTACAACAACAGCATGCGCCTAGCCCTAGATGCCATCGCACCATTAAAACTGAGAAAACCCAAGCCAATAAAACACCTGAATACTTGGTTCACGGCCCACCTAAAAGCCCTCGGACTAGAGAAACAAAAAAAGGAACACATTTGGAGACAAAATCCCAATGACAGCAACAAGCTGATCCTCAACAAAATAGTCTCTACCTATAAAAAAGAAATCCTCCTCGCCAAACAAGAATCCTACAATCTGAGAATACTGCATGCCAAATCTAGCACTAAAGAATTGTTCACCATCCTTAAAGAGCTGGAGACTCCCATCCCGGTCCCAGACACCTGCAAGAAAGACAAACAATGGTGCACCAGCATCCAAAATGCCCTTTGCAATAAAGTCGCAGGCTTCCAAATCAAAATTAACAACAAGAAACAGATCCTATCCAAGGCCAAACCTAACAACACCCCCACACGCACCATCCCTCAACACCCTCCCTCCAACCCCCCCACTCGCTTCAGTTTCTCCAAAGTCTCCACGCTAGAAGTGGAAAAAATCATACTCGGCCTCAAGCCTTCTAACTGCCAAG
Source organism: Ambystoma mexicanum (assembly GCF_040938575.1). Classification (NCBI taxonomy): domain Eukaryota; kingdom Metazoa; phylum Chordata; class Amphibia; order Caudata; family Ambystomatidae; genus Ambystoma; species Ambystoma mexicanum. The sequence continues at coordinate 608,009,559 of NC_090940.1, forward strand.
GCGACCTATGCCCACCTCAAATCATCAAAGACGCGGCCAGAGACCGATCTCCATTTATCACCAAACTCATCAACGCCTCCTTCTCTTCTGGTACCATCCCCAACAACCTCAAAGAATCCTGAGTCCTGCCCCTACTAAAAAAAAAAACACACTCGACCCAGCCATACCCACTAATTATAGACCGATCACCACCGTCCCCTTCCTACTAAAAATCCTCGACAAGACAGCCTACCTTCAAATTCAAAAATTCCTTGAACAAAACCACCTCCTATGAGTCCGGCAATCAGGATTTAGACCCCTACACGGCACAGAAACCACACTCATCGACCTCAAGGCCCAAATTGACACTCTGAGAGATAATGGGAAAACTGCCTTATTGCTCCTCTTAGACATCTCGGCAGCCTTTGATCTTGTTGATCATAAAATCCTATGTAGCCACTTAGGCTCGGCGGCCCACTTTTCTCACGAAGCTATAGACTGGATCACATCATTCCTAAGCAACAGATCCATGTGCGTCTTCTCCACCACGGCCTCCGCTGACCCCATTCCCATCACATGCGGGGTCCCTCAGGGGTCATGTGTCTCCCCCACACTGTACAACATGTTGACTAAGCCCCTGTTTAATGATCTCGACAGTTTGGGTATCACCTACACTAACTATGCTGATGATACCCAAATCCTCATCCCGTTGACGGGAGACTACAACACGGATTTGGCCTTGGTGAACAGGGTGTACCTCATCATCCAGGCATGGATGGCCTCCCATAGTCTATGCCTGAATGATGACAAGACCGAACTCATCATCCTGGGATCAGCCACGAACCTAAACAAACTGGACCTCAACTACTCCAGCTTCACCATTGACGGCAACCCTATAAAGGTAGCTAAGGAAGTAAAAACCCTTGGCATCTATCTCGATTCCACCCTCTCCTTCCATAAACAGGTCAGCTCCATGGCATCCACTACAGCCTACACATGCAAGCTTATACGCTCTGCCAAACCCTTCCTCTCCACCCAAAGTTGCATTACTCTAGCCAGAGCTCTCATACTATCTAAACTGGACTATTGTAACTCCCTCTATGTAGGCGCCAACAAATAGATTACCAATAAAATCCAGATCCTACAGAACAATGCCCTTAGAGCAGCGCTTAGCTTCCCTAAAAGAGAACACATCTCGAATACTAGGAGAACCCACAACTGGCTCACTACAGACGCGCGTGGTGGAGGAATAGCAATTATCGCCAAATCTGATCTCTCTGAGAATCAACCCCACACCCTCCCTTAAATCCTGTGAGCTTCTCTCTATCAAACTACCCACCGCTAACTCTCAAACACTAAACATCTACCTTCTCTATAGACCCCCTGGCACTGTCGGCACCTTCACTGAAGATATCACCACCGTTATCTCTGAGAAGTTAAATTCCTCCCAAACACTAGTGTTAGGAGACTTCAACTTAGGGCTCAACGATATCAACGACCACCATTCTACTGCCGTAGCCAATACTCTGTCAGTACTAGGTTTCACGCAGATCGTGAATACTCCCACACACACCAAGGGAAGAACTCTTGACTGGATTGCCAGTCACAACTGCATCCCTTCTATAACAGCCATTGCCCCCCAAATATGGTCTGACCATCACCTTATCTCCTATACCCTCAACACTAAAAAACCCTTAGTTTTAACACCCACGCCAGCCATACCTACTTTAACCAGAAATAAGAAAAATATTACAGCTGATAATATTCTGCCCCACATCCAACCCAAACTAAATTCTCTACCTGACCACACTGACCCAGGCATCCTAGTGGATGAATTCAACGAGGCCATGTCCTCTGCTCTTGACAGAGTTGCTCCATTCAAACTTCGGAACAGTAAACCAAAAAAGCATTTGAACTCCTGGTTTACACCCCACCTAAATAACTTAAGACTACAGAAGAGAAAATGCAAAACGGCTTGGAACCGGCATCCGACTGCTGAAAATAAAACCAACCTAATAAACATCTCTTCGCAATACAAAAAAGATATTATCCTGGCCAAACAAGAAACCTATAATAATAGGATCACCCAATCCAACTCCAGTATGAAGGAGCTATTCTCCATCCTAAAGGAATTGGAAACTCCTATCGCAGTACAGGATGACTCCATCAAAGACAAAACCTGGTGTACAGACATACAACTGGCACTAACCAACAAAGTGGCCAACCTCCAAACTAAAATTGCCCTAAAGAAAGCTTCACTACCAACTCAACTTCCGCCAGACAAAATTCCCACATCCAAACCTAAAGAATCCACCCAATTCTGTTTCTCCAAGGTCTCAGTAATTGAGGTAGAGAAGACCATTCTGACTCTTAAACCTTCTAATTGCAAAGGCGACCAATGCTCCGCACAATTGATCAAGGATGCGGCTAGAGATCTAGCCCCCTTTTATGACAAAACTTATCAATGCCTCCTTCACTACGGGCACCATCCCCCGCAATCTAAAGGAATCTTGGGTACTCCCCCTTCTAAAAAAGCAAACATTGGACCCCAACATTCCCACAAACTACAGACCCATCACCACGGTTCCCTTCCTACTAAAAATATTAGATAAGGTAGCGTACACCCAAATCCAGAAATTCCTTGAGATGAACCATCTCCTTGGCACCCGCCAATTCGGTTTCTGTCTGCAACACGGCACAGAGACTGCCCTTCTCGACTTAAAGGCCCAAATAGACTCACTCAGAGACGAGGGAAAATTAGCTGCTCTCCTCCTTCTAGACCTCTCAGCTGCCTTTGATCTGGTGGACCAAAAAGTCCTTTGTAATCACTTGGACTCGGCGGCCCACTTCTCAGGGGAGGCTATAGTCTGGATTCAGTCATTCCTTAGTGACAGGACCATGAGGGTGTTCTCCCCTGCAGCGGCAGCAGACCCTATCCCAATCACTTGTGGAGTGCCCCAGGGATCCTGTGTCTCGCCGACACTCTATAACATCTTCACCAAGCCACTCTTTGACGATCTTGATAATCTGGGTATCACCTATACCAACTACGCAGACGATACCCAGATTCTCTTACCACTTACTGGGAATTACGTTGAAGATCTTGCTTTGGTGAATAGTCTAGAGCATCGTTCACGCATGGATGGCCAACCATGGCCTATGCTTGAACGATGATAAAACAGAGCTCATTATCCTGGGCACAGCAGCCCGCATTTCCAAACGTAACCAAAACTACTCATCCTTCATCATCGATGGTAACACTATCAAGGTCGCCAGAGAAGTAAAAACCCTAGGTTTTTACCTTGATGCTACACTATCTTTAACCAAACAGGTGAACTCACTGGCCTCATCCACGGCCTATACATGCAAGTTAATACGAGCTGGGAAACCATTCCTTTCAGATGACAGCTGTCTTATCCTAGCTAGAGCCCTCATTTTATCAAAATTAGACTATTGTAATGCCATTTACATAGGGACTACTAAACAAATCATCAATAGAATCCAAGTGCTCCAAAACAACACACTCAGAGCGGCCCTAAGTATCCCTAGAAGAGCACATATTTCAGAAATAAGACGAAAACACAAATGGCTCTCCACCCAAGAAAAAATCAACCTTAAATCTGCTTCCCTTATCCACAAATGCCTAAACAACAAAGCCCCCCGATACCTCTCAGAACGCTTCACTAGAAAAAATCCCACTAGACTTACAAGGACAGTCAGCCCCGACTGCCTCCTAGTGCCCAGATTTAAACTAGCCACTATTGGAGGTTCTAGCTTCCCAGTCAAGGCAGCGCAGTTATGGAACTCCCTACCTCTTGCACTTAGATCTGACCAAACCTTCAACAGTTTCAGAAAGAACACCATAAAATGGTTCACTGAGAATGCGACATAATAACTATTCACCCCTCGCACGTCCATTTGTATTTCATTTGATACGTAATGTCCTGTTATAATGCTCGTTCAGACTTGCTATACTGTTCGCTCGCTATAGTTTTGATTGTTTGGTTGCGCTTTATCTGCACTTGCACTTGCCTTACCCTGCAGACTCAAAAAATGTCCACCATGCTTACCTTGTAACTTGTACCGTCTCTAACTAAGCTGTAAACCTCCTTGTTCTCTTGCGCCCTGCTACCTCAGGGTCCGGTGCGCACAATAAATAAATAAACTACCTCGGACAAAATTCTGCTTAAGGTAGCCTCCCTCACCCACAAATGCCTTAACAACGCAGCTCCCCGTTATCTCTCAGACAGAATAACCAGATACACGCCGAACAGACACACCAGAAATGGCAATGTTAACCTGCTCCCTGTTCCCAGATTCAAGCACACGAAAATGGGCGGCAACACCTTCCAGGTAAAAGCAGCCCAACACTGGAACTCACTACCACCCTCCGTCAGAGCACCTCAAACCTACCACCAATTTAGGCGTAATTACCTCCAGTGGCTTAAGAACAAAGACCAATAATGATAGCCAGTAATGACACCCCGCAACTACTACACATTTGTTCAACTTATAACTATGTCGAAATGTTACTATGTATCCTTGTAACTGTTTCTACTCAACGTAACTGCATCTACTCACTATGCATAATAATGTAAATAATGTACAGTATTGTAACTAAGTTGAGAATATTCTTGTAATGCTTGCGCCCTCATACCTTCTGGTCCGGTGCGCCATATAAATAAATAAGCAAACAAACAAAACAAACCTCGACCAGGGGTCTCTTGTTTCAATGCCTGGTAAACTGCGTAAAGCTCTGCAAACTGACTGCTCTTCCCTTTCCCTGACAACGTCAAAATCTTTAGTCTTGGGATTGTACGACACTGCTTTACAGTATCGCTCAGTTCCCACATATCGGGCTGAGCCATCCGTGAACCAGGCATGCTCTGTCTGCTCCAGGGTCAAATCGCCATGCGGTACTCCCCATTTCACGGGAGACTCGCGTTTTTCAGGCTCTTCCGGTGGTATGTAATCTGAGGGCGGTATGTTGGCTACTTGCTCATGTAATTTTGCAACTCCACCCGTCCCTGATTTGGCTCTGTCCTGAATGTATCATTTCCATTTAATTATGCTGGCTTCTTGAGCATGTCCTATTCTATGTGTTTTAGGAGAGCTCAGTACCCATTGCATAATTGGTATTTCTGGCCTCATCAATACATCATGGCCCACCGTCATTTGCTCGGTATCAACAAGGGCCCAATAACATGCTAGCAACTGCTTCTCAAACGGAGTGTATGAGTTACCAGCATCGGGTAACTTACGACTCCAGAACCCCAATGGCGCACGTTTCCTGTCCTGTTTCTGCCACACACTCCAGTTAGCATAATTGTCTTGTAAAGACACATTCAATTCCACTTCGCCTTCCTTCAATGGCCATAAATCAAGCACCTGCTGCACGGTGTCTTTCGCCAAATCAAATGCTTTCTGCTGCTCCCCCCCCCCCCCCACTGAAACTCATATTTCTTTCATGTCACTTTGTAGAGGGGGGCCAATATCTGCCCTAAATGGGGAATGTGCTGTCTCCAGAACCCAAACAGCCCTATAAACTGCTGAGCTTGCTTTTTGTTCATTGGTGTGGTGAATTCAAGTATTTTCTGTCAGGCCTTCGGCACCATTTTTCGATGCCCATTTTGCCACTGAATCCCTAGGAATATCACTGTTTCAGCTGGGCCTTGAATTTTATTTGGGTTAATCTCCCACCCTTCCTTCTTCAATCCTTCCATAATGACATCTAACTGGTTTTGCACACTGTGCTCATCCTTGCCCTGAATCAAAATATCATCAATGTAGTGAGAGATTTGTATGTCAGGTTTACACGGTATCTTGTCGAAGTGCTCTGTCACCAGCCGGTGACAGATAGTCGGGCTATGTATGTACCCCATAGGTAACCTTGTAAAGGTGTACTGACGCCCGCTCCAAGAAAATGCAAACTGCTCTTGACACTCTTCAGCAATTGGCACAGAGAAAAATGCATTGGCTAAATCTACCACTGCATACCAAATCCCCTCAAACTTTTGGACATTCTCAATCAAGGTAATGGCATCTGGGACCGCGGGCACTAAGGGAGGAGTGTGTTTATTCAACTCACGGTAATCCACCATCATCCTCCAAGACCCATCCCCTTTTTAATAGGCCAGAGAGGATTGTTCCATGCGGTGGTGATAGGGCGTAACACACCCGCCTCCACATACTCTTTGATGGTGTCTGAAATTTCCTTGTGCCCCCCAGGAATGCGGTATTGCTTCATTGCTACCCGCTTGGTTGCCACAGCCACTTGCACTGGGGGCATCTTCAATTTGCCTACGGTAATGGGTGTGCAGGTCAATGCACTCACCCCAAACTGGTACGTTTTACCTCCAAGTCCCAAAGTCAAACCCTTCCAGAATGTCAAAGCCAATTATATACTCAGGTATCGGGACACTCAACACTTGGTATTTCTGCCTATTCAAATTGCCTATTTTCATCTCCACTTTCATTTGTACTGCGGGGGTCTCCTTCCCCCCCCCCCCCCCCGAGACCTGTAATAGTAAATTGTCTGCCTTTGAATCGTGCTGGATAGCCATGAATTAGAAAGGCCTCTGCCCCAGTGTCTATCAATGCTCGCACCCCCTGCGTATTTCCTGGCCCCCAAAAAATCTTAACATTAACATGGGGCTGCCTATCAACTTTTATGCGAGCAGGCGCTGCCGGAGCTTGGCCGTAGCCCTAGTCAAATTTCGAATGAGTGTGACTTGACTCTGCCTCTAGCATTGCACTCACCACCTTCCTCAAATCAGCGTATGTTGGCTGGTACGGGGAAGGTGTCCCCATAGACCCTTCTTCTTGTTCTTCCTCAGGAGGAGCGGAAGGCGAGGTGTCCCCCTGTGGCTTGGTTACTACCTGTTTCTTAACCTGTTGCTACCCCTACCGGTTCCAAATGCTTCCTAATCATCATCATTAATTGGCTTCCTTTTCCTGCCAGTGCAAATAGTGGCACTTGTGGGGAACACGGGGTTGGGTTCTCCATTACCTGACAGGCCCTATGCCATATTTCCCATCCAATATCATCATCTTCGGGCGCGCTTTCATATCTGTTTTGGGCAGCCCCATCATTTCTTTTACGAAGTATGGGGCACATTCCAGTCTAAACAGCCTAGATTCTGAGGTTGGATCTTCAAATAACCATTTTTCCACGTATTGTAGTTGACTTGCTAAATAGTAAATTTCGTAGTTTGGCAGTTTTATCCCCACTCTCAAGTGAATTTTGTAGCTTCCAAAGGGCAATTCTTCTCCTCGTGCCATACCAAAGGAATTCCTTACATATGCTATGTAACCTAGAAAAGAATCGCCTTGGCATCAAGTATGGTATGTTACCAAAATAATGCAGTAGTCTTAGCAAGACAACCATTTTCAGCTTGCCCCTCTCCCCATCATCGCCAGGGAGAGCTTTACCCAGAACTTCATGCTATTTTCGATGCTCTTGATCGCTTTCTCGGTATTAGGCTGGTGCTCTGCCTCCACCGCGTGGTAAATATCTATTCCAGGATATCTAAACGTATTAACTTCACATGGTATCTGTAAAACGGGTAATTGTTCTAGCGGAATCCCTTTGTATCTACCCAGCGGAAATATACATAATCTTTTGGGGGTTCACTGCTATGCCGGACAGTAACGCAAATTGCTCCATCACTTCCAGAACATATTGGAGGTTTTCTTCGGGGTAATGTAAATACAGTAGCATATCGTCTGCATACAAGGAGACGAAGTGCGGTTCCCCTTTTATGGTGATCCCTATTATGTCGTATTGCTGCTTTAGGTATATCGCCAGGGGCTCTAGGGCTCAAATGTACAGCATAGGGGACCACTGGCATCCTGTCTAGTACCCCTACTGAGTTGCCATCTCTCAGATATTATTGCCCCCGTTTTAACCCTGGCCAGCGGTGCGCTACATAATAGTCGAACCCATTTAAGATACCCCGGCCCTATCCTGTAATTGGTCAAGGCTGCAATCAGCCAAGGCCATTTTACTGAGTCAAAGGCCTTTATTGCGTCCAGCGATACAATTGCCATTTCGCCCACGTCCCCATTAGCATGTTCAATAACTCGGTGAAGTCGTCTAAGGTTGTTGGATATATTCCTGTTTGGAACATACCCGGTATGGTCGGGGTGTATTAATTTATTAATAACCTTCCTCATCCTGTTTGCTAGGACCGCTGTGAGCATTTTGCTATCCTGATTTAGCATTGACAGCGGTCTAAATGATCCGCAATCATTGCCAGGTTTATTAGGTTTCAGGAGCGGTATGATAATCGCCTCTCTTAGGGTCTCTGGCAGCCTTCCCGTTTTGGATGCCTCATTGAGCATCGCTAAGAGCGGGGGGAGCACCTCATTTCTATACATTTTATAGAATTCGCTAGGGAGTCCATCGGCCCCGGAGTCCTTCTGGTGGGTAGTTGCACTACTACTTCTTCTAGTTCCTCTAGGGTAATCGGGGCATCCAGCTCCTCTCGCTCTTCTGCACTAATTTGCAGCAAACCTATGTCTCCCAGTGTTTCACTTATTTTCTTGCAATCGCTTCCCTCTTTATCTCCGTACAGGAGTTGAAAATAATCTGCAAATTCCCTATTAACGCCTTCTTGGGTGTCCACTATGCGCCCATCTTCCTTCGTTATTGTTCTGATTGTAAGCCTGGCGGTCTCACTTTTATATAACCATGCCAATGCCCTCCCTGGCTTATCACCCCCGGCATGCTGTCTCTCTATGTACTTTTTATAGTTTGGATTACACAATCTCTCCCAGTGTCCTCCACATTTTTGTTGCAACCTGAGTATTGTTTCATTATCTTCTTTGGCAGTACCTCCCTTTCTTAGCGCTGTTTCTAGTTCTTTTTCTGCTTACTGTAGTTCAATTAATATCCCGCCTTGCAGTCCCTTCGATTTATCTACAGCTACCCCCTCACCACCACTTTAAAGGCTTCCCATAGGGTACCAGCTGTCTCCACACTGCCAGTATTGATCTCAAAGTAACTTATTATTTCTTCTCTCAAATCGTCCCTGAAAATTGTATCTTTCAACGCCTCAGCTCTGAGGCGCCACGTTGGTATCCTTGCTCTTGGGAGGCGGTACTGCCATTTCAGAACCTACGGTGAGTGGTCCGATAGGACCCTCGCTTTGTATTCCGTCTGCGCTATTTCTACCATTAATTCTTGTGTGGCAAACATATAATCCAGCCTAGTATGCAAATTTTGTGGGGCCAAGTAATGCGAATATTGTCTATCCTGCAGGTGGCGCGCCCTCCACGCATCCTTAAACCCGAAATCCGTCAGCAGCGTCTGCAACGCTCTGGCCGCTGGGGTGGGTCTGTCTGTTTTGCTATCTGATCTGTCAACTTTCAGATTTAGTGTGCAGTTAGTCTCCTCCCCAGAGCACTGCCCCCCCCCCCAAGCACCAGCCGAGTTTGCTGTACAGAGTCTTAAAATATGCCGCTGTATCCTGGTTCGGAGCATATGTATTAATAATGCTTATTTCTTTGTTTTCCACCAGCCCTCTTACTATAACCATCCTCCCATCTGCTTCCACTGTGGATTGTAATAGCTGAAATTGGACATGCGCTGCTACCCAGGTAATCACACCTCTAGCATAAGCGGAGTATGTGGCGCCTACAACAGTCCCCCTCCACTTCTTCCGGATCACCTCTAACCTTTCTATTTTCTGTCTACGCAGATACATCATAACCTTGTTCCTCTTTAGGTAGCTATTGAGCCCTCTAGCATTCCACGTAATAACTTTAAGGTCCCCCATAATCTGTCAATATCTCGCTCCCCCCTCTGCAAGCACCGTTCCTGTCTAGACTTTTCCCCTTTGCGTGTAGGCCCTTTCCCCAACTAAAACTTCTCCTAACTATAAACACTTCAACTCCTCCAACCTCCCATCCCACATTGCCCCATCCAAGGTCCCACCTCCCTTCTCAAACTCCCCCCCCTCCTCCCGCCCAAACATAACTCCCCCCCACCCTCCCTCCAACTGTTGCCCAGCTCCATCCCTGGATCTCAGGCTCCCCCACATCTATCCCCTTTCTCGGCGCTGCCTTTACTTGGGACCCAGTGGAGAGATGCTGCCCTATCGGCGCACCTACTATTTCACCTAATGGGGATAGAACGCATATGTCTCGTGGCTCCAATGTAACTATAGGTCGCAGCGCTTAACTTCACATGTCTAATCTTCTCGCCTCTATATTCCAGTTCACAATATCCATTTGGCGAGTACATATGGCAGGTAGTCCCCACCCTTTCGCAACCCGGCCTTAGCAATCCCTTCGCCTCTATAGCTATAATGTCTCTCGACCCCATAATTGGCCCACATGTCGCCGGATCATTTGGCCTGTCCTTCCCAATCCTGGTCCTCCTTCGTCTCTGGGCACCCTTGCGCATCCAGCCAGCTCGCCACTTCTTCCGAGGTCTCGAAAAAGTGTGCCTTGCCTTTGTGCAAGACCTTTAGTTTTGCCGGGTATAGGAGCATATATTTCATTCCAGCTTTGCGCAATCTCCTTTTAACCGCCACATAGTTGTATCGCTGCCTTTGTACCAGCATGGTGTAATCCGGGTAAGCCGTGATCGTTGCCGACGCTCGGGTTATTCTTCCGCCTTTGTGAAAAAATTCTAGGGTCTTTTCTCGATCTCTATAATTCAATATTTTCGCTATGACAGCGGGTGGCGGAGCCCCCGGTTGAGATCTCCTTGTCTGGGCTCTGTGTGCCCGTTCGACCACGAACCCTTGAGAGAATTTACCAGCTCCGATCCGATTTCATGGAGTATCATGCTCTCAACATAGTTCGTGGGGTCTGTGCCCTCTTCTCCTTCCGGTAGGCCCACCGCTCGTATATTAATGCGCCTTGCGCGTCCTTCCGCTTCTTCTGCTCGGCTTTCCAGATTAGCCACTTGTTTCAATACATGGATCTTTCTTGCGTTGGTGGCACTGGCCTCTGTATTTGTCTTAACGGCACTCTCTAAGCCACTTGTCCGGTCTGCCAAAGCCCTCACATCTTGTCTCAGCAGGTTGTTGTCTATTCCCACTGCGTCTATCTTGAGTTCCAGTGCTTCTTTCGGCTCAGCCATTGTCGTTCCGCACAAGGATTTTAGTTCCGTGATGGCTGCGAGGATCCGTTGGTCGTCTCGTGACGAGCTTCCGTTCTCTGGCGTCATGGTCATGGCCTGTGCTGGCGTGGTTGGGGGGCTGCTGTGCTTTGGTGAATATGTCCATTGTTGGCTGCTTCTCTTTGCTTTTACTCCCTTTTTGGCCCATTGCTTGGGTGTCCCCGTGTACTTGGCGTGTAGGTTCTTGTGGTGGACCGCCGTCCCGATTGCTCCGCCTTGGGCTCCTAGTGACGATGCCCATTATTATGCTTTTGCCTGAAGCGTGGGTCCGCCCCTCACAGGGACCAGTTGTGCGCCTTTTGTACTTAGAAGCTGTGTATTCTTGCGTCTCGCAGAGGAGCTTAGGCGCTTCGAATGCTCAGTCCTCGGCTTATTGTGTGTGCCTGTTATCTTTTCTATGGTTGTGGCATTCCATGTGTCCGCTCCGTCGCACTATTCGTCATATCTTACAGTGCGCCCTCTGGGGAAACCCCAACTTGCCTGCTTCTGTCGCTAAGGTGCAGGGTGATACTGGCCACTCAAGATTCCACGTCTCATGTGTTCTTTGTGGAGTTTAGCCCTGCTCAGTGATCAGTACAATCCTCCAGCGCCCAGGATGGCTGCGTCCTGTTTGAGCTTGTGTTTGTGCGCACCATATAGCCTTTCAATCTAGTGGTAGTGTGAAAACAGAAATTAAATATCGAGGCTGAGAACCCCAAAAGGAAATACACCGAACACGGGTTACAAAGGAACATACAAAGTACTTTATTTTATACTGAATCCAGTTACAAAAGCAGAGCTTAATCAGATAGCTATCGGCCCTCAGTACAACACAACGAACTCCAGCGTGGTTCAGTGAGAGACGCTGTACATTAGAATGCATTTGCTTTTTATACACATTGTGGGCACTATGTCGAGCCCCACTTCGGGTTAATGTTCTACTTTATACATCACCAATTCTAGGATTCTTGCCGAGTCTCAAATAACCGCATATAACTGGTTTGTCTTTAATACTTGTAACAACAAGCGTATGCATTAACTGTGTATTCTAAAGTTTTCCATGCAGGCCTTCTTAAACATTAATACAATGTAGTAAGACAGATGTTCTTTGTTCAGTATGTAAATATATTGTCTCAACATATGCTCGTGGATTAGTTTCATTGTACGAGTAATCCCTTTACACATAGGTCAACGAAGGACAAGGTCTCAGTTCATGACTTCAACAAGTGGCCTGCAGGCAAATTACACATTAGCTATGTACAGAGGTCAAGACGGCTATGTTGTATTCTGCAATGACATCGTCCACCATTTTAGCTCACAGGGTGACTTTTGTGCAACGAATCCTTATATGGCGGTTTGCTTAAAATGGCGGCTTACATAGATTTAAGGTCAGGACCTTGCAACACAGATTTCTTTCGCAAGCGACTTTCGAGCTGCTTGGTGTAGGCCATTAATTAATATATTTATTACAATAGGAGGCACAATATACTTTCTATTCCGACAAACCCTCCTTTTGGCATATGCCAAGTGCTAAAAACTACTTTGGGTCTCCTTGCAAATAACTCCATGCATCATTATCCATGCATCCTGAATCACTATCCGAAATATCTATTGCCATTAGGTCTTTTGCTAAAATATCCTTTAACACATATTCTTTTTTTATCTGAGGCATACACTTTGTCCTATCAAATCTATCGCTTGTGCGCAACATCCCCCTAGCATCGAACACATACCAGGCAGACACTCAATACAGCAACAAAGAAACAACAGAATTCCCAAAATAATTAATAAGACCGAAAGTACCTTCCAACCTGAAGATCGCAAGAAGTCCCAGAACCAAGCGCTAAGATCCCAATTTCCCTCGGGAACATGCACTTCGGAACTAAGGACGTGCAGATTCTGTATTGCCTTGAAGATAGTTGGGGAGGAATCTGGTGCGAAAACGCAGCAAGTGGACCCCACTAATTTACATACTCCACCACGTTCAGCCAGAATGACATCTAATGCCATCCGGTTCTGAAGTGCTACTAATCTTATTGCTTTGTGCTCTAATGTCATGTTGTAGAGTATATCCGTGGTCCGGTTGATGGTTCTCTTCAGTACTCTCGCTAGTCTCCTGATCTTCTGAATTCACGATCTGCCCCCAAAATGGCACAACTGATTTTGCTATATCTCCCAAGACTTGTGCTGGGGTGTCACCATTCTCGTCCCGCCGTGGACGAGCCTTTGACATTTCTATAGTACTTGCTATGAACACCCCAGGTAACAGGATCCCTAAATAACAAGTTCCCTGCCAATCTCTGGGCAACATTACCGCAAACGAAATAGACAGGTTCGCCTACCCTCACCAGTCAAATTTGCAACGTTGGCACAACCTTTACAATCTCCCATTGACTGAGTGCCATTCCTCTGTATGCAGAAAGAAACTGAATCGGGGCTATGGTCAACAGTGTAGGAAGGAGGCATGGCACCTTATTGCCTATCAGAGCCATTTTAAAGGAAATCAAAGAATGGAAATGACGAGACAGTTTATCAGAAGGCCTAATAGAATCAACATTCGGTTTACTCCTATTTGCAAAAAGCGAGCATCCCTTTCTCAAAACTATTCAAATTGGTGCCATCAAAGTTCCCTGAGACGCTATCATTCCATCGGCCAAAGAACAGTGCTCTAGGAGAAGCATAGCAGGCAGTTGTCAACGGTAAAGGATGAATATACCACCCTAGCCCCTTATCCCTGTGTTGCGGTAAATGTGAACAGACCCGGCAGTTGGATTTATTAAAAATGGCATGTGTAGCATTCATGATAAGTAGCAAGGTATTATTATGATATCTCTTCCTATGCTGGAAATCTCTAGGAGACCAAGTACGCGAATGTACAAAAGGTGTGGGGACAGTGGGTACATTTTCAGTCGGTAGCAAAAACTCTAAAGGATGAGTTTCTTCAAAATACCAAAGGCCTAAAACAGTGACTATTATAAAACCAAATATTATCATAAAAACACAGCAATACTTTTTCGGGGGCCCAGATTTTCTGTCCATTGTACTGGCTGGTCACTCGATCATTTACAAGTCCAATACAAGCGGTGGCGGTAGCAGACATTGTAGTCTTCGGATGGAAACCCCAATGTTCGTTGCTGGCTCCCCCCCTCCTCACCTGCCCTCCCCCGGTCGCGCGACTTCTTTTTAGTCCTTCCACAACCCTAGCCAACAGAATCCCCCTCCTCGAATTCGGGCAAAGGCGAGCCCTCGATGATCCTTTCCTTCCTTGAATGTACAGCCGAACCGTGCCATAGGTCTATTTTCTCGAATGCAAATGGTACCTGGCTGTTCCTGGTACTGATTGATCCGGAAACAATGTGTCATCACTTCCCGTTGGAAGCAACGTATCCGAGGTAAGCGAAGTTGGAACAGCAATTTCCGGGAGCAAAATTCTTGGAGAGTGCGGAGACAAAATGGCAGCTTCCCCAGGCCTCACGGGCTCAGAGATATTCTCCGACACACTCTCAGTGCTACTCACTGCTTTGGGATCATTGGTTGCAGCGTTAGCGAGGGGTTCTGTTTCTTCTGTAACGTGTGGCACTGTGTGAGGAAGTTTCTTGACATGCGACCCGTGGATCCAATGCTTCTGGCCTGCAACGCGCACCGCTGTCTGGGTGACCAGCAGGACCTGGAATGGGCCCCGCCACCGAGGTGCAAGGCAAGTGGAGCGTTCGAAGGACTTCACGAGTACCCACTCCCCGGGCCGTATGCTGTGACCCGGGACCTCGTATCGTACAGGTAAAGCCTCTCGTACCTGGTGATAAATCAAATAGAAGTTTTTAGTCAACTGACTACAATAGTCTGAAAGTAATACATTTTCAATGTTTTTTAAACTTCGACATTTTGGAAGGTTCCAGATATTAGCAGGTCTCCCAATTACCACCTCAAAGGGAGAGAGCCCATTCTTAGTTTGAGGGGTCGTACGCATGGCTAGTAACACGATCGGTAAGGCGTCCTGCCATTTTAGGTTGGTGCCGGCCATTTTAGTTTGGTGCCGGCACACGTCTTGGCGAGCTTGTTCTTGATAATACCATTGTGTCTCTCCACTAGTCCGACGCTCTGAGCATGTCTGGTCAAATGGAATCGTTTGTCAATTTGCAAGGCCGCACATATCTGCAGGATCACAGCAGCAATAAAATGTGGACCATTATCCGACCAGATAACTCTCGGCAAACCGAACCGTGGAAAGAATTCCTTTAACATGGTCTTTGCAGTGGTCATGGCCGTAGCATCTTTGACAGGGAAAGCCTCGACCCACTTACTAAAAGCACAAATGACCACAAGGACATATTTTAGATTGTTGCATCGTTCCATTTCAATAAAATCAAAGTGGATTACTTCGAATGGGACAGAGGGTGGCCCAAAACTTCCCCTTGGAGTTGCTGTCCCCTTTCCCACATTATGTTGTAGGCAAATCATGCAGTTCTGGACGTAATGCTGAGAAATGTTCGAAATTTTGTTGTTTACCCAAACTTTCTCTAACATTTTTGTTATATGCTGGGCACACACATGCGTAGGACCATGTGCCATGATAACCATCATCATGACATAAGCATCAGGAAGTAGCCATTTTCCATCAACCGTGTCCACCCAACACCCATCGTCATCGAGTTTCCCCAAGCCCTCAGCCCACCTCTTGGATTCTTCTAATGTGGCATCGGCTTGGATATCCCGTACAGACACAACGCCCTCATCCATTACATAGGCATCTATAGTCTCCCTTGAAACATATATCTCCGTAAAGAGATCAGTGGCAGTTTGTCTAGCTATTTGATCAGCGAAAGCATTCCCTTTTCCAATATTATCTACAATCTTTCGATGTGCTGCACATTTTACAACTGCTAACTGAGTAGGGAGCACAAGCCCTGAGAGTAGGTGTACTAACAGGGAGCCATGTTGAATCTTGGTGCCATGCGAAGTTAAAAACCCTCTTTCTGACCAAAGTCTCCCAAAGTTGTGAGCCACCCCAAAGGCATACTGACTATCAGTATATATATTTACTGTAAGCCCCTTGGAAAGTTCACAAGCTCGGGTCAATGCTATAATCTCTGCGGCCTGCGCACAGTTATGCGTGTTTCTCTTGGTTTCCACAATCATGCTCAATGTGGTGATTGCATAAGCAGCTGTGGATGTACCATCCGGAAGTTTGAAACAGGAGCCATCACAAAACCGCTCCCCTTGTGCATTAACCAAAGGAGTGTCCTTTAGATCAATTCTATCTTTTGTTTCTTGTTCGGTAGCATACAAACAGTCATGTGACTCTTCGTCACTGCAAACAGTATTTTGCGGGAAAGGTAGGAGTTCTGCCGGATTAAGAACACAACACCTCTTAATTTGAATGTGAGGGGCAAACAAGATCAATTCGTATCTCGTCAACCGTGCGGAAGTGAGGTGTTGCGTTTGAGTTCGGTTCAATAGAACATCTACAAAGTGAGGCACCATCAGGGTTAGATCATGGCCTAGGACCATGCCCTCACTCTAACAGTCGCAGCAGCGACAGCGTGCAAACATCTTGGCAAAGCGCATGCTACAGGATCGAGGGGGGAAGAATAGTAACCGCACGGCCTACTCTTCCCTCCATGTTCCTGCTTTAATACAGCCAAAGCACATCCATCACATTCATGCACAAACAACACAAAGGCCTTTTCATAGCTTGGTGTGCCCAAAACTGGTGCAGAGCATAATGCAGTCTTAAGCCAGTGTGGAAATCAGGACAGTAGCCGATGTGGAGTTTTTTGTAGACCTTTATTACACACTGGTTAAATGTAATGTCTTAACCACGGTAGTTGGACTCCAGGTTGACCCCACAGTTACTTCACTGTGAGTAAAAGGCACCAGGAGTTCCTCTTCCCTTGAAGTGTCTCCTATTCTCACGGACCCGGATAGGCCCACCAGTTGCTCTCACTCTCCTCTCCTTCTCCCTGCAAAAAGCAACAAAAATGCCATTAGGCCAGTCCCTTTTATACCCTGTGTTTGGAGGGAAAAAGGGCCAATCAGGGACAACTTCCCTCCCCCCCTTTCCGATTGGTGGGGACTCTAGGCACCCACCCTCTATGAATAGAGCTGCCACCTCCCCTCCTCCTCCTTTACCTTGGCTGCCTGGTTCCGGCTCCCCCTCCCTGTTGTCAGCCACGCCCTCTCCACAGGCCCCGCCCCCCAACATGGTGTCTCCCTTGAGGTATGCTTCCCGGAGGCCCGTCCTGCTCGAGGCCCCATGCTGCTGCTAGGGGTCTGCCCTGCTCGAGGTAAGGAGGGGGTTCTGATTTGTCCCCCCTGTCTGGTTCCTGACCATGTGTCTGTCGCACCTCCGATGCCGAGCGGTCGGCACGAGCCGGGCTCTCTAATTCCCGAGGCTCGCCGCCGAGGTACGCCGTGTTCGCGGGTCTCTCAGCCGCAGCGCTAGTGGCCCGGGTCCTTGTGGGCACACGCGGCGCTGCGGCTGTGGGCACACGCGGCGCTGCGGCTGCAACGCCGGCACTGTCGCGGGATGCCGACAAGGCTCTCCCTTTAACAGGGACGCCTCCCCGGTGCCCGCCCTCAGCGCCGCACACGCCCGCGGTACAGCGGGCTCCTCTGGCCGGGCGTCCCGCTCCCCGGCGTCCACCCTCACAGCCAGTCAAACGATTGCTGGTGTTCCGAGGTCCATGGCAACGGCGAAGAAATGCCCTTCTTCGTCAAGGCCAGCATCGGTTTTATCACTAGTGAAAAATTTGGGATCCACAACCTACAGTAAGAAGCCATACCTATCAAGGCTCTAACTTCCTTCTGCGTATTTGGGACAGACATGCCAGAAATGTGTTTTATTCTTTCAAGTGTCAATCTTCTTCCCTCCTTTGACAGGAGGTAGCCTAAATAGGCGACCTCCTGGCAACAATATTGAAACTTTTTAAGCGAAGCTTTGTGACCATGCTTAGCTAGATGGATAAGCAACAATATAGTGCCCTCTTTACAAAAGCTCTCAGAATCTGCAGCTAAAAGCAAGTCATCAACGTACTGGAGCAGCGTACAAGTAGAGGATAATTCAAGAGTATCAAGCTGTTCTTTCAGAGCCCTACTATAAATGGTAGGACTCTCGGTGTAACCTTGAGGTGCATGGGTGAATGTGAACGAGCGTCCCCCTAAGGTGAACGCGAACAAATATCTACTATCCTTGTGTATAGGAATACTGAAGAAAGCATTCTTCAGGTCCACAACAATAAAGTAAGTAGCCGTAGCTGGAATCGTAGTCAATATTGTCATTACATCAGGCACAATGGGAAATTGCGGTGCCACAACTTTATTAATGGCACGTTAATCAATTATGAAACGGAATGGAATTGCATTATCGCCTTTCTTGTACACAGGTAAAATTGGACTATTGCACACACTACCTGCAATTTCCTCAATCACCCCGCGATGCACAAAATCGGAAACCATGCATTTCAAAGCTTGTTCGCCCTCAACTGAGATCTTATACTGTGGAATGCGTGACAGCTTAATTCCATGTTTCAAGACTACTTTAAAAGGCTCAATCTGTAGAACACCGACATCATTGTCGTCAATTGCCCATAAACACTCTGGTACATCAATGAATTCTGGCGGCAAAGGTCTAGTCAAGAATTGAGAGACAGAAATCGTCAAACGTACTCCATCAGATGAACAATGAATTACCGCATTTAATTCCTTCAACAGATTGAACCCCAACAAATTCTCTCCACAATTCGAAGTCAAAAGAAATGGACAGTGGTCCGTAAAGGGCCCTAAAGAGATAGGTACTGGCGAAGAAACCGGACAAGCAACTGGTGTGCCAGAAAACCCTACAGAAACATTGGTTTGCCCTGACGGTGGAATGTTTGGAACCCTAGAATAATCAATGGAACACTTCTGTGCTCCAGTGTCTATCAACAACGGATGTTTCCTATTTCCCACTACCATTTCAACGTAGGGACCTTACTGATTAACGGGAATAGGTGTAGGTTCCAAACCCTGCTTCGGGCAATCCTAACGAAACAAAATATCATCAAAAGGAAGCTCCCCAGATAAATATGCAGCGGAAGGATGATTAAATATGTTCCTAGTGTCCACACTCGGAGTCTGATTGTCCTGCGAAAAAGGTTGCTGAGGGTCCTGTGTAAACTGACTTCTTCCAGGGCCCCCTACGCCCGGGGGACCTCTGGATCGCCTACTCATATTACCAAATGTATTATTCATCCTCTGTCGAAGGGCGGGGCATTGTGCACGCCAATGACCCTCCTGGCGACAATAAGCACATTGGTTAATGTTCACAGGACCCAAGGGCACATTCCCCTGTGGGACATACTGCCCTCTAACCTGAGAACTACCCCCTCTGGGGCCTCTAACAATTTGTTGTAAATACTTTAGTCTTTAAATCACCTTTTCTCTTCTCGACTCTATCTTTTTCATTATTGACACGGTTCTCGTAGTACTGAGCCATATGCAGTGCTTCTGATTGCGATTTCGTCTGCCAAGCGCTCTCGGAAGACATAATTTGTGACTGGATGTCAGGCAGAAATCCACGCACAAATTTGTCCACAAATAATCTTTTCCCAGACTCTGTGCCTAAGTCCTGTCCACTGAAATCCGAGAATACCTGCTCGAACCGATTAAAGAACTCCGTAGCACTCTCAGACTTTCCTTGGACACAGGCCGTAAGCTTGTCCCAAATAATTCTCTTTTCGGGAATTATGGTTTTTAATTTAGCAACGATTCTATCAGGCAAAGTTAATATCACCTGAGGCGGTCTTTCGCCAGCTGGCCTTTCCCCATCAAGTCTAATTATATTCGCCCATGTATCCCCCAACTCGGGTATGTCGTCTATAGTTCCATAAACCTACGTGCAGGAGTACAGGACATAAAAAATCAATGTCGCCTAGGGTGAATACTGAGGACTGCAAGACGGACTCTATTTCTTTATAGAACCCTGTTGGATTTTTCCTAATATCAGGAATAGACTGTCTAATGGTGTTCACTTCCTGTCGTGAAAACGGGACGTGAACGAACTGTGATACATAATGTGCAGGAATGTCTACAGCAGGTGTACCTGCTGCAACATTAGCGGGAATCTCAACCTTCGGGACAAATGTCGGAGGTACCTCTCTCATAGGCAACTGAGAAGTAGACAACTCTGAACGCTTACTAAGCAACAGAGCTAAATCGAGCGCTAAAGCAGTCGAAGAAGTGTCAAGCGAAAAAGCCCTCTTATAAATAACCAGTAACTCTGTGGGACAACTAATCTTTCTCTTTACACATTCACTCTACCATTACCTGTATTACCTTCCTCTGCATTTCTAACGTATATTGACTGTATGTGTCATATACCTCAACTGGAGTTATCGATATGTCTGAAATCCATCTAATCGCGTCTCTTACAAATTCGCATTTCCTCCGATATCTGTTTGCGACACGGAAGGAACAGTTTCTGTGCATACATATTTTCCTCTTCATCATTCTCATTCTGTAACTTTTCTAACTCCTTTCTATACACAAATAACCTCTCAATATGCTCATTTACCTTCTCCACAGTGTCTCTAGAAAGCGCTAGAGTATTTAGATCCCTTAACCCTTGCGGAACATCTGCATTATTCTTCCCCACATTATACATAACTGAATCCCTAAACCTTCAATAAAAACATTTTTCTCAGGAAAAGTATCCGTATTAAAAAGTGTGGAAAAAACTCTAGCTTGATCATCCTTCTCCACACAATGCTTAGCCCATGCAATCAACTCACGTTTCTTCTCCGCTGGTACAGTACTGCGAGTGACAACCTTTGACCCTGCACCTCGATCCATTACAAGCGGCTCAGGACCACTTGGAAGAGAGGGAGCAGGCAAATTCGATGGAGGTACTATAACTGGTGCGATTAAAAAGAGGCAGAGGAGCAGGTGGAGAGACAAATACTGGAGGAATAGGAGCAACAGATTGAGCAGGAAGAACAGGAATAACAGCAGGAAGAGGTACAGCAGCGGGAAGAGGAACATACAGAGGCGGTGCAGAGGCACCAGGCCTTCGTTCATTTAGCAATTTATCAATAAACTCATTAGAAACATGAAGATCTTTGGAAGGATAGATTTTCTGAATACCGAGTGAGAAAGCCCTATCCATATTTCTAACCGACTCAGACTGTTTATCCTGGTCATATAACAACGCTTTTTCGGCATTAGTTTTATGACGGCGCGCATGTTTCTCTCTACCCTTAAGCTGTTGTAACGCTTCTTTTTTCCAATTCTGCAAAACATCAAATGCTGCAGGTCTAGCCTTTTTCTTTAACAAGACTGACTCCAAATATTCAATACGAGGGATCTCAAAACTACCATTGACTGGCCACTGAAGTTCGGAGGCATGTCTGGTTTGTCTGTGCCAAATATCATTAAATACTATACTTCCAATGCCATGCTTACAGTACATGGTACATGCCGGCGACCCCTCCTGTGTTGCTGGATGGCCAAAGATTGTCTATCACTGCAGATTAATGCCCTAAAGCAGGTAGACAATTTCCCAGGCATATCTCAAATTCTTGGTGTTACCTGGTCAATAATTGTGTTTGCAGATACAATGCGCCAAAATTCAAATTGTCAGGGTTGAATTAAGAATCGGGTCACGCCTCACCTGACCAAACCTAAGGAGGACCGATCGGTACTTCTAAGAACCTTACCTAACTAATTTTACCTCGTATATGGTGATTTCGGCAAATCTGGCCGCCTCGATAAGTGGACCCTCGTCAAGATGCCGTCTCGGACCACAAGCTAATAGTCCAGGGATCGGGTCGTGCAGCGCTGCTGAGGTGTCGCGTCTCATCCAGGGGCCCCTTTCTTTTTGTCACACTGTCCGATCCCGGTCCGATAGCGTGTGTCAACCTTCAACAATCCGGCATCAATCTTGAGGGTCCCTATTCGGGTGCCACCTGTGAAAACAGAAATAAAATATCGAGGCTTAGAACCCCACAAGGAAATACACCGAACACGGGTTACAAAGGAACATACAAAGTACTTTATTTTATACTGAATCCAGATACAAAAGCAGAGCTTAATCAGATAGCTATCGGCCCTCAGTACAACACAACGAACTCCAGCGTGGTTCAGTGTGTGTTCAGTGAGAGATGCTGTACATTAGAATGCATTCGCTTTTTATACACATTGTGGGCACTATGTCCAGCCCCACTTCGGGTTAATGTTCTACTTTATACATCACCAATTCTAGGGTTTGTGCCGAGTCTCAAATAACAGCATATAACTGGTTTGTCTTTAATACATGTAACAACAAGCGTATGCATTAACTGTGTATTCTAAAGTTTTCCATGCAGGCCTTCTTAAACATTAATACAAAGTAGTAAGACAGATGTTCTTTGTTCAGTATGTAAATACATTGTCTCAACTTATGCTCGTGGATTAGTTTCATTGCACGAGTTATCTCTTTACACATAGGTCAACGAAGGACAAGGTCTCGGTTCATGACTTCAACAAGTAGCCTGCAGGCAAATTACACATTAGCTATGTACAGAGGTCAAGACGGCCATGTTGTATTCTGCAATGACATCGTCCACCATTTTAGCTCACAGGGTGACTTTTGTGCAACGAATCCTAATATGGCGGTTTGCCCTAAAATGGCGGCTTACAAAGATTTAAGGTCAGGACCTTGCAACACAGATTTCTTTCGCATGCGACTTTCAAGCAGCTTGGCGTAGGCCAATATTAATATATTTATTACAATAGGAGGCATGATATAATTTCTATTCCGACAGTAGAATGGGCCTACTTTCCTGCTGCCCTCTTCTCCCCCGTAATGGTGTGGGTTAAGGCGCCAGGGCCCAGACCTTCTAGCTGTATTTTTGTGCAGTCTCCGGTACTTCTCAGGGCTTCCAGTCACTCTGCCCGCATTTTGGTACCTGTGTGGCCTTGCTCTTCCCAGTCCGCTTGCGCCGAATTTCAGGCATTCTTTAATGTCCTTCCGGATCACCACGCATCTGGATGGGTGAGTCCGGTGTCCCTGTTGCAATTTCCTCCGGGCCAGTGTTTATTTAGTGCTGGACTACAAGGCTCTGTCCACTGTCCACTACGTTTTTGCGGTGTGCCCTGTGAAGCTGCCGTTTTTATTCCCCCTTCACTTGGTGGGGGACCGCTGAGGTAGAAAGGGCAAGCAGGCGGCGCAGCCGGGGCAGTTCTGTTATGCAATTGTGGCCCACGCGGCTGTTCTCCAATGCGCGACGGTGCTCACTTGCTCTACTATTCCGCTGCTTGCCCCTCCCGCCTTTGTGCCAAGGCGGGGGTCTTTCAGCGCCGTGGCTTCGTAGTCCTCCCCACTCCCCTGCTGTTTTTCTCCCAGCTGCCTGTGGCACCTTTCTACATAGCACAACGGTGCTCGTTCACACAGGCACAGTTTACTCAGAGTTGTGGGAGTCAGGTGTTGTCCGGTTATATTCCCCAAGTTCCTCTCATGTTTGGTGCTGCTCTTCTTTGTGGGCCCTTCCACGCTTCAAGTGGCAAATGTGTGTGGTGTTTATAACGCCAATGGGCATCCTCCAGAGGACCCCGCATGTGCGGCGCCTCAGCGTTTGTGGTTTCAGCAGGGCAGCAGCCCTTCTCAGGGAGTGTGCCTCTTCCCCATCCGTGTGCCCCAAGACCAGGCTACCATAATCTTTGTTCGCCGTGACGCGTCTCGTGTTCGTTCCTTACAGTCCCTATAAGCAGCGCCGCGCTGCACAGAGCACCTTCAAAGCCCGTGGCACCTGTTTGTTGTTGCGAGCTATTTTGATGTCGGTCTGCAATTATGTAGCCCCTTGTCCTGGGCTGTACAGGAGTGCTCGAGCTCAATGGCCTTTAGTTGCTCCCTCGCAGTTCCCAGAGTTGCAAAGTATTTCTTTTGCCGCTGCAAACCTCCTCCAGCGAATAGCTTCGCATCCCCGAGCTTCATCGATCATTACCTTTCCTGCGCTTCATTTGGCTTTTGTTACAAGGCGCCCCTCCTCTTCGCCAGGATTGCTTAATGGCACGTCCATTGGCAATTCCGCCCTGGGCGCTCGTTCCACAAAGCTCCCTGCGGATCTCTCCTTTTATCTATTTCGCTTTGTTCACTCCTGCCGCGGGCCTGCTCGCCAACATGAATCCAATTCCAGGTCCCCTTCAGCCATCTCATCAAGCATCCTCAGCGCTTATCTAGTGTTTCACAATCCTTTGTTTGGTGGCGCCGGCCATTTTGTTTCACCCGTCTCGTTTCTTCTACAAACTTCTTCTAGTTTGTTTTCATTCCGTGCCAGCATGTGCAGATTGTAACTTGCTTGCAGGGCTGCACCATTACTTCCTGGATATTTTGCTTCGTTCGTGTGCACCAGTAATCCGTATTAATGCTGCATTTCGTCGGATTATGTCGGATCATCAGGAGCCTCTGGTGAGATGCGTCCTACTGCATGGCCCTGTAGCCACGCCTCCCTCACAACGCATTGTCAAGTAGTTTTAATCCAGTGTTAAACAAGTTAACATATATATGGCATACATTACTCACCATAATCGTATGTCTGATGCTTTTATCTGCTTAGATTTAGATGCTTTGCATAGGCCATTTAGTGGTAGGTGTAGAATATTGCATGACTTCTTTTCTAAAGTCGAAAAGGGTTGTTGACTGGGCATGTTTGTAATACTATCCCTAGTGTGACGTACCTAGAACCCATGATCCTTCACACTTCGAAGTCCTTCAGATTGGTTTGTTTCTGACATGAGGGAGCATGAAGTGTTTGTGTGAGTACATAAGAGGAGGTGTAAGGTATTTGATGTCTATGTACCTTCAACTCCAAAAGGGAAGGAAGGGTGGGCGCATGTGAATTTAAGCAGATATAAGCATCAGAAATACAATTACGGTGAGTAATGTATGCCTTCTGAATCTTGTGGATCTACTTGGAATCACATGCTTTACATGGACTAGTGAGCAGTTCCTGGAGAAGGTGGTTGGAGGTTTGAAGGTACAGCAGCAAATTGATGTTTTAATACTGCTTGTCCCACCAGCAAATCTTGTTTGGAATGAATATCTAGACAGTAATGCTGTGTAAGGTATGTATGGAATTCAAAATAGCTGCTTTGCAAGTGGCATCTACAGGGACATTTGCAATAAAAGCTAAGGTAGCCCCTGTGCCACGTGTAGAGTGTGCTCTGGGTGTGAAAGACAGAGTTTTGTTAGAATGGGAGTAGCACATTTGAATGCATTTAACTATCCACTTTGAGATAGATGACTTGGAGACAGAATCCCCTTCTCTTCCAGTAGCTATGGACACACAGAACTGACCAGTCTTCCTGATTGGCTTTGCTTTGTTAAGGTAATACACAACAGCCCTCCTAAAATCTAACGTATGGAGGCTTTTTTCTGTTAAATTGGTTGCGTTTTGGAAGAAAGTTTGAAGTTCTGTGGACTGGTTGACATGGAACTTTGAAATATATGTAGGTGAAAAACGTGGGTGTGTTTTTAGGACCACTTTGTCTTTTTGAATGGTTAGAAAGAGATCTTGAGCTGAGAGTGCTTGTAGTTTACTAACCCTGCTGATGGATGTAATGGCAACAAGAAAAGCAGTCTTGCAAGTGAGATGTTCAAGACTGATTCTGTGCATTGGCACAAAAGGGGAACCCATGAGCTTTGTAAGTACAACCTTTCAATCCCATCTGGGAGTTGGGTTTGAAATAGGTGGGTGTAATCTTTTAACCCCTTCCATGAAGGCTTTAACTGCTGGCACTTTCCACCTAGAAACCTTTGTTATAGAGGTGGTCTATGCAGACAGTGCAACTAAGTGTACTTTAAGAGAGTTGAAACGAACCCTCTGTCCAAAAGGAAAAGCAAATACAGAACAATAGGTGAAGGAGAACAATCAATTGCATTGATGTCTTGAGTTTTGCACCAGATAACAAATCTATTTCCATTTATTGTAGTAGCAATGTCTGTATTTGGTTTCCATTCACCCTGGAAGATGTCTATACATCTTTGTGGTAAGTTTAGATGACTAAGGTCTGTGACTGCAGGATCCAAGCGGTCAGGTTCAGTGTTTGAGGGCACGGATTGCATAAGATGCATGCACAGCCGGGCGTGAGGTACTATGCAAATGCAGGAGGTCATCATCCCTAGTAGGTGCATGTCCTTCTGTACGGTTATCCAACGACCAGTTACATAATGTGAAATTTGAAAAAGGATATTTTGTACCCTCTCGTTGGATGGGAAGACTAAATCGCCTTTTGTCTGTATTTGGGTCCCAAGAAACTGTATTGTTTGACTGGGAACAGGACTTGATTTTTGTTCTCGTTGATTAAGAAGTCTAGTTTGAACAGCAGGTTGATCGTCTCTTGGGTGTGCTGATGACCCTCTTGACGTGTATTTCCTGTTATAAGCTCATCGTCGAGATAAGGGTACACTGTAATCTACTGTTTGCGCTGGTGGGTAGCTGCCACTGCCAGTACTTGGTGAAATACCCTTGGTGCTGAAGATATGTCAAAGGGAAATACTTTGAACTGGTAATGAGTTGTGCCGACTTTGAACCTGGGATTTTTTGTGAGCTGGCAATATTGAAATCTGAAAGAATGCATCTTTCATATCCAATGTCGCAATGTAATCCCCTTGTTTTAATAGCGGGATTACTTCCTGGTGGCTAGTCATTTGAAACCTTTGTGGTTTGACATACGTGTTTCCTGGATGAAGAACTAACACAGGGCACATAGTTGAATAATTTTCAGGAACAAGGAAGTAAGTGGAATAAATACCCTTCTTTACCTCGTGAGGAGGGACCAGTTCTACCGCTCTTTTTTGAGGAAGTGTTTGGAGTTCTTCTTGAAGAATCTGTTAATGTTCATGCGACATCTAGCGCTGTTTTGGATGATGATGATGATGTTGTTTTGATAGGAACTCTATGGAGTACCCTTTTGTTATGTGGAAAGCACCCACTTGCCTGACGTGATCCTCTCCCATGCGTGGGTGGATTGTGATATTCAAGCCCCTACCGTGGTAACGTGGGAGGGGGACCCGAGCTGGATCGTCATTGTTTTTGGGCAGTTGTGCCTTTACAGGCTGCCGGCTGAGATCTACCTCTACCCTGTCTAAACCCTCCTTGATAGGTAGGCCGAAAGGGGTGTATTGCATTGTGATATTTATTTTGGCTGAATGGAGGTTTAGAGGCTCTTGGGTAAACTTGGCCTCGAAAAAACCTGTGTGTATTAAAGAGGCCTCTTTGAACGTATGGTTTGTCTGAAATTTGTCCTAGAGATTTTATAGTCTTGTGTTCTTTCTTGGCTGTTTCAAGGGCATCCTCTACTGCCTTCCCAAAGAGCACATCGCTTTCAATGGTCCTCTTCTGCCTTCCCAAACAGCACATTGCTTTCAATGGTCCTCTACTGCCTTCCCGAAGAGCACATTGCTTTCAGTGGGCATATTTAACACAGTTGCATGTGTTTCCAATTTAAATCCTGACGACGTAGCTAGGGATGGCGTTTTTGTAAGGTTCCCTCTGCAACAATTCTGACTGCATTATGTGCTGCATAGATGTTGCCTTTAATGTTATTCGCCACCTGTCTACCTTCATTGACAGTTTTTAAAATTTCTGTACGAATAGGGTCTGGGACAGAATCTAGTTGTGTTAGCAATTCACACCTGCTATGCGGCTGATGTTGCTACATTTTTTTCCTAATGCGAAAAGCTTTTTGCTCTTTCTCTGGGGGTGTCTCAGCAGAAGCTAATGGTGTACCTACTCGTCTTGGCCCGAGAGGATAGCTCAGCGGCAACGTGCGCGCCTTGGAAGCAAGACGACACGAAGCAACACAGGTTCGATCCCCCTTCCGCGCTTAGAAACCTCTGAGTGTTTAAGCGCGTTACAAATACGCAACAAAAACAATTACGCAATTAAAAAAAACAATTCCTGTAACAGCGCCTGGATCCCCGCGGGCTGTGTGAGCGCTTTAAAAATTTAAATATATAAATACTCTTTTGCAGGTGGTGGTAACCACTAAGGAGTCAGGTTTTACGTGACCCTTGATGTACAAAGGGTCAGAAGGTGCAGGGCAAACAGTCTTTCCTATTCTGGGGTTAACATCCCTGGTAAGTGATAGTGTAACTAAATAGGGTTGTATCCTTTATTGACTGTAGTAAAGGTATCAGCTGACCTACTGCAGATTTTTCTTCGAGCATTTAATCTCCGAAATGTAGATTGTGGGGAACATCTTACGTTTGTATTTTAAAGTGATCTGCACCAGCCACTGGCTGATCAACATCTGGAGGTGAGGGGATCAATAATTGATCATCACAAGTATTCTCATCACCAAAGTGATCACCATAACAGTCAGTGCTAGGTAAGTATGTCTACAGTCCAATTGATATTGGACTCTACAAGACTTATCCCTTGTTTTTAGGGCCCCAACTTCTAATATAGGCCTGTACTACCCAAGGCTGGTAGAGTTGCAGAGTCGCCTGGCTTATGTTAGGCGGAGGATTATGAGCTCTAAATCAGTACAAAGAGACCAGAACATGTATACAGCCAAAGAAAAACGTACACACTTGTAGTTAAATCAAAAGTAGCGATTTCTTTTATATATACACAAGCCATTTAGAAACTAAAGGAATATTGTATCAACTAGCAACATCAAACACACATTTAGAATAGTAAGGAAATAAAGCAGGTGAGTACATTGTTATATACTTTTCTTATCCACACACAAAGTGACTTCAATTAAGGTCAGTAAAACTACTTATTTTAAATGAACTCTGCAGTATTCAAGTTTAGGTAAGTTCAAGAATGCAAAGAGCAACAATGACAGGTAATCAATACTAGTAGCAACTCTTAGAATGTTTTAGCAGTCTTTTCCTTAGCAAGAAAGGAGTTTTTAAACTCAGGTTTTTGGAGGGGAACAAGCAATGCCCATGCTAAGAGGTTCAGAGGATTTACTGTCAGGAAATCAGCATTGCCCAAGCCAATAGGAATGTGACAGTTCTGATGCAAATCTTCTTAGCACAAGTAAGTAATAAGTTAGTTGGTCTTTGTAAAAGCTCAGGGGTTTAGGAGGAGCCTCCCTGGGGGGGGAGGAGGGGACACAAGCTGTTAGGCCTGGGCGACTGAAAATGGGTTAACACCCAAACAGCTGAAACAGTGCTCCAAAAGCAAAGCAGCGACACAAACGGCTTCAGCTAAGTTTACCAAGAGCCACACAGTACCTTGAGAGTGAAGAAGCTGATGCAGCTGGACGCCTTCTGGATGCACGTCTGAAAACCTGGTCTCCCAATCCTTGGTCATGGTGATGAAAGGGGGTACCCTGGATGGGCTCCTGCAGCAGTAGTTAAGAGAGGGACTCGCCAGCAAATAATTGTTCGTACTCCTGCGTCGGTTCGTGGTTTTTGCGCCTTTTTCTCAACACCAGTAGCTAACCATCACTGCAGGTTGGAATCTTCTTGTTTCTTGGTCCTGCACTCTGGCGAGGGGACTCTGAGGAGAGGATTTGTGCTTCTGGATGTCCACACGGATGCAACCGAAGTTCCAGCGAGATTCGTCAAATGCAAGGCACTTCATAGTGGTCGAGGTACCCCAGGTATAGGGATTCTGCAGCCCAGGAAGGTTGCAGGACGTCGGGGATGGCTCAAATTGAAGAGTGTCTTAGGACTGGTTATGCCCACCAGCCCAGAGGAGGAAGTAGTCTTTGGCAGAGCTTCCCTGTCGATTCAAAAATTGAGACAGGGCAGCAGCAGTACTTCAGTGGTGCTTATGTGGTTACTGGAGGTGCTGCAGCCATCTCTGGCCATTTTCTTCTTCTGAGCTTCAGTTCCAGTGGTGGATTTAGCCTTCTGTCCCAAAAGCCTCGCCTTTTATGCAGGAACACATTAATTTGGTCCTATGGACCTGTCAATCATTTGGGGGTGGGGTATTTTTTTGAATGTATACATATGCACTGGCAACATTCCAAATTTGTATTTTCAGTTTTATTGCGTGTGCCAAATTAATACTCATCACACTTTCCAAGTTTCTTTTAAGAGTTAGTCTTTTTATTTTTTGATCTGGGTGCTCAATCCCTTATTCTTGTTGGCTCTTGAATAAGTGAAATCTCTACACGTGTTTCACCCTTGTTTGTGTCACAAGAGATCATCAGGAGAGATTTTAGCAATTTTGTTTACTTTAAGTAGATCTGGCATGAAAATTTGTTCATTCGAAAGGGTGTCTATATGATTTTTAAGAACACAATTATAGGGTCCTTTTAGTTGTTGGCCTTTTCTTTTTTCAAATAAGAAAGTCACTGGTTTGGAGAGATCAGTGTGTCACTCCCTGGCTCCTTCATTCGGTGCCTTTGGGGGGTGGGGTTGGGGGTGGGGATGGGGGTGGAGGTGTGGGTGGCTGTCCTTGCGGGACAGCCAGCTGTCCAGTTAAAACTGGTTCCAGCCAGGCATACCGTAAGACAAAGACCAGGGAAGTTTCTGGCTCCTCCCTCACTTCCTGCCTCAGCAGGCACATTGGAGCCTTGGAGGACTTCACAAAGGGATCCTGCCGAAGGCAAAGCTCAGGAGCCACCCCCACCTAGAATGGTAGAAGAAGAGCCAAGAAGGAACACACAAACGAAAGGTGATAAAAGAAGACTGGGGCCATTGTGGGAAAATGGTCCCACATGGGTGCTGTACGGCATCTGTGGAGGCAGCACAGTGAGTAACACAAAAATGGTCAAAAGGTATCCACTGCCACCAGTCATTTAGATTTGTCTTTTACTGTAACTATAAATGTTACGGGAGCAGTGGGGAAGGATTTACAGTGTAGCCCCTAAGCACTCCACATAAGGTGGGGTGTGCTGATCCACAAAAAGAAAGGTAAGTAAGATTAAAATGATCCTACCATTCTTTAGAACAGTAGTTCTTAGGAACAAGTAATAGAAATAGGAAGGGAAGCCCAAGGGACTCCCAGCAACACTGGACAGAGGGTGCTGTGAGCTGCAACAATTTATTACAGATGCCTGTAGTGAAATACACAGAGGAATGCATGACTCCATTACTAGTAAAAAGAATACATTGTCATAAAAACTAGGGTTTTCATCTCGGAGCAAAAAAAAACAGTGAGTGGTAAAAAGTTCCACTCGCTTGGGAGAGTAAAGCAAAAAATCCCAGATGTCCAGCAAAAGTGCTGGGAGTCTCTCAGGTGGAGGGGATTTTGCACAAGAAATGAAAATTCTCCCTAACAGTCAGTATTGTCCTGATCCACATCAATGACTTTGTCTTGTGTAAGAGTGGTTATATGGGGCTGCCAAAGGGCATCCACCTGTAATCTGGAGGATTTAGAGGGAGGCGCTCCTTGAAATCTTTATATTTGTCTCATTTTTCCATAAAGGATTTGAAGAAAGAAACCTTGTGTATGGTTTGTTGGAATTTCTCCGTTGTCCAAGGGCCTGAAGGTGTTTCTTTAAAAGGGAATGTAGCATCTTCAGGGTATGATGTGGGCTATAACCCAAAGCATGTGACAAAGGAGAAGAGGCTTCTATGTAATATGAGGTTTTTGGCGATGTATGGTCTTGCACGAAATCTAGGAATGCAGTTGTTTTGCCGGTTTTTTGTCTGTCGAAGCATGCTCGGTGCTGTGAGTAGTACTGGGAATGGGAGTCTGTTTCGGCATACATTTTGATGAGTGTGTATGGAAACTTGCAGTCTGTATTTTATATGCGCAGATGGATTATCTTTCGCTCGACAATAGTTTTTTTGGGCTTTCATGGCACGCATGAGGTCTGGGTGCAGAGGACTGCATTGAGACAGAATCGCTGAAGGAGCGATTCTGTTCTGCGTGCCCATGCTTCGACTAATGTTTTTTTTTGAAAGGCTTGGGGGGGGGGGGAGAGAGACGCAGACGCGCCGGCTGTGGTCTCCATAACGATGCCACCGGCATGCCTTTCGGAGGACGGGGGGGGGAGTGGCGCTTGGGAAACTGCTGCTCCCGTTTCCTGTTCGGCGTCACTTTTTGCGTTAAATGCTTCCTCTTCCTCCTCCTTTAACTCTTCAGCGACTGCTGGCACCTCTATAGCAGCCTCAGCCTGCATGGCGTGGGCCACCTAACGTTTAGTACGCTGGTCCTTTAGAGTCTCTGGTCGAAAAAAGTTGGCAGGCAGTACAGCATTTTTCAGGGTGATCTCAAGGAAGGCACTGATTGCGCACCTTATGGGTGTCTTTCTAGCAATACTTTTTATGATGAGAGGGGCAGAATTTAAAAGTGTTCTCCATGATAAAGGAAACTTGTAAAAGTGTAAGTAGAAAAGAGGGGAAGGCCTGAGGTAGACCGAAGCTGCGGTGGCAGTCGACGAGGAGTCTGTCGACGATGATCTTCGTCCGTTGAAAGCACGGCCAAAAAGAAAGAACTGTGTTGGTCTTTTTAAGTAATAACAATAAGTAATAAAGGCTACATGCCATGAGCTCTGCAACTTGCGACCATCCACTGACGGGGTAAAAAACAATCTGAGGCATGATATGATATGCATTTCTAATGTGCCTATACACAAGTGTTTCAAGGCGCTAGGGACCATGGGTACTAGGGACGTCACACTAGGGGGATAGTATTACATACAGCCCAGTCGATGTCCCTTTTTGACTTTTGAAAAGAAGTTCCGCAACACTCTGCACATACCACTAGATGGCGGCCTATGCAAAGCATGTGATTCTAAATCCACAAGTATCAGAAATATTAAAATATATATATCCTATCAGTGACAAAGCTTTAGTCGAGAGAGTTCAGGTGATCGGATTTAACGAAACACAACCCTCGAAATCCAGCCGATGTGGGAAGTGAGGACCATCTTAACTTGGCACCCCACCGTAGATGTACCCCATGATGTAAGTTTGTATGTCATTGAAAACCCCTTCGGTTATATTATGTATGTGCCATGGGCTTTCAAATGGCAGGACTGTTACTCACCAGTTGCTGGACTGGTCGGGGCGTTGCTCAACCTTGGGATAACACCGAAGAGGGAGCAGCTCCGGTAAGTATTCAGTCTAAGCTGGAGTGTACAATGGTACGATCCAGAATCGGACATCAACTCGAGGACCTCTTTAAGGCAACATACCCCTTTGCTGTATAACAAAAACAGTCAGAGGAATCAATTACCCAAAAGAGCGGGGATATCCACACCACCAAACCCAGGCTGTAAGAAATAAACAAAAGCACAATTATACGTCACTGACTTTGGACATCACTGCATAAATTCAAGATCAGACCAAACGGTACCTGAAAGGAAGGGTTTGATAGGGCTCTATGGCAACTACAGGTGGTTATACTGGGATCAAGAATACTGGAAACAAAGAAAGGATAGGTAAGAATGATAACCTATTGATTTTCAGGAAAACAAACACCAACGACCCCAGGCTTACCCAATAGGTGTTTTCAGGGAGGAATGTACTAATCAACGGTAGGAAAAAATAACAAACAGGAAGGTTAGTATAGGAGGACTAGCCCGAACGGAACGAGGGTCGCAAACTAGGTCCGGGATGATGTACTACAGGAGAGCGTTCAGAAAGTGCACGGTTGCTGGAGAAAAGTGTCCCAAACACAGTAGTTCACACAATAGTTCCCCGGGTAGTTCTGATAACTTCCAAACACAGGGGTTTCGGTATGAATTTGTTGAGCAGCACAGACACTTGACAGCCGGAGAGGCAGGTAGGCAGACAGGCTTACCTTAAGGAACAAAGCTAGCGTAGAGGCTCAGCAGGTAGCCAGAATCGCTATTGAGGAAGCCGCTGCAAGGTGCAGCGCGCTGGCAGGATGGCTGGCTGGAAAGAACCGAGGCAGCGTGGAGGCTCGGCAAGCAGCCGGAACTACTGCTGAGGAGCCGCTGCAAGTGCGGCAAGCCGACGGGACGGCTAGCAACGGTCCAACTTGAATCCAAGGGTAATCCGATAGGTCGAGAAACGTTCCTTGTTCAAAAAGTGGAAGAATTCTGGATCAAAGTAATGGTATGACAAACACTAATTAGAAGTAGCGTTAAACCTTTAGCAATCGTATTTAAAGGAGAAGGCGTTACCTTACGCGTAGTGCGCGTAATCGCTGTGTCATAAGACTACCCGAAACACGGGCAGCAGAAAAGCCACGTCTCCATGGTAACCTCCAGCGTTGCCAAACTGGAGATGCTTGAAAACGGGGAACGCGGCAGCGATTCATAACAAGGACGCTGAGTTAAGATGGTTATCACCTCCCACATACGCAAAAATAATGTCCACGTACATGTTGTACCAATGGTTTGTTCCCAAAGACCCATTGCCCCGGCCTAGTAATATGATCTCTGCAGATGTAAAACTATTTTTTTTACGCACCCTAGTCCTGCGATAATTTCCCAGAGATCATTTCTGATTCCTGCGGGAGCATGACAGTGTGCTGATTCCTGCGATAATGTTAAAAAAAAGTCAAATTGTCTTCCTGGTCCTTGTATGCATTCATCTCTTTTCTTCTTCACCCCACTCGCCTCAATTGTTTTTTCCCCTCCCTGAGCTTCTCCATTTGCCCCATCATTCTTCGGTTCACATGACGCAGTTTCATTTCCTATCGCGTCTTGCACTCTTGCCAAGATAATCTTGCAAGGCTCCCCCAGTATTCCTCCAATAAGCAAAAAACCTTGAAAATAAGTCTTTCCTGTCCTCACACCCACTCACCATGTGTTCCTCCTCCTCTTTTCTTCATTCCGCCACTCTCCTCAATTGCTTTTTTCCTCCCTGAACCTCTCCCACTACCGCCTATTACCCTTCAGTTCATGTTGGGCAGATTCTTTTCCGATCGCACCTTGTGACATTGCTGCTGTAATCTCGTGAGATTCCTCCAATAAGCCAAAATTGTTCTACCCATAACTGGCTCCCCAGTCCACCCCCAACTGCTGACCCCAACCCTACTGGTGCCTGATTTGATCGTATACTTTTTTGCTTACAAATAGCACTTTGAGTACTTTTGATTTTTGGCTCTCCTCGCCCATCATCTCAGGAATAGCTTGCATCGGACAAAACGAATGGCGAATTTGCCTTTCTGAAAAACCTCGCAAGATCTCTGCGGCAAAGCATGATGGGAGATAAATAAAAGTTGTTTGGGAGCAGGACACGCTCTTCTCTTTCGCATATTTTAAAATCTACTGGGCAGATTTACCCCAAAACAGCAAAAGAAATGACTGTGACACTTTTTGCCCAAGTTATTTATTTATTCAGCCTACATAGGATCAATCCATGCTCTATCTCTATCGGAAAATTAATCGGACAAGGCCCAAACTAGCAGTTTTTGGTTTTCTTGATACCTTTCATCTTTTAACACTGTTTCCCCAAAATTTCCAGTTTGGGAACATTTCATCCAGATCGTCCAGTGAGGCAAAGGTCTCTAGTAATAATATTTTGGGAAAGTCTATGTACACAGGCTTCACCTTAACTAGAGGTTGGCTATAGCTGCCCTATAATATATATGTATATATGAGTGAGAGGATTTGTGTTAGAAAGATCAGAAATGCTATAGAAAATGATTCATAAGTGGGATAGAGAGAGCATAGACTTAGTCCTATGAAAGGGATGTATTGTGTTGCCTTGCAGGTGTGGACCTTTCGAATATTATTTATTCTGGCCATCCTCCCCTGACAGCTGAGACTATTGTGTACAGGCGCGTTATAAATGCCATATCATATTCCACCAGGATTGTGAACTGATTCAATAACCCACTGAGGAGGTATCCTCTTGGGAAGTTGCTTTATAATAATGTTCATTTGGAATGTTATGTTTGAGGAGAACAACACATTGGCTGAGGTTTTAATGGACTGAAGCAGACTAAATGCTGAAGGACTAGGTGAAAGGGACAGTTTAGTCACTGATGATGTTGGGGCTTTGTTGGGCAGCGCATTTTATTATCGGACCCACAGAGATCTACATCTATAGGACTAAGGAGTGATCCTTTTGCTTGCAGGACTTTGCAGAATCTTCACAGCCACAAGCGGGAAGCACCGCTGACCAGGAAACACCTTCAGGTCACGGCCTATGGAATGGTAAGTGGTTTGCATTGTAGAACTGGGTGCGTATGTGCATGTTTGGGGCACATCCAGATGTACCATGTGTGTACCCGTCCCATAAGCGCACTTCCTTGGTTGCCATGTCTTTTGAAAGCATTGAGACATTTCTTATGTTCTAAAATGCAAAAGGTTGATGTAGCTTAGAATCTAATGTTTAATATTATTTGTATAAAGTTGCTGCTTCCCTAAGGCCTCTGGAAAGCAGTGATGATACTTTAATGAAGCTGCGTAATCCTTGTAGGTAGGATCTCTGATGAACAAGTATGTATGTATGTTATGAATTAGTAGCCACTGAAGATGAGTTTGAAGCCAAATACAAGTTCTTTGTTAGGGTAGAATGTTATTTTCAGAGTTGGCTTGTCTCTCTGAGTGGGTCCCATAAACGTTTTTCTCGCTTCTGTGTTTTTATTTGCACTTTCTTTTTGTAGTCTGCTGGACTTGTACTGAAGTCCTCTTACTACTGCAACCCCCTCATCCTGATGTGCTCCCTTAGCTGTCCAAATGGCCTTTGGGGTACGAGTGCTTTTTAAGCATACCATTTTGCTCTGCAGGTGATCTAGCAACCTGTAAGTGTATTGGAGAGAAGGCTAGTGGCAGCTGTACTTTGATTTGACTACACCAAGGTTTTTAGACCTGTTTCATTGTTAATTGGCGAATGCTGTTACATTTGTGTTTTGGGCCTTTTTCCGAAGTCTGTAAATCGTGCTTTGCGCTACCTAGGCTCTCACTAAGTGCCCATTGAACCAGAATTCACATACTTTACTTGTATTGCTTTATTTCGACAGAATAGTCTTAAAAGCAGTTCACAGAAAAGTAAAAAAAAACACATTAGTTACATCGTCGCAATCGCTTCACTCATAATTACTCCATTAAAATTGCACAATCAGTGCTTTACCTTAAAACCAAATAAAAACAAATCAGCATTATACAGACAATAGCAGCTTGTACAGAAAGTTGTCTTTACCCCATAGCACTGTTCAGCAACTTAGCATTCCTCATATACATTTTTCTTGCCCAGCTCAGATAACTTGTAGTGGAAAGCACAGCCTCTGTCTCAGTGGCATCCAGGCAAATTGCCATAGCACCAGCTAGGGACCTACATCCACGGCTTAAGAACAGAGGCTTCAGGGAGCGTTTCCTCAGAGGCATGGTGGCCGGACAGAGTAACAAATGGTGTTGTACCGTCTCTTTAGACTCACCACAAAGGAAACATGATGCAGAAACTGCAACATTCCATCTATGTCGAAATACAGCAGTCGGCAAGATTCCAATCTGGAACTTTAAATATAATGCTCTTTCTCACCCGGGCGAGACATTGTCCAGGTATATTCTTCGCAGCCTGCCCGTGTCTTTATTGAAAGATAATCAGCCAGCTGCTCAGAAGCCCTGGATCTTCCTTGAATGCCCTCCCGGGCCTTTGCCCCTGCTGCGCTCTTGATTGCTTCCTTTGCAACCAGTGTGATGATTGAAGGATTTGACGAGTAATCCTCCAGACCCAGTAAACCCAGATATCCTTTCACATGGGCAGCCCACTTTAAGGAGCTGCCCCTCTGCTAGGACAAACTCTGTAACGGCCTCTTTGTATTTATGAAGGTGAGGATTAGACCAGAGGCGAGCCCAGTAAAGGACCGGGCGTAAAATGCAGATCATCTCAAACCCCTCCAATCCAGTTTCCAAAAGCACTGGGATGTTCAGGCCCACAGTGGGCAACCCAAGGATATTATTCAAATATTTTTCTCAGCCACTGCAAGGGACTGGTCTCCACCTGCCCCCAGTTCCGCCCCAAACAATGCTGCCTGGCGTACTTGTGCTCTGTAGGCCTCCAGCGAGACCCACACTGCCCCATTCCTTTGTTCGTTGGTGAATCTAGTGAGGGTCCTGCTACATCTAGTCATGGTGTGGTTGGCCTCCTTAACCTGCATTTTCCAACTGCATGATGCCATAACTCTCAGACCTAGATAATCATAGGACTGGACCTGCTCCATTGCACCCCACTCTACAAAGAGAGATAAGGGCTTGTGCTTCTTCTTGGAATTGGCATTGACGATCGTAGCCTTGGTTTTTGTGATATTCAAGGCAAGCCCATTCTTCTTTGCAAAAAACACAAACATCTCCAGCTGTTTGTACACACCAGCCGGCGTGAGAGAGAGGAGCACAGCATCAGCGGCAAACAATAATGCGGGGAACTTGTCGCCTGCTAGCAAAGGGGTGTTAGTCGGGGCGGCCAACAACCTCTTCAAAACTTTATTAATGAAAATGCAGAACAGCCTCGGCGCCAACACACATTCCTGGCAGACTCTGTATAGCAATACTACGGGAAGTGCTTCCCTCTTGGCTCCAGCGGACCACCGCCGAGTTCTCTATGTAAAGACTGAATTGCTGAAAGCAGAGCCATAGGGATCCCAATCTCCTCTAGGACCTTCCACAAAATACTTTTCACAGATCAAGCGCAGCTGAAGACTTTGGTCTATCGTGCTCAGGCCCTCACAAAATCCCACCGGACGATCAATTACACTGGAGCTCAATACCCACTCATCCAAATGGAATAAAAGTGTCCTGGCAAATGTCTTTCCCCTCCCAGCGCCCAGCAAGGAGGTCCGTCTAAAGTAGACCGGGTCATTGCGCGCATCCTTTTTTTATGTTTTGGGACTATTTCAGCCCCAGTACAAGACCCTGGAACCATGGTGCTAGCCAACACAGCATTGTATAACTTAGTCAAATGGGGCATTTGGGTTTCGGGCCTTTTTTTTGCGAAGTCGGTAAATCATGCTTTAAGCTAACCTAGGCTCGCACAAAGTCCCCATTGGCCCAGAATTCATATACATGGCCACATATGAATGCGTTGCCTTAGAGCCAGCAAGACGTTTACTAGCATATTGAATCAGTGAAGTGATTGGGGGGGGGGGGGGGGAAGGGGAACTAAATTGTTAGATTGCTTACCTAAATTTACTTGGGGACGATCTCCTTACAGTTTTTACTTTTCTTCCAAGTAGTATTGCATGATCAAACCTGATCATCTTATAACTTTGGCTACCTCACACTGTTTGAGAAACCGGTTTTGTGGTGGAGATTCAATCTCTGGCTTCACAGCGAACACTGGAGATGTGGTTACTTTCAACAACATAAATTACCCAGGTTCCTCTTGGAGGACTACTTACTGAACCTTACAGAAATTCCTGAAAACATGATTGTGAAGTATCCAGAGGGAGCAGGTACCGCTAGGAAATAGAAACTGTGAATGTCCTCATGAAGCAGTCCGGGTATATTCTGCTCTGTGACTGGTAATCCCAACTCTCTATCGGAGCAGCAGGGTTTTGCAGTCCAATTGAAGTAGAGAAGTTGTTTTTAGAAACCATACAAAAAACCTACATTTATTTGCTATATTTTATGTTCAGTATCAAAAGCGGGACTTCAGGGATCCTTATGTCACGATGGGGTACGGATTTCCGGCCTTTCTTGAATAAAACTACCTCAGTTAATATTTGGTTGAGGAAGGTCAAATCTTCTTTTAGTACCCGCATTTCTAATAATATAAAAGACTTGCTCCAGTGGGTGCCAACACTGGCTCGTCTCCACACGGATTTCCCTACATCCCTCTCATTCAGCCCAAAGTTATTCTACTAGGAGCTACTGACCCGATGGAAGCATACAAATTATGTGGAAACCGATCTTAATTAGCTCTTCATATGCTAGTGTCTGCCCTGTGGTGAACCTGAAGGAGGAGTTGGACAACTTAGTGACATGTTCAAAGAGTTTGATTTCAATTTAAAAGCAAACTCCTAACTTGCCCTATTGCTATGAAGGAAGTTTCCTACCTATCAAAAGTAAAACTAAGGATGCATGTCCAGTCCAAACAAAGTGTTCTGTTTGAATCCCAAGTACCTACCTGGCCCTACCAATTTAGGAAAAGATCGAACTCAAAAGGGAGGCTTGGATAATAGCCTCGATATGGGCGTTTGCCTGGCTCATTGGTATGCGACTTCTCAGTCTCACAGTTCTTGCAGATTGTTTCACAGCTTTTTATTTTGGAAAATTAACAAATCTCTGTCTGGGTTTCCCCTTTCCCTTTTGATAAGGAAACCGTTACCAACTTTTAAATGTTCCAATCCCTCCAAGATGCTTGAAATTTCACTTCTTCCTTTCCTACCTTTGTTGCATTGGGACTTCCAAAGCAAGCATGTTGGGAAGTATGCTGAACATTTCGAACGGGGACTCGCGTATCCCCAAATTTCCCTTTTATATGTTCTGAGATTTGAGCGTGAAGCAGTAGATCTCGGACCTGTTTCTCAGAAGGTTGCCCTTTTATTTGCCATTATATTAACTTGGAAGGAGGGGCAGAGCATGGACATCCTATTAATGAAGTGTCCCCTTCTTGATGAATAAAGAGACTCTTATTAGGAAAACAGGTTCTTTCCAGGATTCCCATCCACGTCTATGGAACCCCCAGCATATTTGCAGACTATTTTGTGACCCTGACCTGATTTTTGTGAGTGAGGATTTAATCTTCACTCTCTGGCTTAACTCATTTTATTAGGAAGGCACTAGTCTGTCCTTCCGGTTAACAGTGCAGGGGGAGCCTGTCCTCTATTTATTTTTCTTTTTCCCATTCTTTTTTGTATATGTGTATTTTCCCATACTAAGTGCCTCATCATGAGTTGGGCCTTAGACCTTCAACGCTATTACTGCTGCATTTAAGGGTTGACATAGTGATGAGACGGGCAGTAAATGAGTTTTACCACCAGCTTTTTGCTGGAGGTAAAAATGTCCTCTTACTGCCCGTTTTCGGCCCTTTTTGGCACGATTGCCACTGGCGCAATTACTGCCGGCGGTAATGGCGCCCCAAACCCCATTGGTGGACCCATTGGGGAATGGGAACTTACCCCTATTCGCTACTTGTGATCCAGCGCTAATGGCGTCGGACCGAGCAGCGGCAATGCTATTTGCGCTGGCGCTATCCCTGCGGTTTTACCGCCGGGATACAGCCAGACTCCTCATGAGGCCCTTAAGTGAAGCCAAGACAGGCTGGTGTTGGTTTTGCCTTTTATTTGTAACTTTTATTATACACTGTATCTTTTTTTTTTTTTTTTTCTTTTTTACCGCATTCGCAGCAATATTATCCGTTACAATGCTCAAGATGGCTTGCCAGGTTGTTTTGAGCCCTTTCTATGAGCTTCACTTTCCTTTTGACTGTCTTCCTCCTGAGATGAGGCCAGAGGTGGCAATACATAGGCATATGCTTTGCAGGCTATGGCCAGAGCCTGGGAAGCAGCCTCTTATCGTGCAAGGAACTGGTTTGGACCAATTATGGGGCTGCAGAAGAGCCCGTTCCAAACCTTATGTGAGGTCATGACTGTACAAGAGCTGGCCGCTAAACGTTGCAGTGTAGCAGTTGCCTTGATGGGTGGGTTGGAGGCCCTGCAGCAGGGAGCATTCTTCAGTGGTGCACTTCAGCAGGGAGCATTCTTCAGTGGAGCTCTTCAGCAGGCCGCATTCTTCAGTGGAGGCACTTCAGCAGGCGGCATTCTTCAGTGGAGCACTTCAGCAGGCAGCATTCTTCAGTGGTGCTCTTCGGCAGTCAGCATTCTTCACTGGAGCACTGCAGCCAAATATCCAAAAGACACCACAGAGGAACCCTGAGGGACTACTGCCGGCTCCACCATCCACCGCAAGGCTAAACTCTACTCTTCAGTTGACAGGGGAGATCTTTCATGTTGCCTCCTTCCCTTGCACTGGTGGGCCAAATCATTTCTGAGCCCGGCATCGTTGAGGTTCTGTATCTGGAGCCACAGTATTCTCCTGTTACTGTGAATTGTGCAGCCTGGTGCTGTGAATCATGCAAACCTGTTTGGGTCACTACACCTGCTCATCACATTCAAGGTGTTCTGGGAATCTGCCAACTTTCTTTGAGTTGTTGCAAAGTTTTTCCATTGGCTGCAGCCTGGTGGTGCCTGTTTTGTGAGATCTCTGAGACCTGAACAGCTGAATTGCCGGACCCGGCCGTTATAGTTGCCATACAAAGTACACTGCACTTGTGACCCCTGAACGTGCAACACCGAAACCGACAGCGAGATACGGTTGTCCTCAGCAGCCCCAAGGTACCCTGGGTGGTTGTTTGTCTTGATTGGGGTTGGAGGGGCTAGCTTGCATACCAGTTTCAAAGCCACCCTGTACCTCAGTCATTGGAATGGGGATACTTTCCTAACCTGCCCCTCCCTGGACATTTGGAATATATAGATGCCGTTTCCCAAGAAGGGAAACCTGACATAAGAAACCTCTATACTGCCTCTAGTAGTATGTACTGCATTAGTCACATTGCTTCCTAAGTTAGAACTATGAGTAACTTTGCAAATTACCCTAAGTAGCCAAAACCTGGTAACTTAGTAGGTGAACTCTGATCTTTGAATTGCCATGGACCTGATAAGATTAGAATTGAGTGTTGGTGGTTCCTTGTAGTATTGTAATGTCGTATGATCTAGTGTCTAACATTCCCCCCCTTTGTAGGCTATTGTAACAGTGTTCTTTTTGAAGCTTCATGAATGTAAAGCATGGTATGACACCTGTTTTGGACACCAAACTGCATGTGTATGTCTACATATTGTTTCACGTACCTTTAAGTGTATTTCACTTAATGCATAGAGTAATTTTATTACCTGTATGGACAATCAATCTATAGCTTGCCATGTCCTTTTTGTATATCAATTGTACTTTCCTCCAAACGCCTGCTCGCCTTAATCTAAGTCTCATTATCAAGTGGGATTTTGTTAAGATATATATGTGAAAATATTTGCAGGTCCAGTGAGCTTGGCTTCCCAGAGCCCTACACCTGTAGTGGTTCTGAACGGCCTCCTGATAACTATTATTCCTTGCTCTGCTTTCTCCACAACACTAACTCTGCAGTCAATTATGATGAATACTTTGTTAATGCTTTCTATGAGAAATGACAGTGAAATGTCAAATAATTGTGGCGGTTCTCCTAGCATGCAGAGGGGCACATATTAACCATGTAGAAATAGAGCTACAGCCTCGTTTAAACAGTGGGATGTTTCTCGTCAGAAACACAGAAAAGCAGGAATCCCAGCAAGTTGTAGAGGAAGTATAGCAAGGATGAAGCTAACTTCAATCACCATGACTTTTTAATTTACATTTTGTTTTCTAACTTCGTCCCTTTATCTTTAAATCACAGAACGGAACAGGTGACTCAAACGATTTCTGGAGGATTGACGTGGTGGGTTCCAAAGAAGGAAGCCGCATCAAAGTCCTACGTAGCAAAATCCGTCTTGCCCATCTCACTACTGGCTGTGTTCTGGGGT
Organism: Ambystoma mexicanum; assembly: GCF_040938575.1. Classification (NCBI taxonomy): domain Eukaryota; kingdom Metazoa; phylum Chordata; class Amphibia; order Caudata; family Ambystomatidae; genus Ambystoma; species Ambystoma mexicanum. Next base: position 608,052,984 of record NC_090940.1, read on the forward strand.
CTTCCGGGAAGCCACTGCCCAAATGGTGACGTCCTCTGGAGTTCTCTCATTGTAGATGTATCTGCTATCCATTGCTTTGCGTCTTTTTAATTCGTCCTATTAGAACCCTCTTCATGCCCTGCCATTCCTTGTGTGCGTTCTATACAGAACAACTGTCTGCTTTTTTGCTTGGTTCAGTTGAGTCCTCTGAAGGAAGAACTAGAGCAATGGTGACCACTTAAGGCCCACCTCATGTTTTGGCCATAGACCTCTTGCTAAACATGGCGTTCTTCTGTATGTTGGCATTGGACCATGTCGAAGTCTTGTCAGCTGAGATGGGATCCTATGCGTGCTTGGCTGTATCTGCTTGCGTGAGGTGGTTCATATTTGTCGTTCTTGCTGCACGACTGCTGGTATGGATTTTATTTGTTGGTGGCTTCTCATGTTGACTCTTCCTGATGAATGGCTAATGACAATGAACGTTGCTCTTTGTTTGAATTTTGTGGCAAGTATATTTTAGCTTCACCTGCTTCTGTACACAGTGGCTGTCACGTGTAACACACTTTTTCTTGCCTATAAGGGTGCAGTGGCAGGTTCCAGCACCAAACGATGAGGAAGATAATTAGTTGTGTTTCTGTTGTTGCTCTACAGACGCTATCCCTCTAGCACAAATAGTTATGAGGTGTGTGTGTGTTACCTTGCGTTACTGTTACTGTGATTTATACTGTTACCTGCTTCCATTTGCATGGTCTCCAAGTGCTCTGGGGATTCTTGAGTGTGTTCTGTTTGTGGGGTGAGAAAGAAAATACAGTATGGGCTAAACAATACTCAAATGTCTAAATTATTTGTTCAGCACTAAGTGCTCTTGAATATGTACATAATTAAACAAATGTATGGTTTCTCTCTAGTAAAAGCAAGACATTTATAATATGATATGGCATTTATAACTTTTTTAATTTGTATTTAATAATAAAAAAGGACTTGATTAGTGATATATTATGTAATAGTAAAACTTATTGGTATAGAAACCAATTATCTACAGGATCGATGAAAGCGTTGCTGAATTCCTAGGGGAATATGTTGCCTTGTAGAATAATCATTTTAACAGGGAGAGGTAATGTGGTGTGTAAGTGCCACTATAAAAGAAGAGAACTAATTAATAAACAGGTGGGAAGGGCCCATCTCCATATTAACACATTCTCTTACAACTCCTGCACCCCCATGTCAAATGTGTACCATATCCTCTTGGTTAAGTTTTCTTCTGGCTCTCCAAGCTCTAACTATGAAGGTCACCAGCCCAAAAGGTCACTGTTTCAGAACTTGCCAAAATAAATATCCAAGGTTCGCGCTTGCTGCACACCAGGCATGCAATAGAGGTATTAGCCAAGTATCTGTAAATGATGGTACTCTGGACGCAAGCATACAAAGTGGATGATGGTTTTCTCATGTTGGCAGTATCAGTCGCTGATGTCTGTATTAGGACATCTGCTAGAGACCACCTTTGAAGACAAGAGCTCAAGGTGGAACTCTGTGTACAGCCTTCTTATAGTGAATCTGGGTACATTCTCCAGATAGGCCTCGGAGCCTCTTGTGCTTTAATGAAGAGGTTTACAATGTGCCTTGGGTTATCTACTTTTCAAACCATTGTTGTCTCCTGGAATTCCCAGAACAAATTCAATATGCTGGATCCGTCTAGCTGCACAATACAGTTTGAGCACAATCACAGTTCACCCCTCTCCCGTTCCCTGAACCAAGTCTGGACATGGTCAAACCAAGAGACTTCACGCATATTGTCAAAGACTCTTCTTTCCCTAAAATGGTACTTGTAGACCATTTGTCCTGTGTCTGGATGTAGCTATGCAAGCAGACGTCATGCATCCAGTATGACTCTCCAATAACCCATTGGCTGGACCTTTAAAACTCATGTTATATTTTAGATCCCAGGTTTGAGAGCAGATCAAATGGCTGATAAAATCAACAGTAAGGTAAAGGGCCCGAACACCTTGTCTGTTCTGAGATTTCAAGAAGTGCTTTGCAACTTTCTCGCTGCTCCCCTGTCGCTCTCATGGTAAAGATGCCCGGCACAGAAACTAGGTAGGCCTCTTGAAATACAAATGAAATTAGGCCCAATTGCAGCTTTTTATTTTATAATTAAAGTGTGGGCCTAGCTCGGGAGCTGTGGGAGTGCTGTACAGGGTGTGGGTAGCCAACATTTGGGCTGGCGGTTTCTTTCAACAGTAGTGCAGTACTGCCTACAGCTTGCCTGCTCTAGTATCAAAATGGTCTCCTAGAATGGGAGGTAGATAAAGAGAATGGAAGGAAAGAGGGGGGCGAATCTGTTCAAATTGACATATAGAAAAGAAGCTACATGAGAAGACAGACTGACCATGAATGGTCAGTGGCGGTACACCAGGGGTCATGGTTATTATGCAAGAGGCTCTTCCGTCAACTAGGATTGGAAGCCTGTGTTTATTAATCTCAATACAAAGAAGCTGAACATGTCTTACAACACCAAGCATTCTTTAATTATTATTATACCCCTCCAAAACTGTTGCTGATGTCATTTGTCCCATTGTCATTCTGTTTGAGATGCTAATTCTTAAAACGTTCTCCACAGGGGCTGGGAGCAAGGCGAAGTGACCTGCAGTCCCTACCCGAAGGAGACGCCGAGCACCCTCTGGAACGTGGAGGATCACATGAATCTAAAATGTAAATGGGCTGCAAGGAGCGTGGAGGTGGCCCGAGCTTCAGCTCACGTGGAAGGAGTCTGGGGTTTGGGTGGAACATATAAAGCAATGCAAGACTCGTTTCCTTTTAAATATCTAAGCCTTCCACTCAAGGGAGATTGTTCTGGCCCATTATTTTGCCTGCAGTCCAATCCATCCTGCTTTTGAGGTCACACCTGAGCACTCTGGGCTCCTGGGGAGGTTGGGGTGCGATAATCTAAGTCTGATGCTACCGGCCCATGAGCTATCCATCCCTCTCGGGAGGATAGCTCAGGGGCAACATGCTAGCCTTGGAAGCAAGACGACACGGATCAACACAGGTTCGATCCCCAGGTCCGCGCTTAGAAACCTCTGGGTATTAAGAACATTATAAATAACCAATTAAGTATTAGAATACAGAGGGATAGGGCGTAGGAATGTAGAGAGCTGCAATTGTCTAAAGATCAACAGATCCAATGTACAGCACAGTACAAAAACAGGAAGCAAGGAACCCACATACCCCCTGTTTTTGTTTCTCCTGAAAGGGAAGAAGCAGCTGATCCTGCTATATTAAGTCTTAAAGTTTGCTTATGCATTTGAATGTGTGATACCAGGTTGATGCGCCTCCCTTTGTTTCTCCCCTTTAGTGCCCAACATCAGCCTTGCTGTTCTGAAGCCAACATTCCTTGAGATCCTGATGGAGTCGCACATCGTTATGATCCGGGTAAGGGAAGTGGATACTGTTCATACGTTATGGAATGGGCCGGGGGGGGGGATCTGGCCAGGAGTCCTCATTCAGTTGGTGGGCAATGGGAAGAATTCCTCTCTGGTGAAAGCCATGTTTCTTGGGCCAGCAGTTAGCTGTTTGGTAGAGGAAGCTCCGCTCTGGGCTTTAAGCACTTGCATAGGCAGGGAGGATATTTCTAAGATGGGAATGGTGCTTTCTGGTGCAGGCTGCTACTTGTGCTGGGAAGTTTATTCACTGAGAAGAATCCATGTGTACTGTTCGAGGAAGGAAACCTGCAACCACAAGGGCTGTTCTCAAGTCACTGGCATAATTGACATTATTTGGGGGGCGTTACATGACTGAGTAGGCATTCTCACATTGCATAACTAAGTCCTATATTCCTGTACAACCATCTCAACATTCTAGTCACATGGGCCACTGCAACACGTTTGCTTCACAATAAGCGAATAGCCAAATACATACTATTATCCTGTGTACCACAAGATGAAGAGCGCACTCCAGTTCTCAGAATTCCCTGCACTGATGGGGATGAAATAATCAACACCTGGGACTGTCTTCCTGAAGAGAGCATGAGGCACGAAAGTGCTTGGAGGAGAACACAGCCTGAGTTGCCAGGTATACTGAGAACTGGAGTGCACCTTCATCTTGTGGTACACATACTAGTATCCTATATATGTCCAGATAGGAAAAGCATTTATGGAAACAAAGCTTTTAACCTTCACAAAAACCTGTGTTGAAAGGGGGTGCTTGTATATGATATCATCATTGTGAAAATATCAATGTGACAAAAAACTGTTCTGAAAATGATGAGTAGTAATATAAAGGGCTCATATCAAAACAAAAGGGCCTAAGCTTTTCAGTTGTAATAACGGGAACATTACAGCCCTTTTCCCCACCCAACTCCCTGCCCCCCACGATTGAAGGATGTTCCAGGCCAGTTATTCTCCCTCTGATCCCTCTCTCCTCCCCAGTGCTGTACCACTAAGGCTGCCATTCTTTTTTCGTTGACTCCGTCGCCCCTCTCCCCCTGCGAACCACCCCCAGCAGGCATGCCTTGGGAGACTAATCCACCAACAGTGCATTAATCTTTGCCATTACCCTTTACTAGTATTCCGCTATAACCGGGCACGCCCAGACCATATGCCAGAAACCTGCTGCGTGTTGCCCACACCTCAAGCATTAGTGCGGGTGATTGGGTTCATCATGTGCAGTTTTTGTGTGGTTGGATATACCGGTTGTAAGCTATTGCATCGTGTTTGTTTGAATCTGGCGTTTCTTGAGACCTTCTCCACATTCCCACATATTCTACGCCAAGCCGGTTCCTGAAACGTAACTCCCATATCACTCTCCCACTTTTCCTTCACCTTAAGCTGCGGGAGAGTCCTACTGTCCTGCAGTGCGAAATATAGCCCGGATATAGCATGTCCCTCGCTCCCCGTGGTTAGGATCGCCTGAAGAATGGGGGCGGTTGGGGGTTCCTCTGGTATCGTATCCCTCTTGGTCGCCAAGGCGCTGGTCAGTCTGGCATAATTTAGCAACTGTCCTGTCGGCATCCGGTACCTTTCTGCCCAAACGCTGAAGGGCAGCAGAGTCATCCCCTCGAATGGGCCCCCCAGGGTCAGACACCCCCCCTACAGCGCATTTGGCATCCTTTATGTCCCCTATCATCTCTGCTTTCAGGATTATGTTGGGGACTATATCCCACCCTCATCTGCAACTTGATCTGGGTCCTCTTCCAGGCCTGCCTGACCACTGTATTTAAGCATGATTCTTCCGCTTTCCTTGCTGTTCTCCATAGCATCTCGAGTCCCGAGTGGTGATTCCTGGGTTCTCCCATTAACTGCCTGTTTATTCCCCCTTACCCACCTCTCTCATTTAGTGGCGTGCTGTAGCTGGGATGCCAGAAGTACAATTCGTAATCCGATCGAGCCAATCCCCCCTCCTGTTGCCCTATACGCAGCGTAGGTAACGCCACACTGTGCCGCTTCCTGCCCCATATAATTTCAGCTATTCTGTGATCCAGTGATTTAAAGAAGGGCGGTCTGGCTATATACTGGATGTTTTCAAAGAAATCGAGTAACCAGGGGAGGATCTTGCCCATTAGGAATAGAAGATGCCTGTTCCAAAATGTCATCCTGTCATCTATTCCTGTGAGTGCCCTCTCCACATTATATTGAAATGTGTCTGCAACCGAATGGTGGATCTGGATACCTAGATAGCGGAAAGATTCCACCTCCCACTATAACCCCACCTCGGGAAGGTCCTTTGCCACATTCCCCTTCAATGCACCCAGCGGGAACACCAGCGACTTATCCTGGCTCTCCTTATTACCTGTGAAGGCTTCCAAATGGTTCAGCACTTCTAACATGTATCATGTATGGGACATGAACTATGGTATTTTACACATACAGCAGAGCGTCGTCCGTGTACAAAGGTATGACGTGGTGTTGCCCCCCTCACTTCTATATCAGCATCTCAGAATTCAGAGCGAAAAATTCTAGCCAGCAAAAAAAGGATCGGAGATGGTGGGCAACCCTGCTGGGGGCCCCTTGTCGAGCTGTCAGACCACCTTACCCGTCCTCACCCTGGCCAACGGTTCTTGATCTAGCAAGCAAATCCATTGCAGTATATTCGGCCCAAGGCCATTTTGTTCAAGCACCCGGAAGAGCCATTCCCACTGCACTGAATCAAAGGCGTTGACCATGTCTAGAGCGACAAGTGCTTAAGAAAATATTGATATTAACACAGCTATCGACACACCAGACACGCAGATATTAAAAATTGTTTACTTTTTAAAGTCTTTGATGCAAGTAACAAGAAACATTTTAAGTCTATAGAAACGCACAGTTCAACCGAAAACGAGAGCGTGCCTAGATGTTTACATTAAATATGCCAAAGGAGCCTGAGGCAAGTCCTCTGAAGTAAGATGCCTTGCATTGTTACTACAGTTTAAACACATGCACTGTAGGGTTTGCGTGTTCCGCACCGTAACTGACCCTCTTGAACAAAAACTCTCAATTTCAAAACCTCCAATTACTCCAAAGATTATCAAATGGCAGCCTTGCATAGTTTTTCATGAACTTCCGGCTAGGTGAAAGAGCCATGGCGCGCTCTAGTGTTTTGTTTGCGACGTTCTTCCGCAATTGGAGCCTCTGTTAAACCACTGTTGCGCTCTAGTGTTTTGTTTGTTTAACCTTAAATGAACGATTGTTAAACGTTCGAGTTCTACATAACTAGGTACTCTGCGTTTCATTGTCAATGAAGGAGCTAAATGTTAATAAAGGAGATTGGTATGTTTTAATTGGCTTTTCTTTACTCATTTATTTTTCCAGCAACAATTTCACTGGCCACCAAAGAAAGTGATGTACAAATAGCCACACAGCACGCCCATTAATGTCGCCATTGATTTACAAAGTTTTTGAAACTTGTTGGCACTGGCAAGTGGCACACATTCCGTTGCCACTCACTTCTTTTCTTGTTCATACTTTATTTCTGTTTCCATCAATTTCACTCATAGAATGTTGCTTTCCCGCCTTTCCGCTGCATCATGTGCTCAGTCACTACTTCCATGGAAGTAGTCGGATCTATGCCCTGTTAATGACTGTGTTCCTCCAGGCGCACACTCCCCTGTGCCCAGGACCCTACTCCACAGGTGTAGGGAAGGCTACACCTGAAAAGGGGGGGGGGGGGGCTGTTGGTCGGCAGATACCTTGCTATAGGGATAATGGATTTTTCCAGCATGGGGTCTGGCATGGATTCACATGCTCATGAATATTCCCCGTTGTCAGGCTGGGAATCCTCAGTAAAGAAAAAATCAGTTTGTTTCGTTTCTGAACTGTCTTTCTCCTAATAACCAATCACTGGTCTCTGGGTCATACTGCCCCCAGCCAATGACTGCCCTCTACCTAAGCCCCTTCTCTGGCAGCCATCTTCAGATTTTTACTGCACCTTCAAGTGTTGGAGTCCTCGTGCTATAGCTCTTGAGCTTTTACTGCGTTTTGCGATTTTTCAAAGAGTTTACTATCATTTGTTCAGTCAATCGAACCTCAAGCTCCACCGATTCTACTTCCGATTAACGGGGACCCGTTTCATAATTTTCTACGCCCCTCAAGGGCGAGTTTTCGTCGAGTTTCGCTTCTTGGAGGTTTCCGGAAAATCTTTGAGGCCTAACCCGCGTGGACATGGCAGAGGACAAAGGAAACACGACGCCCCGATCCAAGCTTTTCAGGAGCTGCCCTGGATGCAGATTACAAAATGTCTTCAAGGAAGATGAGCACTCTCGGTGCCTCTACTGCCTTCACGACAACAAATTGCACGTGGAGAAGGACTGTGCGTTTTGTAAGAATATGTCCGAACGGACAATGAAGGATCGTCGTACTCGACTCACCAACTGGCTGGAGGGCAAAGCCCAGCAGCAGGGGAGAAGTAGTAGTCGAGCGGTCTTCTAAGACCTTTTGAGGGTGCTCCGGCGACGGGGGCCCCAACAGAAGGCAAAGCACTGCGAGTCCGCGGGCACCGGGAGCACAGATGGGTCGGGCTCTTTGGCTGCCAGGCAGGGCGCGATGTCACTGACGCCATCAACCATGAGCCAACGCTTTGGCTCGGGGAAAAGGAAGTCGGAGAACCCGGGTAAGCTTCGACATCCCCCCCAAGGTGAAGGCCTCAGGCACGCCCAAAGTCGCAAAGGCCCTGATTCACCCTGCTAAGGCCTCAATCGAGGGAGTCCTGGCAGCCCTGGCGAAGCCTGCGGAGGCTATCCCAGTGGAGAGTACCTCGGGCCTAGTGTTTCCCTGCCACCACAGAGGGAATCCTCTTTTCAGCCTATCGTTAAGACCCCCCGTGAAACCCTGGGCGGAGAAAGAGGGGGGCACGGTAGACATTACGGACACAGATACCTCCTCTGAAGATGAGCTGGCTGGCGTTGCAAAGATCCGCGACAAGAAGTTTGAGGAGGTCCGGTCCTACAGGAGGGATCGGCGGACAAAGAAAGCGACAGTGGTGCCGACGAGGAGCCGCAGGCCGTGGAGGAGACGGAGGATCCTACTCCCCAACCGTCGCTCCCGTCACAACCGGTGTCTGTGCCACAAGACAACTCAGGAGCGATCTTGATGGCTATTCAGGCCTTGTGTACGGAGATAAGGACAAGGTTGCCCTTGCCCCCAGCGGACGATCCAGCTGAGCATTGACCGTCAAAAAGCCCACTGAGCAAGCGGAGGCGAATCCATCCCCCTCCTCCTTTCCAGCCTTCTCAGCCTTCACCTCCTTCACCTCCACTGAGGGGTGAGACGGGAACGGAGACGGCGACGGACAACAACGGTGGTGACGACGGAATGGACCTCCCATCACCACCTGCTCGGGCCAATCCCCCCCCTCCCACCCTCCCAATGAAATTGGCTCCTTCCACGCCATGATCGCCAGGGCATCTGAGCTCTTCCAGATCTGCCCCGAAGAACAGAAAGAGGGTTTCCTATACCAACGGCGGGAGGCCAAGAGGAAGACTGTCCTCGCAGTCCCGTTACTGGACGACATCTGGGACGAGGGGCTTGCGCTCCTGAAGAACCCGTCCACGGCTCCTGCTAAGAGACCGGTACGAGAAGAAGTACTGGGTCCCGGACTCCGCCCCTATGTGCCTCAGGGCGCAGCCGTCCCCAGAATCAGTGGTCTCCGCGGCGGCCAAGAAGAAAGCGGCTGAGGTGACGGCTTCAACTTCAACATCCCCGCCGGAAGGAGAGGGGTAGAAGCTGGACGCCATGGGACGACGGGTCATCTCGTCAGCGGCGATGACTATTAAAGCGGCCAACGCCCTCGCGATCGTGGCACGCTACGACAGGGAGCTGTGGTTCAAGATCGCTCCCCGCTGGACTTCCTCCCGGATGACAAGAGGGCTAAGGCCCTGGAAATCTAACAGGAAGGCGAGGTGGCTTCGGACCACGCCATAACGGTGACCACGGACATCGCCGACACCAGCTTTCGTCAGATGGGCCACAGCGTTTGCCTTCGCCGGCGCGGTTGGCTCAGGGCCACCGACTTCCGCCAGGACGTGCAGACCAGGGTTCTGGACATGCCCTTCAACGGAAACAACCTGTTTGGCAAGACAGTGGACGAGTCACTGCAGGCCATCAAGGCAGACACCGAGACGGCTCGGGCCTTGGGTGTTCTTCAATAAAGACGGCCATACTTTCGGAAATCCAGAGGCAAGCAAGGTGCCTCCAAAGGATTCAGCGCCCGCTCCTCGTCGCAGGAAGCCTACAGAGGACGCGGCAAGACAGGGAGGCCAAGGCAGCATGGCTGCGACGAAACAGGACTGAACCGGCCATGGCGTCGGGCACCCACCCGAGCACCGCGGTGGGAGGCCGGCTGGCGAAATTCGTCAGCGTGTGGGAGTCCATCTCCACCGACCGTTGGGTGCTGGATGCCCTGGCTCGCGGGCACACTCTGGAATTTCAGAGAAGGTGCCCCGTATACGACCCGTGGCCAGGAAGGAAAACCACGTCCCACAACTACTTCTGGAGGTATGAGCGATGCTAAGAAAGGGAGCCATAGAACTCGTCCCAAAAAGGCTCCGGGGCTCCGGAGTGTACTTGTGGTACTTCCTCTTCCGGAAGAAGACCGGCAGTTGGCGACCCATCCTGGACCTTCGTCGTCTAAACAAGTACATCAAGTCTCTGAAATTCCGGATGGTCACCCTCCAGCACGTGCTGAGACAGCTGGAGGAAGGCGATCTCCTATCGTCGCTGGACTTTGAGGAGGCCTACTTTCACATCTCCATTCTAAAAGGACATCGCAAATTCCTACGATTCGTGGTCCAGGGGCGGCACTATCAGTTCAAGGCCCTTCCCTTCGGATTGAAGTCGGCGCCCAGGTTGTTCACCAAGTGCCTGGCACCAGTGGCGGCACGGCTGCGCCTGCAGGGGATCCATGTCTACCGCTACCTGGACAATTGGCTCATCTGAGCAAAGTCAAGGGAACTCGCCGTCGATCACACAGCGAAGACCGTCCAACTGCTCACGGATCTGGGATTCTCGATCAACTTCGCGAAATCCCACTTGGTACCGTTGCAAGTCGCCCTGTTCCTGGGAGCCAGACTCGACACAGTGGCACTATTGGCTTCACCGTCGGAGGAAAGGACGAAGGCCATCCTGGGCAAGGTACAATGGCTGTTGACCCTGGATGCGGCCAGGGTGAGGTCCATCAAGTCCCTACTCAGCATGATGTCCTTGTGCATCTACCTCGTGCGCCTGTGCAGGCTGCAGATGCGACCACTGCAAGAGTTCCTCGACACCTGTTGGATGCAAGCGGCGGGCAGTTTTGAAAACAGGATCTCACTCAACAAGACTTTCCGCCAAGCGATGTGCGTGGGTGCCCCACCACTGGATCTTGCGGCGGGCTTGGACTTCCAGACTCCGGTACATCAGGAAACGGTGACGACGAGTGGGAGCTACAGCAGGATCAAGTGGATCTCCTATTCCGACGATGGGGCAATCCCCAGATCGACCTATTCCTGACGGCGATGAACGCCAAATGCCAGAGGTTCACCAGGAGGTTTCCCCAGCCGGGGAGTATGGGCAATGCCTTCTCATTCCCCTGGGACGGCCTGTTCCTGTATGCGTTCCCACCGTTGCCTTTGCTACTGCGACTCATCAGTCAACTCAGACGGTCCTGGTGCAGGATGATACTCGTCGCACCGGCGTAGCCGAGGCAGATTTGGTTCCCGGACATTCTACACATGTCAGCGTCCCCCCCACCCCCAGTCAAACTGCCGACGGACGCGGATCTTCTCGCCAGAGAAGGACGCGCCATCCTCCACCACGACCCGGGGTCGCTGAACCTGCAGGCCTGGCTCCTGCAGCACTAGAGTTCGGAGGGTACGATATCCCGGCAGACTGCAAGGAGGTGCTTGCAAAGGCCAGGCCGTCCACGACTCTCAAGTGCTATCGACACAAATGGAAGAGGTTCTCTGTCTGGTGCCGCGTACAGAAGATTAACCCTCTGCAGATTATGGCCCCTCAAGTGCTGCCGTACTTGCTATCACTGGCTAAGGCGGGGCTGGCTCATGCCTCCATCAAGATCCGTCTGGCGGCTATCTCCCGCTACACCAGAACTCCGGGGCAATCATCTCTGTGGTCCCATCGCCCTATGAAAGAGTTCATGAGATGACTGTTCCGATCGTTCCCGCCGGTAAAGGCCCTGGCATGGGAACTCAACGTGGTGCTGACCAGGCTCATGGGGGCCGCGATTCGAGCCGCTGCATTCGGCACCGTTGAAGTTCCTGTCGTGGAAGATGGCGTTTCTTGTGGCCATCACAACGAGTGGAAGAGATCCAGGCCCTTTCCTGTTAACCTCCATACCTGACATTCCACGAGACGAGGATGGTGCTGAGGACGCACCCCTCCTTTATGCCCAAGGTGCCGTCGGACTTCCATCTCAACGAGCCCTTGGTGTTACCTGTTTTCTTCCTGTCGCCTTTGTTGCCGGCCAAGAGGACTTTGCACTCGCTAGATGTGGCTAGAGCGCTGGTTCTACGTGGACCGCACACAGAGCCTACGGAAGACATCACAGCTGTTTGCGAACTTTGGACCTGTGAATCAAGGGAAGGCCCTCTCGAAGGCTTCCATTTCCAGATGGCTCTCCGCTGCATTATGCACCGTCACCGTTGGCAAACCGACCCTTGCCCGGCCGTCCGAGAGCCCATTCTACCAGAGCGATCGCTGCTACCACAGCATTCCTGTCTGGTGTGCCCCTGCTGGACATCTGTAGGGCTGCTACGTGGAGGTCGACACACCTTCACGAGATTCTACTGTGTCGGCCGGAATTCCAGGGAGGAGGCCAGAGTCGGGCAGGCAGTGCTGCGCAACCTGTTCGCCTGAAGGTGGGCCTGGTGAGAAGGTAAAAGATGCTTAATGTCGAGTTGATGAAATGCTTAATGTTGAGCTTTGCCACCTCCCGTGATTGTGCATGTGTGTACTGCTATGTATTCTTGTATTCATGAGCAGGTGAATCCATGCCAGACCCCATGCTGGAGAAGGAACAAGTTACTTACCTCTAACTGTTGTTCTCCAGCATGGGTCTGGCATGGATTCACATGCAAACCCTCCCTCCTACCCCTCTGCGGCTCTTCTCTTGGTCCTACTGCCACTTTACGTGCTACCAAATCTGAAGATGGCTGCACAAGATGGGGCTTAGGTAGAGGGCAGCCATTGGCTGGGGGCAGTATGACCCAGAGACCAGTGATTGGTTATTAGGAGAAAGACATTTCTGAAACAAAACTGAAACTGATTTTTTCTTTACTGAGGATTCCCAGCCTGACGACGGGGAATATTCATAAGCATGTGAATCCATGCCAGACTCATGCTGGTGAACCAACAGTTACAGGTAAGTAACTTGTTCCATAGGATACTTGGGTAGAGGTCAACGCTGCAAGGAGTCAGGGCTATAAGCAAGACGGTATGAAGGAGCAAAAACATTCCGTCTCACCATCTTTTATATCCACTAATAATTATAGTATTACCAGCTCATTCTTATGTTGGCTCCCATTGTTCCTCTCTTAAAAGAGGGTTTGTTTATTTTATTTTAATGCGCTTACACCTAACCGCTGTAAGTAAATTAATGAATTGGTAGAGTCAAAGTTATGGGACAAGTTAAACAACTGAATGGAATACAAGGGGAAAAAAGGACAAAAGAAGAATCCTAAAAGATGCAAGGTAAAGGTGAACCAGAAGTACTGTAAACATGAAACTCTAGCAAAGAAGGTAATTGCAAGACAATATGAGATTCAAAGCAAAAGCTTGTCAAATCATCCATTATTTCTACATTTCGAGAGGCAAATATATGCACCTTTTCTTTATACTCAACCCGCTATATTGTCACCACCCCCTGGCGTAACATCTTTTTTGAAACCTCTATCCAGCAGGGTGTTTCCTGCATGTGTGTGTAATGTATATTTTTTCAAAAGCGTGAATGACACATAATTTTAAAAGCGAATATAGGAACATGTCAAGTATCGAAGTATATCTCAGTAATTAATGCTTTCCTAAAATGGCCTCTCTTACTCTGTAACATGAGGTCTTTGCTGAAGCATTGAGCATGTCGCTGTGAAATGACAATCTGCCTCTGCTGCTTCTTGCAGGCAAACAGCGGCTTGAAGCCCAAAGAGAACGAAGTGACTTCCAAGCCCTGGCACTGGCCTATCAACTATCAGGTGAGAGTCGGTCCACCCCGGCAGACTGCATGTGTGTTCTGACCTCCCACTGATGACTTCCCTGCTCATGAACATGCTAGAATTAGCCTCCTTATACTTAATAAGTGTTCTCTAAACTGCAGTGTTTGAGTGCCTATGTTTTAGGCGGATCTGTGTGAAATGACTGAATGCAAAAGTCCGACTACCAAAAGTCTGATTTTTTTTTTTTCTGTTTTTTTTTCTTCATTTTTCCGCAAATATATATGTGGGGGGAGAACCTCCCCCCACCTTACCCCTATACATTTTTATGAACTTTACCCCCCCCCCACATATATATCTGCGGAAAAATGGGGGTCAGAGTTTTTGCCATTGGTCATTTTGTCCTATTCCGTTTTAGGCATGTACCTAAAAATATTGACTGGTCCACCAATGGAATGCTTTCCCTGCACAATTGGTATGCTCTTTATCATGCCATGCATCTTGCGTGAGCTTTCAGAATTACATTGCGGTGGCATCAGATGTCCAGCTCGAACCAATAACTATGCTTCTATCCCACAGGGGCTTCGGTTCTCTGGCGTCAACACTACTGATTATCGTGTATACCTGCTTGGAAATCCAGTAAGCATCTTTTCTATTGGTGTTTTTACTTGGTTTGTCATTTAAAAATACAGAATTGATGATGTGTCCTTCCTAGCTTGTGTAATTTTCATGAAGGGGTGGTTGTTGTGTGCCCAGTGGTTGAAAGTATTGACGTCTTTGTGGATGTTCTGCATAATCAGTATTTTTGTTCAGATAAGCGGAGTAACATCGCAGTAGGCACCCTCAAATCGGAGCAATACGTCACCAGAGTATTTGCAGCATATGTTTACTTCCACCCATTCTACTCTATGGTCCTGTTCAGACCAGTGGCATCAGCACCACTGTGCCACAGGGGAGGCATAATACTGTTATTGGACATCAGCACCCTGTACCACTGGGAGGAGCTCTACTTTTGGGCATCGGCAGCCCTATGCCACAGGGAGGAGCTCTACTCTTGTTGAGCATCTGCAGTACCAGGCCATGGGAAGGTGTTGTGAAGTGTCCGAAATAAAAGCCAGACACAAAGTGGTCATGTTTTTGGTTTAATACTTTTATTACCATAAACAGGTTGGGAAAATGCCTCTCTGACCATGCTGTACGAGGAAGTCCCTACCTAAAACCAAAAACTATGGATCTGTCTGTCAGGAGGTCAGAAATCAACTGTCCTGGTGTCCAAACGTTCTATCCTGACACTCACACTAAAACAAAATAATAAAGTGAGAAGGGACATGTTTTTAACCTGGTGTTTGCAAAAAGTGTTCATAAATGAAAACTAGAACAGCTCCAACATAAGTTATCCAAGGTAACAGACTTCCCCTGGAGTAGTCAATGGTATGTCAAGGTGTCTTGGACTAACAGTTCCTTATGTCTTTCTTGGCCCGCAACAATCCTGTTAGTTACAAATCTGCTTAGCCTGGTGATTCCTTTTTTTACAAAGTTCCTTCTTTGTTCAGCAAACACTGTCCTTTCTTGGGACTTCTTGTTACCTTTGCAATCGCCTGGTATACTCCCATGTCAGGACTTCCTATGCACTTCCAACTGCCTGGTATACTCCCCTTCCAAGAATTCTTATGCACTCGCAACTGCCTGGTTTACTCGCCTGCCAGGACTTCTTATTTCCATACAACAGTTTCTCTTTACATCCAAAACTGCATATATCTTCCTTGATTCAGTATATCTAGTTGTTTCAATGTTGGCTTTAAGTTTTCCCCATAATCTGCATTCCATGCACTTGTATATATTGTTGGGGGTCGTGTTTGTTTGCGAGTCAAAAGGGCAGAGTACAATCTTCATATTGTTTGTGTCTCTGCAGCTTTATAATGTTCAAACTGTCTTTTGCATTGTTGCCGAGATGTCCGGGGGTCCCCACTTCGCCTGGGCTGGCTCACCGGCTCTGTGAGGTGTCTGGTCCCGTTGGCACTTACGCAGTGTAGCTTTGCCGCTTGCTTCCCACTCTGGACTGCTTTGACTGTTTGTACGGTGGCTTTCGCGGCTCCGCTCCTGCACGCCTGCTTTCCTTCAGGTCCCGGTGAGGGTAATGCTGCTTATTCCAGCTGCCGAATCCCCGGGAATCTTCCTGTGGTTCCTGACGTCTCTGCAGCATGTTGTGCTCACACAATGTTACTTTCTCTCCCTGCTGATGAACCCCTTAGCTCTGCCTCACCGTCTCGTGCCTCCAGCTTCCACAGTCCTCTGATGGAGATGCAACATATTCTCCCGTACACCTTCTACCAATAGCTTGGTTGCCATGTTTAAATGTCCCACGCATGGGTGTGTTCTGAAAACTAGCACACATTGAGCTTGAGGTTCCTTCTGCTCTGCATCATTTCCTCCAGCCTCCTCGTACCATTACTTAGGTGGTTGTGGAAATTGGAGCCAAAAAATGTAATGAATAGTACTTGGAAAGTCTCTCTCAATGGTTCCATATGAAAATCCAGTTCTTTATGAAGGGGAATTAGAACTGAAAAGGGTATTCTTGGAGCTTTTACTTTTTAGACGAGGGATGGGAGGTTGGTCGATAGGGTATTGGAAAAAGGTTTTTCTACTTTCCCTAAAGGGGGGAACAGATGCATGGCACTAAACCATTAGGGTATTGTGTATTAGGGGGTCTTTTCCATGGGCAAATGGGGGGATGCCAAGTCTCATCCAATGAAGCCACCATGACATCTCCCCGGTGGTTGTCTCCTCCCATGTGATCCTCCCTCATATAACGGCCCCCAGAGTCAGGATCTGGTAGCAGCTGCTATCCACTGGCCACATGGGAGAAGGTCACCGCTGGGGAATCTGTGATGACTCCATTGGATTCATAATAGCATGCTACTGTTGGGCATCAGCAGCCCTGTTTCACAGGGAAGAGCTGTGCTGATGGGCATCAGCAGCCTTCTACTACAGGTATGAGCACTAATGTTTTTGGGCATCAGAAGCGCCATTCCGTGAGGAGGTGCGCTACTGTTGGGCATCGCAGCCTTATGCCACAGAGAGAGGCTCTACTTTTTGGAACATCAGCAGCCAAGGGGAGGAGCGCTACAGGTGTTGGGCATCAGCAGCCCTTATTGCAAATAGTCACTAGATGGACACCTCGATAGGCTCATCTGCAGGGCATCCACAGTCACCCTACAATAGGACAGCACTCAAAGCCACTCTGCGCCTTTTGGTATTGTGCACATTTATTTCCGCAAAGTTTATCCGGTCAGTGCATGACAAATGTGACGTTTTGTTTTTGGATGGTGCTGCTTTTGAAGAGTGTGTGCTGCAGTCTGTGAATTCTGCGTACAGGTGCGAGATGCGGAATGAACTAGCACCTTGTGCAACATGTCTCTTCTTCCTCGGCAGGTGATCTGGTGGCTAAATCTGGGTTGCATTGGCATGTACCTCTTCATGGGCTCTGTAGCTGCCTTCTCCCTACAGCGGGGTGTTCAAATGACGGAAAAGGTTAAAGGTAATTCTTGATGAGCAAGACCAGTTTCTTATTTCCATTACTACTTTTATATGAGTATTTCATTAAATGTCCTCATCTATTTTCACAAATCTTGAAATATCTGTACGTCTCTCAGAAGAACATGTCAATCTGTGCAGTGCAGAATGTTTAACCTCCAAGAATTTACAAGCGCCTACAGCAGCTTAAAAGAAAGTTAGGACCAAGTCTCATATTGATTGCTTTGCAAAACCTACCGTTTTGTTTGTGCTGTAATTGCTTGATTTCTACGTCGTATTTCTACCAATGATATTACTCTGTTATCCCACTATGTCGTATTGGCTTGACATGTTTTTCGTAATGTGTGAATTAAACAAAATGTTTAGTATTGTTATGTTATTTATTCCGACTGTAATTATTAACTGCTTTCACATGGCGAGTCATTACAAAATCAGACCAATGACAATATCATTCAACTACATACAAGGTTATGTTGGAAAGCATTTATGATATACCAAATCATCAACATTTTGTTTTCAAACGGCCATGTGTGGCGAACCAGAAGAAGGCGTCAGACTAAGCTGTGACATTTTCAATGGTTTTTATTTAAATAAGAAAAATGCCCATCTAGCCCTGCTGCTATCAGGGGGATTCCCTGCCTAACAAACTAAAAGTAAGGGTGCTTGTCACAAGTCCAAAAATAAATAGTCATTAGTCCTAATCCTATTAGCTAACTGGCCCTACCACTTAGAAAAACATAACAAAAAAGAGTTTGGAGAATTAACTGACTGGCCCAATTACTTGGATCCCTTTTCCAAGAAGGCTTGTTTTTTTTAAAGTTCATCAATTTCTCACAGTACAGTCCTCAGCCTCACTTAGGTTCTGTATACCAAATATTAAGTATTCCATACAGTTCCCTCTTTCCATGAAGAAAGGGTTTTCTTAACTCAATTCCACCATTTCTGACTTAGTACTTGATAGTGTCCTTGATTTCTAAGTACTGGAGCTCTCCAGGCTCTCTCCCCAGTTCAGCTCATTCGGTTTTGTGTTTCCTGGGCTCCTGAAGTCCTCTGGCCCTCTGGCAGGCTTACTTTAGCGGGACGGCTTCCCGTTTGGGGTTTCTTGGTCCTTGTAATGCTTGTAGCTTCTCCAGCCTCGAATATTCATGTGTTTTGGTTTTTCAAGGCTCTCCAAAGCCCTCTGGTCCTTTGATAGGCTTGGTTTAGCGTCTGCCCGTTCATGTTTTGTTTAGCTCCTGTAACCCTTGTGGCTTTCCCAGCCTCTGATACCTCTGTTCACCCCTCTCAGCAGTGTTAACTCTTCGGGAGCGTTCACTTCCCTTCTGTTACCCGGCTCGGCAGCTAATGCGCATCTCATGCGGAGATCGGGGATCCAGTCTCTCCACTGCAGTCTGGTCTCTGCGTCAGTTAACAGGCCCACCACCACCACTTCTGTGTGGTTGCACCATTGAGAATATGGCCTTGGGTATTGTACATGTAATGGTTGGGGATGCAGAATACCTGACACCAAAACACAAAATAATCAAACTAACTCAGGAAGACGGCAAAGGTGCTGTTTTATTAAGAATTATCTAAAACAGGGAGTTCCAACAGACATTTGCTCGAGCTCTCAGTGCATTTTTCATAAAAACATCCTTGAATGCAAAGAATACGTCGGACGTGACGTCCTACAACGTGGCAAATAAGACAAACCTATGAGCGATAGTGATATGTTCAAGGGGAACATCTAAGTATACTTTCTATAAGGGCTGGGTTTGTGATTGGCTATCTATCATCAGGTGGACAATTTATGCCTACCTCTAACATGTCATCTTCAACACTATTAAGTACACGGTATATCATTGGCTCTCAGACTATAAGGCCCTTTGTTATATGGCCCTCTATAATTGGTTGACACGCTCGTACCATTTCTGGAACATTCGGTTCATTTAGCAGCTCGTAACCTCAGATCCAGGTGCCAGGAGGTGGTCTTGACTTTACCTCCCCACCCAATTAGCCCAACATCTCTCCACCCATGCCTTGCACCATGAAGATTGTCTTTTAACTTGGCCTTACAAAGTATTCTTGTCTCTGGGAATATATGGGAGTGCGAGTACTCACTAGCGTTGTCCTAGGACTCCACGCTCAACTCTATTTCCATCCTTGGCTCACTTGACAGGAGGCCACGATTTGGTCCATTTTGCAGCATTTAAATCTCTTGAATGAATAAAACTTGGCATGCTTGGTGTTCTTCCTTTGCACCTTAACAAGGGATGATTCAGCTTCACACATTCACTGCCTTCAAGAATAGGTAACCGATCTTGGCTGCTTCAGCTTTGATACCAGGCCAAACAGCTTTGCCATTCGTTTCCACAATCTCAGCTTATTCTTGCTGCAAGACAGTTCTCGCCTTTTCTCTCTATGGGTCCTGGCTTACTGAATTCATGACACTGATGTCCAGTTTCTGTACAATGGCGGCTTCGCCTGCAGTCTATTCACTACATCTAGCCAGCTTCTTAGATTACTTAATCTACTTGCGTTACAGCATCTGTACAGTTAGTGAATGTCTTGCATTTTCTGCAGTGCTTCGCACACGTGCAATCTTCTTTTCGCATATGTAAGGTTATTCTTAACTTCGTCATCAGTTTCTGTAAGATCCATACATTCTCGTCAACCAATATTTTTAGTGCGTCACACTCTTCTCTTGTGACATCACCAGCTTCTCTTTCACTCTTTTTCATATTCCTTCAGGGAGTTCCTCCCTCAGATTGTCGTCTCTTTGGGGATACATTTGATACGTTTTTTTCAGTGGGGTACCTTCTTTCGAATATTTGCCGTGGTATGGTCTCAACTGCTGGTGTTCAGGATGGCACAGTCTCAGGCTTCCAACAAATAGGAGGTAGAGGGGCGGAATTTCCTGCAGAGGCATGTACCTGCTGCTCTACACCACCAGCCGAGATGGTTGCTTTACCATGCACTTTCGTGCTCTTAATGCCACTGGGCCTAGTAAGATCGTTGTTTTTTTTTGTTCTCCCCTGTTCCCTTCCCTTTTGCCTGTTTGCGCTCTGAAACACTTGTGTACGAGCGTGATATAAATAAAATAGATCATAACATATCTTCATCTGTTTCTCGACATTTGCTTCTTTGCCAGTCAGTTTGCCAGCCTTCCCGCATCTGGCTAGTGATCGGCTCGCTCTCCACGCTACCACTGGCTCCTCCCCTCCAGGATGTCCTCCCGTCAGAGGCTTGCTTCTGCGTAGGATTCTCTCTCTTCCATTCCAAGTTCCTTGTTGTTTTATGTACTTTCTAATAAACAAAAGGGGTGTGTAATTCCTCTATGACTGTGGAGTTCAGGCAAAATCTAGCATTACCTGAAGACAAAGAGATTGAAAAAATGTCATTACCAGGAGAATCCAAAATAGAAGTAAGTCTTTTCGATTCCCATGTGGCAGACATTGTGTACCGGACAGCGAGTTCCCCATAGGAATGGGAGTCCCTGTCCCTGAGAGGGGAGTCCCGCCCAGTGATGTCCCACATTCCCAGATCCCTAGGGAGGTTCCTGTTAGCAGGACGACCTCCCCTTGCCTCAAAGGGGGTGGCTCCCCTCTGGAAAGAAGGGACAAATGGTCCGGATTCATCACACATGGCTTGTCTGTGTATTAGCATATTGTTCCCCTGCCATGGGTATCTACACCTTGGTCTATGGATAAAAAGGAAATGGGGCTAGAGAGTGAAAAAGTGGGTAACCAAGTGTGCTCGAGAAAGACCAGCAGGGACGACGGTACCTTTGGATCCATGTTGATTGGAGAGGGTGCAGAATTAGGAGAGAGTATGGCTGTGCTAGTGAGATGGCTTTCATGAAGGCTTTTTAGAGTGATAATGTCATTCTGCTAGAAGTGCTGTGTTGGATGTGTGATGAACTTGTGATGTGCTCAAGAGGACACTCGCAGCGTGTAAGCTCATGTGCTCTGGCCTGTGATTAATGACCCGAAAACAAACCTAAAGAGTAGCAGAGTCAAGAGTAGACTGTACAAAGGAAAATGTGGGAGGTAACATTAAGGATGAGCAGAGAAGGGATGGGGTAGAATTCTGAGCCTGTGTGCAGTGAATGCATGGTAATATGAGTAAGTATCATCCGAGGGAATGACTGGCACGGGCTAATACTTTACATTGCTGCAGGAGCTATTAACTGCCAGAAACAAATGATAAATATCTGGGTTACATATTCGTATGTAAACAACTGCTTGGTGACTGGATTTTAATAGTTTTAAACTTTTTGCATCATAAACCAGAATACTGTTAACTCTGGTTCATATCCTATTCATTAGTCGAACCCTAGCTAAATGAGTTGGGGAGGGGATACAGTAAGCAGGCAGAATCGTCAAGGGACAAGACCTGGTGTTAAGAAAAACAAGGAAAATAAAGACAGTGGGATGTAACCCGGGAGCAAAATCACAGTGATGGTGGTAAACCACACTGGTGCACAACCACAAACTGGGCAAACCCAAGAGTAAAACCACAATGGGATCCCGCCCAGGAGCCAGACCATGGCGGAGTAAAGCCAAAAGGGAAGACCATAGGCCCAAGGTCGCAATTGGGAGCGGCCTAAATACTACAGAACATTAAATAAAATAAAAGGTGTGTGTGTGTGTGTACGTGTACCAGGTTTGGAGTAGGAGGAGAGTTGTGCAACTGCTAAAATCCTCCAAGTGCATTTTTAAAATGCTGCATTTCCAAGTGACCACAGGTACCTCCCGGCACTTGATAGTATATCCCAGTGCATTGTTAGGAGTTAAAGGATTAAGGCATTTCACAGTGACCCCATTACTGGCCCAATTCTGCCGTCCTGGAACAGAGTACTCCCAAAATATTTTAGGTGTAGCTTAATGGTGCACACTGCAATTTCAAGTCTTTTTATGCAGTACAGGGGACGCCTGAGGAAAATTAGACAGGGGATGCAATGGAATAATGTCTGGGGAAAAAGGGTGGGGGGGGGGGGTCTGGAAGATTCTAGGGCCAGAAGAAGCAACCTGCTGTATGATGCAACCCCCCAACCCCAGGAAGTGGTAAATGGGAGATCCCCAAGAGCTCTTCTATTGTTCCCTCCACCCACCTGCAGCA
The DNA here is from genome assembly GCF_040938575.1 of Ambystoma mexicanum. NCBI lineage: Eukaryota > Metazoa > Chordata > Amphibia > Caudata > Ambystomatidae > Ambystoma > Ambystoma mexicanum. The sequence continues at coordinate 608,075,206 of NC_090940.1, forward strand.
TGCCCCGTGACCACCCCAGCAGAGGAACCCATCCTATTATTATGCCTCAGGAGATGCACTACATTGGAAGTGGGGTGAGGCCCCATTAGGGCGTATCATGGGGGCCGTGGTTCCTGGGGGAAGAGGTGTAGGACCCTGCACCTCCCCAGCCCAGGGAAAGGTTGGTGAGCACAGTAGTAAATGCAGCAGGTCTGCTGCTCTCATTTGAGTCAATATGAGAACCTGCTTATTGGGCAAGCACATTCATTGCTGTGGAGCCCAAAGATAGAGGGGTCTGTGGCGAGTCTGAAGTACAAGGACGCAATTCTTCCATTTTGGAATATTGTTTATTATAGAACAAGTAAAAACTCCTAATCCTTATCTAAACTATGTGTTTTGCCTACCTATCACAAACTAACTAGAATGCTTGTCAGTTGTCAGTGAGTCCAAAAGGAAGAGCTGTCCTCTGTCCCAAACTACTCTAATATGTCTCTGCCACTATCAAAACAACTAAGGCACAGGAGAATGACTCCATTCTCCTGTGGAGCTTTTCAGCAAGTTCGCTTTAGTAACCTATTCAAAGGTAGTCCTTTGATCAAGTTCTATAGTTCAGATATAGGGTTCTTCAATTTCTCAACTATGTCCTTTACGCTTTGGTTCCCCCTTTCGATATGGTCCGTCTCTTTTCTTGTTCCTTAAACTTGAAACTTTTTCTCTACTCAGTGTCCACTCTTTTCCCTGGCTGGGCCAAGTAGGACTGATCCCATAGTGATTCTCACTTTTCTCCACCACAAGTATGAAGGTTCTAGTATTGGTTCTCACTTTTTTCCAACACTTCAGGTATTAAGCGTGTCAGGTATTAAGCGTGTTATACATACCTGCACTTGCACGATCCGAATGTACAAGGCCTAGTAGGATCGTTTCTCCCTCCCCCACCCTTTGCCTTGTTGCGCCATGAGACCCACACATGTATAGGCGCATAACAAATGAACAATAAAAAAAAACATGTCTCGAATGGATTGTGTCCTCCAACGTATTCCTCATCTATGACATATGATGTCCAAGCTGTGCGGCTTCAGAACATTTTTCGGCAGAGTGCGCCCTTGCGTCAATGGCGTCGGGTCGATGTCCCTCGGAGGCCTTCGTCGAGGGTGATATCATCGGATGTTATAAGTAGCACGCACGGCGCCCGTAGCCTCAGTTCCATTTCTTCTGCAAACGTGTTTGCTTCAAGAACTTGGTGCGCCTCGTGTTTCCTATTGTATTCAGTATTATGTCTTCTTTGTCTTCCCCGACGACCCTGCGGTCTGGCTTCAAGAAGTGTCGGGACTGTGGGTACAACATGTCCATCACGGACCCACATCGGATTTGCTTGTAGTGCCTGACCGAGGACCACGCTACAGACTACTGCTCGAAGTGCCAGTCGTTGACTGCCAAGGCCTTGCGGGAGCATAAGGGAAATTGAAGGTAGGCCATGTTTCCAAACCCCATAAATCGAAGTCTACTATTCTGTCGACCGACTCGAGAGGGGACTCTCCTTGTCGGAAGAAGTCCAGGAGATCTCCGTCCCGGAGTAGTTCGCGCCACTCTTCCTCTTCGTGGAGGCGGTCCAGGAAGCAGCATCACTGTTCGCCTTCCCCGTCCTTGGATGATTGCTCGAAAAAGGTGGCCTGCCCTAAATCCTCCACCCCTGAGGAATGGGAGTCATTTTGTGAGCAAGTGTTGCAGATTTTCCAATCTCAAGGCACAGTTCCAACCGCGCCTTCGGTAGAAGCTGGCAAGGAATGGTCTTGATCGGATACTCGTGCACCCTCGGGCCCAGGTAGTCAGCGCAATGAGCATCGGGAGCAGTCGAGGTCCCGTTCGGACAAGGCATCGGGGGATCGCCAGAGATGTGCCAGGTTCAGGTCGAGGTCTTCGTCTCCACCGAAATCGTCGAAGCCTGTGAAGTCGTTGAAGTTGTCTGTCGCGTCTTTACCCCGGGTCAGGCCCTCGAAGCCATCAGAGCCTTGGTTGACGTCAACAATGTCTGAGTTGTCGACGCCATCTCCCTCCTGGGCATGTTTTACCGGTGGAAGCCCCTGTGGCTGTGGATCCTCTAAGGAATGCTTCTTCCAAGACTGTTAAGCCTGTTCCTGATAAGAGGTGTGCTCCTCTCCCCAGGAAGGGAGTTTTTTCAGTTCCTCCAGAATATCTATGAGGATGAAGAGAGGTCTGAGGAGGAGGTTGGTCCTTTTGGTCTTCCATATGGGACTTCTAATGTTCATGAATTTCTCATTTCCGAGGAAAGTCTGAGGATCTGCTTCAGTCTTTGCATGATGCCAGTGGACTTGACACTTCTCCTGAGATGGAGTTTGGTAGGCCAGTGCCTGATGATCATGCCGACTCTTATCAGAGATTGATGTTGAGGGTTGTTGAGTACCTCGGTTGGTCCAGGCATCTAGTAGAATTTGATCAAGATGATCTTACAGACATCTTGGATCAGGGTCCGTCCACTGACCCGGTGTTGCCATTTCATGTGACCTTACAAAAGATGGTGGCTGCTACTTGGACTGCCCGGGAGACTTTTCCGGCAATTAACAAGTCGTTATCTAGGAAATACCACCCATCCAGTAGCGACCCCGGCTACCTGTCCACACACCCCACTCCCGAGAGTTTGGTGGTTCGGGCGGCTATGGCCACCTCAAAGCAGGCAGCATACCTACCATCCCTCCTGATTGGGACGATAAACGCATGGATGGATGGGCACGCAAGGTCTTTTCCGCTGGGAATATGGCACTAAAATCAGCCAACTCCACCTGTGCTTTGGCAAATTTTTCCCACACTCTGTGGAATTGCATTTCGCTGGCGGCTGAGCATATTCCCAAAGGGGAGGAAAGGGATGGCTTTCTTGCTATTTTGCGATGGCAAGGATGCCATGTGTGAATCCCTTCAGTCTGGGTTGAACACTATGGACATGTGTCGCTAGGTCCATGGCTACGAGCACCATGATGCGCAGATTTGTGTGGTTGCGGAAGTCCGGTTTTGCACCCGATGTGCAGGCCCGTCTTCTCAACACGCCCTTTGACGGGTTGCATCGTTTTGGCAACAAGTCTGACGAGAGCCATGAGAGGTTGCAGACCTCCAAAGCAGCTGCCAAATCTCTGGGTGTAGCTGTTCGACAACCTCCGTTTTTTTCATCCCAGGGGACAGCAATCGAGGGGTGGTTCCTTTGGCTATTACTCCTCATTTGGAAAGGCGAGAGGAATGGCCGGTCAAAGGGGCCAACATAAGTTCCCTTGTGATGGACAACGTAGGGGTGCCAAACCACTCAAACAGCTGCCTCTTTGCCATCGGTCACTGCCGCCGCCACTTCTAAACCACTCTGAGGCCTTGAGTCATTGTTCACCGGTGAGGGGTGTGGGGGGGGGGGCAGGCTGTCGCAGAATCTCGAAGAGTGGCGAGCCATTAATTCAGATGGGTGGGCTTTGGATACCATAGCCCACGGTTACTGCCTCCCGTTTCTCCGCAGGCCTCACGACAATCCACCGGGGAAACACTCTTTAAAGGTTCCGGATCCGCTCCTTGTGCAGGAGATTTTAACCCTGCTGGAGAAAGGTGCTATAGAACCAGTGCCTGTGGCAGAGAGGAACAAGGGTTGGTATTCCCCTTATTTCTTGATTCCCAAGAAGGACGGGGGGCTGAGACCCATCTTGGACTTAAGTTACTTGAGCAAGTTCCTCAAGAAGGACAAGTTCAAGATGGTTACTCTTTTTTCAGATCCTTCAGGCCCTCCAGCTTGAGGATTGGTTGGCTTATTTTCATGTGCCGATCCATCGCAAGCACAGGAAAAACCTGCGGTTCGCAGTGGGCGGTGCGCACTATCAGTTTCAGGTTCTGCCATTCGTGCTCACCTCCGCCCTAAGTGTCTTCACCAAGCTCATGGTGGTTGTGGCAGCGCATCGCAGGAGAGGGGGGATTCACGTCTATCCCTACCTGGACGATTATCTGATCAGGGCGTGTTCTCACGAACATCTCGGTGGAGCCTGCCACTCCCTTCACAAGCTGGGATTCTCCCTCAACTTCAAGAAGTCGCATATGACACCTTCCCAACAGCTTCGGTACAGAGGAGTGGTTTTGGACATGTTCTTGGGGCAGTGCTCACCACCCAAGGTGAGGGCTCATCACATTATTCAGGTGGTCACAAAGTTTGAACAAGCCCAGCGTCTTCTGGCTTTCAAATTCTTAAGGTTGCTCAGCCTCATGGCATCCTGCATTTTTCTGGTGCCAGAGGCTCGATTGAGAAAGAGATCCCTTCAGTGGAGACTCTGGACTCAATGGTCCCAGTTCTCGGGCCGGATGTCGGATCTCCATCATGTTCCGATCTTGGTCTCGGAGGAGCTTCTGTGGTGGGCCGACGAGCCAAATCTCCTGAAAGGAGAGCCTTGTTGGCAACCATGGCCGGAGGTCACAGTAGTGACGGACGCTTCCCTGACAGGGTGGGGAGCTCATGCCAACTATCTGTCCATCAGCGGTCCCTGGTCTCCGTCGGAGTCCAGACTTCACATCAATCTTTTGGAGCTGAGCGCCATCAGACTGGCGCTGAAGGCTTTCCTGCCGTCTGTATGGGGAAAGAATGTTCTGATAATGATGGACAACACAGTGGTGATGCATTACCTCAACAGGAGAGGAGGTGTAGGGTCACTACCTCTGTGCAGGGAGGCAATGCAGCTCTGGTTCTGGGCAATTCACAAGGGAATCTTTCTATCGGCGGTGCATCTCGCCGGAGAAGAGAACATGGCAGCGGACGTTCTGAGCAGGCAGAGCGCAGTTTCCCACAAGTGGGAACTGGCTCAGGAAGTCCTTCAAGAGATCTTCACCCTTTGGGGAACCTCACAGGTGGACCTGTTCGCAACCGGTGCCAACCGGAAGTGCGAAAGGTACTGTTCGAGGGAATTTCCTCTGAGAGGAGCTCTAGGAGATGCGTTCGTCGCGGAGTGGCTCTTCCCGCTACTGTATGCATTTCCTCCGATCCCCGTCATCCCTCAAGTTTTCAGGAGGTTGCGAAGGTTCAGACCTGCATGATCCTCATCGCCCCGGATTGGACCAGGAGAATGTGGTACCTGTACCTTCTAGACATGTCCATCTGTCCTCCAATGCGTCTGCTCCTGAGAGTGGATCTACTCTCGCAAGAGGAAGGCCGGGTTCTCCATCCAGAGGTCAAGACTCTCGGCCTTCACGCTTGGTATCTGAGAGGTTGATAAATCAGGATTGGGACCTCCCGGATGATGTGATGGAGGTGTTACTTTGGGATAGGCGGCCGGCAACAAAGTCCCTGTACCATTGCCGTTGGCGTAAGTTTTGCGACTGGTGCAGGGGAAAGAATGTTGATCCTTTTCAGTGCTTGATTTCAGAGGTTCTCTCCTTCTTGCTTTCTTTGGCCCACAGGGGTCCTCAGACGGGCACCAATAAAGGTTATCTGGGAGCGCTGTCTATCTTTAAGCGCTCTTCAGAGGAACGCTCTTATTTTAAAATTCCTCTGATTACTCAGTTTTTGAAAGGGCTCACAAGTGTGTTCCCGCCGTCGCCGTTTCAGGTGCCGGTCTGGGATCTTAATTTGGTTCTGAAATATTTGATGGGTGCTCTGTTTGAACCTTTGCACTCTTGCCCGTTAAGATGGTTGACATTTAAAACTGTTTTCTTAGTTGCAGTTACTTCTGCTAGAAGAGTGAGCGAGTTGAAGGCACTTCCTTCTGAGCCACCCTTTACTTTGTTCTACAAGGACTGAGTTGTATTGAGAGTATGTCCGTCCTTTCTACCTACGGTAGTGTCAGTATTTCATTTGAGTCAGAAGGTGGTACTTCCCGCATTCTATCCTCCTCCTCATCCTAGTTAGGAAGAGGAACCGCTCCATGGGTTGGTGTTACGCTCACCTGGATTCCAAAGGGGCGTCGAACAAAGCTGGACTGCTGCGGTCTCCACCAGTGTGACTCGTAGCGAAGTGATGATCGACTGCACTTGCCCACTCAGTTTCGTCTGCCTGGCCCGCAAGAATATTTTCCTAAAAGCAGTAAAGGGGATTAGCCACCCATGGTAGAGAGGTTACACTAACACTATTTTCCCTGAAAACTTCCAGTATTCCCCTTCATAAAGTCTCACATTGTTTGGAAGGATGAACTCTCCATCCTGCGTGGAGGACAGGGGCGCGTAGAAGTTCAGTTACTTCACTGATCCGAAGGTATTTGGCAGAGTCCCAGACAACAATGACTTCGAGGTAAGTAGTGTGTAAACCGAATGTATAGTTCTTTTAGAGTTCAAATGTCTGTTAATTCACTCTTGCTCCTTTCATACATTTTCCCTTGCAGCGTGATCCAAGGAGTGAGTTCGCCTCGATGGATGAAGGTAGCGCTTAGGTAAGAGTCAGTTAGTACCAAGCACTTTCTAGCATGTAATATTGTTCCAAATGTAATTAACCAATAGTTCTCTATCTTCTTTGCAGGTGCGGCGCCTTGCCGAAAATGTCTAATGTAGGATGGTGATCAGCGTTGCCTCGAGCGGTAACATTCCAAGTAAGTATCTTGCGGTAAGTAAAAGAATGTCTTTGGCGGAACCCCGCTCACCTTTTGTTTGTTCTTGTCTTTTCAGATGCTGATGTTTCGGGCGGCGATTCAACGGGTGTTGTGCCGGGTCGTGGAGATGCTCCGAAGAAAGGTGAGTATGGCGCGGCGCTGCAGCTGGCAATGCGACGCGGTTTATTTTAATGTCTTTTTCCTTTATCCACAGGTGCGGCTGCTCCAGGAAAAGATGATGACCAAATGGAAATCTCCTTGTTCTAACCTTCTCTTCTTCTTCTTTCCTTTTCTCTAGGATCGGCTCCGTACACAAGAAGGGTGTGGCTGTAGACTGGATGCTGGACTGCAGACACGGTGAGCGTTACGCTGCGAAGATGCAGAATAATGCGAAGCGTGTTCTGCTCTTCGGGCGTGGTTTAAATGGCATCAAAAAAGTAGTTCCAATGCAAGAAGTTCCAGTACCACACCCAAGCAGCAAAATAGTTCTTAAAGGAAAGTAGTCCCTTCATGGCCTCATGATGGCCTGTACATGAGTTCTTTGCAGGATGACCTGCATAGTTTAAAGTTGACAATATGAGCCTGGCGTCTACGGCGCCAGGACTGAACCCATATAGCCCCTAGGCAGGGTTTTGGGAATTCCTGTGTCTTCTTGGGTGCCTGTTCCCTGGATAGATGGACCTGTTCCGGATGTCTGGGGGCAGGCATCGTGACAGCTGCATCCTAGAAGGGCCATGAGCTTTTATCTTTCTAGAAGGACCAAACTCGAGTGGACGACCAGCTCTTTGTGGGGAATACAGGTCACCTATTAGGACTGGCTGTTTCTAAGCAGACCTTGTCTAGGTGGATTATCCTCACTATTTCGGAATGCTACCGGTTGGCTGGTAAGGACCCTCCTGAAGGTTTGTGGGCTCATTCCACCAGGGGTATTGCTACTTCGACAGCCTGCAGAGGAGTTTGCTGGTGAAAAATATCTGTGACGCTGCAACGTAGTCTTTTATACACACGTTTGTTAAGCATTACTCCTTGGATGCTTCCCATGCTCAGGATGTTGCCTTTGGTAAGGCAGTGCTTTACTCTGCCATTTAATTGGGTATTTCTAAATTCTTTTCCCTCCTCCAATCAGGATTACTGCTTTGGGAGTCTGTCATAGATGAGGAATACGTTGGATGACACAATCCATTTGAAGAACAAGTTACTTACCAAACTGGTAACGTTCTTGCGACTGGATGTTCCTCCAACGTATTCCTGATCGCCCTCCCAGGCTACCCCTCTCAAGAAATGTCCCACGCCATTACAGCTTCCATCCCCCAAGGCTAAGTGTAGTCGATGCTGTGTTCTGGGCATCTATGCCACACGCTGTGAGGGGGAAAAACATGAACTGGGGCTATGGGCCCCGTGCGTGCTACTTATAACATCTGATGACGTCACCCTCGACGGAGGCCTTTGAGGGACATCGACCCGACGCAAGGGTGCCCTCTGCCAAAAAAAATTCCGAAGCAGCACAGCTGTGGACATCATATGTCCTAGATGAGGAATACGTCGGAGGAACATCCAGTCGAAAGAACTGTTAGGTAAGATTTCCACAGAGCTGGTAAATCTTCCTTTCCTGGTTCAACTCCAGAACTTTTTGCTTTTCTAGTGGGATATTTTTCATTGATACCTCAGTGAGTGGGAACCTTTTTCCACACTTACCTAAATCTTTAACTCTTTTTATGGGTGTCATTTTTAAGACTCTCCATAGTGTCTTTTTAAAGTTATCATGTCTAACAACTTATTGGCAATAAGTGCCTGTTGTTGCTGGGTTGCCCTAGGGGCTCCCCATTTAACTTTCTTGTGCTAACCTTGAGTGAACTACAGTTCCCAAGGGTAGAAAGGATCTTTGAATCCCTTTTACATTTTATTCTGTGAAACCAGCACACCCCTCCTTATGTGGAGTGCTGGGGAGATACAAGGTATCCCCTTTCACATTAAAACTGTAACAATTATGTTACAGTGACAAGCTTACCTTGAATGGCTGGTGGCACTGATACCTTTTACTAATTTGGTGCACCTTTACCGCGGTCTGTAATCACAGCTGCAGTAAAGGCACCTAAGGGTGCTCATTTTACCAAAATGGCCCGGTCTTCTTTTTCTGCCATTTTACTGTTTCTTGTCGTTTCTTGTTCCTTTCCCTGACATCCAGGGCGGGAAATTCCTTTGTTTGAGGTTTGTCTTTGGCGGGAGTCCCCTGGACACCCCGCCCAGGCTCCAGTCAGTCTGTAAGCACAGGAAGTGGGGGAGGAGTCCAAAACGTCCCCCTCCTTTGTTTTAGGCCTTCCTTCAACTGGGCCAAATCCCAGTGGGGGGGTTGGCTGTCCTGATTGGACAGCCAAATGCCCCTTTCTTGTAAAATGCGGGGAGAGAATGCAGAGGTTGTGTTGCAGTTCCTGATAAATACTGGAAACCTGGAAGCTGAAGTCATGTCGACCACTGGAACAGATAACCGAAGAGGATGACGAAGGAAAAGCGGCGGGAATGATTTCCAGCGGCCGGAGAGCCTGCTGTGTAACCGGAGCCTGCTGCAGCCCTTCCTTCCGATCGACCTGGGGTCTCCGAAAACGACGACCCGAACCCAGAGCCTGGTGAGACCCACTAGACTCAAGAGGACCTGCATTTTGAGCCATCCCACGGGTTGCTGTGACCTTGCGTTCTTGCAATACCCCAATACCCTGGGACCTCCAGCCACTGTGCGGTGCACGGTCTTCTGAATTCCGAATCTTGCTGAAACTTCGTGGGCATCCTGGTGGATCTCCAGAGACACGAATCGAGTCCAAAAAGTCCCCTCACAAGAGTGCAGGACCTTTTTAAACGGCGAGAATTCAACCGCCATTTTCTGTCTTCTTCTGTGCTCCTTGAAAAGGCGCCAAACCCGCAGAACCGCATTCAGCCGCGAGAGAAATCTTGCCTAGAGCCTTCATCGATCCCTGCTGCAAAGTCCCTTTTGAGGTCTTGTGATCAGTCTCCAGGACAAGGAATCCACTGACCGGGTATTTGGCTGCAATCCCTGAAGTTCTCCTGCTGCAATCTCTTCTTCATTGCTGAGGTACTGTGTTGGCTTGGGTATATACTTACCTTAAGTCTGTTGGGATTTCTGTGTAGTCCTGGGGTGTTTTCTGTGATTGGGAGGTCCCTCATCCAGTGCACCCAGTCCCACTGCTAGAATCCTGCTGGGGTGTCTTCTGTGAAGCCCCTGGACCCTCTTCTAACCCTAGAAGTAAAGTACTCACTTGTTTGCCAGTTTTCCTAAGGAACTTTTGCTACTAAAGAACTTATTCTAACACTGCCTGTTGGTCACTAGTCCTAGTGAACCCCCTTCTGCTACTGAGAACACTCATGCTCTAAGGGAAAGACTTTGAAGGGATTGGGACTTCTGCCTAGAAAAGAAATCCAGTGTTTTACTTACTTGTAAAGAGTTGGTTGGTTGGTAACTGTAATTCTAAGAGTGAACAGTTACAAAAGTTCTTACTGATATTGAATGTGTGATGCACTATTCTTAAAAGTATGGTTAACATCTTTTCTTCCTTAGCCACTGTTTTACCAGTCTAAAAGAAAGTAGATGTGAAGGTATTTTACTCTCCTGTGATTAGGTTGTGCCTCTTTACAAAAGTAATGTGTTGGTTTCACCAGATTATTCCTGTAGGGTAATTGTATGAGTGTCCTCCAACTATTGGTATCACTAGGTTAGTCCTGTTAGGATAACTGTATGAGTGTCCCCCAACTGGGTCTTGCTTCCCCTGACTTGCTGCTAGCCTGTCCTTAAGTCTACATTAGGTTGTTGCCTACCTAGAATAAGTATTCAGTAAAGTGTGACATTGGGTTTACTTTCCCCTTCATTGTGAAGTTAAAGTATGTGGGTTTTACTTACCTTGTGTTAGCTGTTTGCCATCCAAAACAAGTTACCAGAGTTATTGCTTACCTCAATCTGGGGTTCCCTGATTTCCAAAGCATCTGTAATTGTATATTACATCCTTAGGTTTTACTCACCTGGTATAACTGTGTGTTATGACAAAAGTAGTTAAAGGTTTTTACTGCACCTAGAATAAGTGTTTCACTATTCACCAAAGTATATTGTCCAGTTGACTGTTTATGTGATTTGTTCCAAGAGTCACTGTACAACTGGAAGGGCCTACTGTCCTTGTATTACCAAAAGTAATCTAAAAGTAACCATTGGTCTTTTACTCCCAAAGAACAGGTTGGACCTGTACTAAATGTGTATAACAAGGTTTTGACTTCCCTAGAACTACTGTTAGGTGTTCCAAATAAGGTCTATACTTGGGTCTTTGTACTTTCAAGTATAGTGTTTTTATATTTTGATTTTATATAATGTGTTAGTACTTACTTAACCCCTAGATTTATCTGGGCCTACTTGTATTTAAATAAATCCTTTATTGTTACAATACATAGTGTTTCAGTGTTTCTTTGGATCATTTGTATTACAATTTCACTTGTACTGTATCTACTGCCCTCTCTCCCTCCTAAGATAAGCCTGGCTGCTCTGTCTACGCCACCCCGAACTCAGGTGGTACAGCCTTATACTAAGAGTGGAGTCTTGTACTGCCTCAGTAGAATGGTTTTGCTAGGCCCTTAATTGGACTTCAGAAAACTGTCCTAACAAGAACGTTACCAGTTTGGTAAGTAACTTGTTCTTTAGTGTCACTGGGACAAATATGAGTGTTCAGTAATCATTCTCACTCTTCTCCACCACTTTCGTATTATTGGGATGACTATCGGTGTTCCCGCAACAATTTTTAACTTTCTCTGTTATTCGTCTTTATTGGGACGTGTATGATTGTTCTCATAAAGATTCCCACTCTTCTCTGATAACCTTAACATTCGATCCCCACTGGGACGAGGATGATTCTTCCCTTTGTTACTTTCAGTATCCCTCCCGGGTCTCCCACCTTCCCTGGTAACCTTTAGCTCTCAGGGTTAGCGTCACTTGGCCTACATTCAGGGCGTGATTCTCGTCTCTTTTTTTCAGGTTGGCTTCTCGACTCTCGGCTTCCTTCTCTTCTTCGTTGTGCATACTTTGTGCTGTTGTTGAGCAAGTGGTCCCAGCGTCATTATTGGACTCAGTCCAACGACTCTCAGTCATGCCACCACTGTGGACCCGGTTGCTTGTCTGAAACTTCCGTCCTTCAGTTTCAACCGCTTTGGGTTTCTTCAGTAGGGTTCACACGCCAGCTTTCCTCCAGGTTTGGAAACTGCGCTTCCCTGTCTCCTTCAGCCTTCCTCGCACAGCTGCCAAACTTCCGGACTTCTTTCCTCCTTAGGTCTCCTACCCTCTGATTTTCTGACGCAGTCGTGGGACTTCCCGGTACAGCGTCAAAGTCCTTCTTCTATGTAAGATGAGTACTCTGTATTACTTGCCTGCTCTTTTTCATCTCTATATTAGTCAGGAATTTCTTTTCATGTTTACTGAAGGTTTCTACATGACAATAACAAACATCGGCTTGCTCTTCATGTTTTCTTCGGGTTGGTGTTGCTAGTGAATTGCAGATGAGTGACTTAGTGAGTTCCTCTACGGAATGGGAGTCGTTGTCCCCAAGGGGGGAGTATCTCCCGGCAAGGTCCCTCTACCCCTAGGGAGGATATTGCATAGCAGGCTCACCTCCCGAGCCTCACAGTGAAAGGCTCCCCACCTGGGGAGTGTTAGGCAAGAATTGATGTAGTAACCCTGGGGGAGACTACACCAGCCTTGTCCTCTTGGTATTAGGTAACCCACCTATTGGTATAGGTCTGTACTACACAAGTTGGTAGTGTGACTGAGCAGCCAGACTTATCTCAAGAGGGGTAAATGTGAGCTGTAGCCATGAAATCCAACAATACAAGTATCCAAATAACATTTACACAAGTTTTTCTAGTAAAATATTTATTTAACAGTCAGTTTTAAATAAGCATTCTTTAAAAAGGGCAATATATGTAGCAATCAAATACACTTCAAAATACTTTCTCAGACTTGACACAAAGCAAGTAGATACTCTTTTTAGAGATGCTTCATACGCACTTCATACACCCTGAGGTGACTTCACTAGCTGGGACAGTACTGGCATGTATTGATCACTTTTATACTTTGCAACTTCTGAGGTTTGGTAGAAAGGAAAGGTTGAAGGAAGGAAAAGGGTTAAACAGGTTCTCGAAGCATGTGAGCACTTTAAATCTTCCAATGAAGTCTAGATAAAAACCTTTTGTTTAAAACCAATGTATCACCTATGAGTGAGAGTAAGAATCAGTCAATGGAATAGAAGAGTCTGCAGGGAGCCAGGACAGCCAAAGTCAATTGGAGCAAAGTCTATGGAGCTGAGGCACTTCTTGGATAGTCAAAGTCTTGCACAAAGTTAGCGAGTTTGTTGCAGAAAAATCACTGTAGGGCCACAAGCTCTTACACTTGTGAAAGTTGGAGCTGAGATCAACTCTAGAAAAGCAGCTACTACAAGTCTCGTCTGAGAAGAGCAAGCTACAGACACTGAGGTAAGTAACCCAAGTCAGAACAGTACCTTTGGTTAGAAGAAGAGGGTCCAGCTGGCTCCTCGTCGCAGCGATGCAGATCCTGTGTTCCTGGGCCTCAATCGTGGGGACAAGAGGGAGGACATCTACGGACTCCTGCAGCAACTACAGACTCTTTTCAGATCAGCAGCACTTCGCGGTTTCAGTGCTTGGTAAATGGCACCACTGCAGATCTTGGTCACCGGTTGGGCTTCCTTCACTCCTAAGTCATGCACTCTGGTGAGGTGACTCGAGTTCAGGTCGTCCTGCTTCTGGGGGGGTCCTCTGGAGCTTTTAGCCGGCTTACAGACGTTGCACTCGACTATAGTTTTCTCGACCCGTGGCACTCGGTTCCTGCAGCAGCAAAGAAGTACAACTAGTTGCGGAAGGTCTTCCACCAAAGTTCGTCTCTGGTTAGTTGGTCCCACTAACCCAAGGGAAGAAGTCGTTCTCCGGAGATTCTCTTGTCAAGTGGAAAAAGGAGTTTCAGCACAGCACCAGGGCTTCACCGGGCAGTTCAACGATCCAGGAGGATGCAGCAAGCTTTGTTACTGGTTTCTTCGTTGGGTTGTTCTTCCCAGTGGTCGACTCTGCCTTCAGTCCCAAAACCCTTGCCTTTTAAGCAGGTTTATCCCATTCATGCACAGCCTAGCTGTCAATCCCACAGCAAGGTGGCTGTCCTGGAACACCAGCCAATCAGGACTGGGTACATTCAGGTTACCCTGGAGACTATAAGGACAGGGGAGTTACGGGCACCTCCCTCACTTCCTGCCCTGCCAGACACACTGGAGTCAGAGGTGGGTTCCAGTAATGAGGCCCGCCAAAGGAAAAACCAACAAAGTAGTCAAACCTGGTTTGGCAAGCAGAGTAAAACCCAAGAAATACCTCACAAACAGAAAATGGCGAAAAAAGACCGGGGCCATTTTGACACATGGTCACCGATGGGTGCTATACTACAGCTGAAGGTTCAGCCTGCGGTAGAAAAGTACAATGGTAGGAAAATTAAACCACTGCCACCAGCCAAGTAAAGTAGTGAGGGTAACATAAAAATGTTTACATGAGTAAGTAGGAAAAGGGGCTACTAAGTAACCCCTCCATCCCCAGCACTCCAAAGAGCCCAGTCTGGGTGTCCACCCATCAGACTGCACACATCCAACTGATATCTCCAGCACCACACCTACCACTAGGATGCAGCTACCAACCGGCAATTACATCAGCTGCACACATCTGGTGCACCCACGCACCCTACGACACTATCTCCCTCTACTGACAAGAACTACGGTTCCCGAGGGTGTTCAACCTACTAGCGCTTTGAGGTCATACCAATGATATATAGAGCGCTATATAAATGCCAAGTAACATAACATAAGATGGGGTGTGCTGGACCTACAAAGAGAAATGGTAAGTAAAGTCAATTTCACTTTACAATTCTTGGGAACTGTAGTTCACCCAAGAAAAGGTACCTGAAGTGAAATCTAAAGGATTTTCTTGTGACCTAACCTGGGGAACCTTCATACCCTGCACTGCTGTGTGTCAGCATACAATAAGTAGATGCCCATGGAGATGGTCAGACTCCAAAAACAAAGGAAACACATAATCCAAATCAGATCAAACTACATGAGAGCGTGAGGAAAAGGGCTCACTCGCTCCAGGGTTAAAATTAAAGAGTCCTAAAGTCCAGCAAAAGAGCTGGGGGTCTCTAAGGTTGAAGGGAATTAGCACAGCAATGAGAATTCTTCCTAACAGGGAGAAGTGACTGAATCCCGCTTTTCGTCACAGGTCCCATAATGGAGCCTAAAGGAAAGTGGGTGCTCACGGACATGGACAAAATAAAGTCTTGCTCATGCTGTGCAGTACAGTTGCCAACAAGAGCATGCATTCCCCCTTGAAGCAGGGAGCTGGAGGCTGCCATGTGAGTGTTGCCTGATTCAAATGGCATACAGTGTTTTTGAGACTTTTTGCCCATGATACTGAATAACAGGCTCTCTGGGGTCCAATACCCCAAAACGTACATTCTGGCGTTTAGTCTTGCCAGGAGACGGGTCAGCAGGAGTAGCTGGCATTGAGAGCTGGAAAGAAAACTGTTGAGGTCATCCTGACCCCGCTCCTTGCTCCTTCTCCACTTGTCTCTCTGATCTCTGCATTCTCTTTCTGGCCCAACTGCCATTCCTCCTTACACTGTTTGGACCTACCTAGGGGCGACCTGACCTGGGGAGCCTTGCTACCCTGTCTGTCTATTGGAGCTAATCTCCTACTTTTCAGTTCTGCCGTTCCCATATTATGTTACACCATGCTTTACTCTCTCGCTATCACCACCTTGTCTGCGCTGCCTTCACCACCTGCTGTTACCATCTCCAAGTCATGTTCTCCCCTTGGGGCTACCTCCTTCCAGCACCATTGTTTCAGGTTCAAGTCTATCGAGGTCACTTGAGGAGAAACCAGTGATCAGAGAGCCAAAAAAAGGAAACCTTGAATCAAACATGGGTCTCGAGAGGTCACGGAGGGCCTCACTGAGGCAGCCGTTCCTACTGCCGGGTGTAACTTGTACCTGTACCCAGGTGTAAGTTGTACCAGTATCAGACCAGCCAGTGGTGACCGCATGTGAATGAAAAGGACACAGGTGAATGATGGTGTTTGTTTCACCTTACTGGATATTTCAGTCTGCCTACAAAGGTTAAAGGCACTCCACTCTTTGTTGGGGGGGGGGGCATAGATGAGGGCAATATGACTGTCCCCTACCATACGCTGCAAGTCACTGCACTGCCCCAACTCTATACAACATCTTCACTCTCCCACTATTCAATTATCTGGATCGTCGTCACATAGCATACACCAACTATGCTGACGATACGCAAGTCCTATTACCCGTCACAGGCCTCTATGAACAAGATGCCGCAGCACTAACCAAGATTTACACAGCAATTCAAACCTGGATGGCAGCCAACGGCCTCTGCCTAAACGGAGACAAACCAGAGATCCTCCTAGTTGGCACCAAAGAAAGGCTAAACAAACTCCTGCTGAGATACAAATCATTCAATATTGATAACTCCTTTGACGCTCCGCCCTACCTCTCCGAAACGCTCACCTGCAGTACACCCACCATACCCACCAGGTCGCACCTTACCAATCCCCGAAAGGCTCACCCGCAGTACATCCACCAGACCCACCAGGTCGCACCTTACCAATCAGACATACGTCCCCACATTCAAAAGAACTAAAGCCGGAGGATCCAGCTTCCAACACCCAGCACCCAAAAATTGGAACGCACTCCCCACTACACTAAGGAACGAAAAATCATACCATGCATTCCACAGACTACTCAAAACCACCCTAATCAACTAACCCCTGCAACCCACCACCCCTACCACTGAATGCTACAATTGTATGTATCTAGGAGTTGACCTCACAAAAGTACTGTACCTATTGCAATGCCTCAATGTAACACTGTCTACCATCTGCCTGTTGTAACCTCAAAAACATGTTTTGCTATGTACCAGTAAGCCTACTTTCAGCGCCATGATGCCCCTGGGCAGATGTGCGCTATACAAATCCAAATAAATAAATAAATAAACATACCACCCTTATGTCCGTGTCTTACTCCTACACCCTTGCACAATGTTAGTCTGTCTTCCATCTTTAAACTACTTGTGACTGGATAGCTAGACCGTTCACTCTGGTTTCTGAGAGGTTAGTTAGGACTCTGTGTATCTTCTTCGTCCCAGTACTTTGAGAGGAAAGCTGAGTGGAGTCAGCCTTACTCTTCCTCCTCCCAGTTGTAATATCACTGCTATAACAGATACATAGAGGAGCCTATAGGATCAGCGGAAGTCAAAGAAGATGAGGAAAGAAAGGTGAGTGAATGTGTGTTGTACTGCATTTGCTCCTGATGTCCTCCCCATCTCCCAGAGGGGAATCCCTCCTCGTGAGATCCACCCGCTGAGTACCACCCCCCAGGGAGACTATCGGTAAGTGGCCTCACCTCCCTGTCCTCATGGAAAGGGTCTCCCCTTTGGGGAGAAGGGGCAACATCATGATGAGATTCATCACACACAGTAATGAGCCAGAACTTGTGCACAAGGCTTTCCTGTGGGTGTTATGCTAAT
Source organism: Ambystoma mexicanum (assembly GCF_040938575.1). Taxonomy (NCBI): domain Eukaryota; kingdom Metazoa; phylum Chordata; class Amphibia; order Caudata; family Ambystomatidae; genus Ambystoma; species Ambystoma mexicanum. Next base: position 608,092,364 of record NC_090940.1, read on the forward strand.
CTATGTGAGAAGGCTAGCCAGGAAGCCTCCTTATTCGTGTCAAAAGGGGCTGTTTAAGGCGTGGTTGTGTGGAAGGAAGCAGGTAGGAGGCCTCTAGTTGAGGTATGTGGATTGAAGAAAGATGACCCAGGTACTCGGTGGTGCTACTTCCGATGTAGAGATTGCAGCCTCACTGGACATCGCGCAGCAAGAGGTACAATAGTTCTGAAGACTGTAAGTTGCGGAACAGGGTTACAAATCTGATCCTGTTTAAAGAGGATTGGGACGTCTCTCAACTCTGGGTCAGAGGCCTACTAGGTCGGAGCCCTACCAGGTCTTATGCAGAGCAGATCTGCCCAAGAAGCGGGGTGCGGGAGTGAGGAGGGCTCCCGTCTGTCCCTTCTACCTATGCTCAGATGAGTGAACTCAAGACCACCTTTTCTTAGCCCATACCTGTTATGCACCATGCAGGCGCAAGTTTCTTTCTGTTTCTCCGATAGGACTTTATCACCAGTTGGGTCTGGCAGTTGTAAGGCTGTAGAAGGAGGAGACCGACACACAGGTGCCATGTTTTTGGGTAAATACTTTCATTCTTAAAGAAATGAAGAGAAAACCCCATTTTTCCCGAAGCCTTAACAGGGTTCCCTGCTTCAATTTAACACTAAGGAAAATGTCTGAATGTCCGAAAATAAAGAGTCCATCGTCCATTGTCAAAGTCCTACTTCTGTCCCTTAAACTTGAAAGCAAACTAAAGTAGTCCCTTAAACGCGAGACACGAAGGAGGATTCCTCACAGGATACCCCTCTTCCACAAGGAACTAGGAATTTATAATAGAAAGCAGCAATTTTTGCGGAGAAATACTGCCAATTTGCAGAAATCTGACAAGATCAAGTGCTTCCTCTCAGGATTGCAATATACTTGCCAACTAATTACTGGCAGAACCTGAACACTATCTGTGACCATCAGGGTCCTTCTAAGACGCCAGCATTGCCTTGACAAAGACCCAGTGTCGAAACACGTGTTGGCTGAAGCATTCCATCAAGTGTACAACAATAAACCAAGCTTTGTGATGATCAAATATACGATGAATGTAATCATAATTTTCACTGAGGCTAGCGCCAATAATTAGAACTAACCTTCCATTGCCAAAGTAGTTTAGTGTCCTGTTGGTCCAGAAGAATGACTCCCTTCTTCTGGACAGGCACAGTTCCATATAATTGGCAGTTCAACAAAGTTGGGGGAATGTCTCCCCTTTGGGGTGTTCTATTCCGTCATATATTTGGGATAGGACAGCACCTATATTAGAAACGGCGGTTTGGAGCACAAATTCATTTTTAAAGCTGGGCACTTTTAGTATGGGCTCACTGCATAAGATAGTCTTTGGAGTATCAAAACAGCCATGATCTTCCTTCTGCCATTGCGATTTTTGCGGTTTTGTATTTTTTCAGTTTGTCGGTTAAACAGGAGGTAATGGAAGAGTAGTTGGTGATAAATCTCCTGTAATAACCAACAAGTCCTAGGAAAGCTCTCAAGTCCCGTTGTTTTGGAGACAGGAGTTTCTTGAACAGCTCAGACTTTTTCTGTTTGTGGCTGAACCAGGCCATTACCCACAAAGAAACCCAACTACTGTAACGCAGAGTGGGCTAGATAACACTTCTTGGGGTTGGCAATCAGGCTGGCTTGTCTCGGGGCTCGAGTATTTTCATATAGATGGAACATATGTTCTTTCCAGGTCTTACTATATATGGCGATATGGTTGAGATAAGCGCCACTGAAACTAGAGTATGGGCATAAGACCTGATCCATCAATCTCTGAAAATGTGCGGGCGTGCAATGTAGCCTGAACGGTAGTACCTTAAACTGGAATAGTCCTCTAGGGATAGATATGGCTGTTTTCTCTTTGTCCCTTGGATTTAACAGCACTTGCCAATAGTCCTTAGTGAGATTAATCGTGGAGAGGTATACTGCTCTGCCTAGCTGGTCAATTAGATCATCGATCTGGGGCATAGGGTAGTTATTGAATTGTGAAACTGCATTACATTTTCTGAAATCTATACAAAACATCCACGATTGCTCAGGTTTTGCCACTAGGACTATTGGTGAGGACCAAGGACTCTAGGATGGCTCGATAGTGTTTGCCTCCAACATCTTCTCTACCTCCTATTTCTTTTGTAGCCTTGGGAATTGTGGAAGGGTTAAGGTTAATGGTTGTCCCAGGGGGGAGTGCGTATGTAATTAAATACCCCCTTCTCTCTAACAGGTTCACAGCTGAAGACATTGGGAAATTGATACAAAATATCTTGGATGTCCTGTTGTTGGTTTGCTGGAAGGCCAGCTGGTACTAGCTTGAATGTACCTGTTCCTTTTGCTAGGAGACTAGCCATTACCACGGAGGAAGACTCTACCGGATCTTCTTTCCACTCTTTTAAGAGATTAACATGGTAAAAAACGTGTGCATTATGTCTCCGATCAGGTTGGCTAATGTAGTAATTACAGGGACCAGTTTACTCTGAGCTCATACGGTCCATGACACTTTGATAACATTTAGTGCTCAGAAGCTGGGAGTAAGTGCTCAGAAGCTGGGAGTAGCACTAGGACTTTTTGTCCAATGGAAAAATATCTAGTAATAGCTTTGCTACTATACAGTCAGATAGGAGTGCACTATGTCCCTCACCACATGCATATGTTCTTTAATCCATTGTGCAGTTTGGGACAGTGGTAGGGTGTCTTTTTTCCTTTTCTCCCAAGTTTCTCGGAACATGTCTAACACGTCCCTAGGGTCTCGCCCATAAAACAATTCAAAAGGTGAAAATCCTAGGGAATCTTGGAGGGGGGGCTTCCTGATGGCGAACAGGGCCCAAGGAATCATCATGTCCTAGTTCTTACCATCAGCTCCCACTAGTTTCTTGAGTATATGTTTCAGGGTCTTGTTAAAACGCTCAACAAGACCATCCGTCTGAGGATTATAGACCGAGGTTTGCAAGGTCTTTATCTGCAAGATTTGTTTTACCCCTGAATTATGTTACTCATAAGTCTTTCCCTGGTCTGTCGAGATTTCTTTTGGGAAGCCTACTCTTGATACAGGGCATCAAGTGCTTCAGAATATGTTGCAATGTATTACTTCGCATGTGGAAGGCCTCAGAGTAGCGAGTAGCATAATATAGCACTATCAGAATGTATCCATTCCCAATCCTAGAGGTTCCAATGGTCCCACGATATCCATCTTTATTCAGGAAACGGGGACCTCTGTTATAGGCACGGCTTGCAGAGGTGCAAGTGGGCAGTGATGTAACAATGTCTTCTGACACATCAGGCATGTGGCTACAAATGTTTTGACATCTGCATACACTCCAGCCAATAGAACCTATTCACTACTTGCCCTTGGGTTTTTGTTGTTCCTAAGGGACCAGCAGTGAGGTGGGCATGCGTGACTATTTGGGAACCAGAAGTACCCTGAGAACTGGTATCCCCTCTATACAATAACCTGTGTTTTAGGAAGAACCAGCCCTCTTTCTGCCGCCTTCCTCCGAGATTACTTTTAGGAAGGTTTCCGCTAACACAGGGTCATTGCGTTGGGCAAACGCTAAGTCTGGAACTATTTCTAGGCCTTCTTCCTCGTGAATCGGTTTTGGGAAGTTTAAGTGAAGTTCTGGGTATATATCGGCTTCACCAAAACCTTTGGTTCCTGATTGGTGGGATCAGTATCCGGAAATTCTAGGTGTTTTGGGAACAGCGCTTTTTCTAAGATCCCCTGAGCAATCTTTTCCACAGGTTTTACTTGGTAAGCCGGTTTGCTGTTTTGTATCAGGACGTTAATATCCACTCTAGTGCAGGTCCATCTCCCCTGCCATTACTCATAAGCCATGTTTCCACGCCAGCCCTGACTTGGATACTAGCCTAATATATGTGCCTTTGGGGGTGGGGCCAGGATTAAGCCTGTGGGGACCAGTTGTCTTTCTCCTGATTCAATAATTAAGAGCAAGAGAGAGCATATTGAAAGGACTGGAAGATATGCTTCCTTGCCAGGGCTTTTCTATATGAACACACTTGCAATCTGCATCTGACTGGCATACTCTCCTGCTAGGGCTTTTCTCTTATAACTTGAATCTGCCTGGTATACTCTCTTGCCAGCCAGGGCTTTTCTCTTGTAACTTGAATCTGCCTGGTATACTCTCTTGCCAGGGCTTTTCTCTTGGGACTTGAATCTGCCCGGAATACTCGCTTGCAAGGGATTTTCTCTTGTAACTTGAATCTGCCTGGTATACTCTTCTGCCAGGGCTTTTCTCATGTGTACTGCACACATTTACAAACTTCATAATCTTATATTTCCTTTGTTCTGTCTCTTTAAGTAATATTCACTTGCAAGCTCTTTCTCATACACTTCAATTTGATTTGCTTTTGGACGGGTTGCCAATAGGCCCTGGTGTCCGCGTGTGGATGTTCCCTTGGATGACTCACCAGCTTGTGATGGTGTGTATAAGTTCTCCTGTGGCTCTTCGGCGTTACGTTTCATCTCACCACCTCTGCGTCAAGGCTTCTGTCTCTCTGGTGGCTCCCGCTCTCTTCATACGGCATCTCTCCGGGCTCGGGCGGTGTGGAGGCTGCCTTTCGGTACCTGCTAATGCTCTGAAGCTTCTCGTCAACGTCTGAAGTTCTCGCAGCATACCATTCCCTGCAGTCAGCACTCTTTTTGGTTCCTTTGGTGAGCCGGTTGGCACCACGGACCTCTCACCAGCCCTGCAGTGCCTTGGTCGACATGAGCAGACTACAGTTCTCCAGCCAGCTTCTCTCTGTGAGCTGGTCTGCAAATTTAAATCTCCCAGCAGCTTGCCTTTTCTTGCAACGACTAGAGTGCAGCTTGTGCTCTTGGCCTCCATTGATCTTCATTACTTTGCTCATCTTCTTCATCCCAGTATTTTCATATTTAGTAGACTTTAGGAAGTCCTTTCTTGATGGCTTGTATGAAAATTCTGGAAAAAGTGTTTTCAGTAGTTTTTAAAGGCAAGTTAACTAAGCAATTAGAGCTATGAAGTCCTCTTTTTTAGGGGGCTGTGTGGCAGAGGGCCAGATACAAACATATATATATAAAGAAAATGCCACAAAAAACAGCTACCCACCTACACACATACTAGGTGTGTTTAGTTGCAACAAGTGCTATCATTCATGTCAGTCAATAGATAAAGACAGGAAAAATAGATAACATATTTTAATTTGTAAATGTAAAAACTCCCAAAAAAATTTTAAAAGACAAAAATGCATTTTGTTTACACATAACATCACATAAAAAATTTTTTAGTGAAAGTCAATATATTCAACCAACCAAAACAAGTCGAAGACAAGTTAATGATTAGTCGAGGATATATGAAATAGCAATATGTTCACCTCATACCCTTACTAACCTCACAACATCGTTAAAACATGATGATTGTGTTTGTTTTGGTTGGTTGAAAATATTGACTTTCACTAAATGTTTTTTATGTGATATGTGTAAACAAAATGCATTTTTGTCTTTTAAAAAAAAATTGAGTGTTTTTACATTTACAAATTAAAATATGTTTATCTCTATTTTTCCTGTCTTTATTGACTGACATGAATGATACCACTTGTTGCAACTAAACACACCTAGTACGTATGTAGGTGGGAGCTGTTTTTTGTGGCGTTTTTAAAGGCAAGTCAGTTTTGATGACTTGTGTACAGAGTATAGGAAAGTGTTTTCAGTAACTTTCCTAGGTGGGTGAGGGGAGGTATGACAATATGCCATTAAGGGGATACCATGTCTCGTCCGATGATGTCGTGTCACTCCCTTGGGGTTTACCTCCACAATGTGATCCTCCCTCACATAGCCACCCCCAGGGTCAGGGTCAGGATCAGGTAGCGGCTGCTGTCCCATGGCCACATGGGAAGAGGTCACAGCTGGGAAACAAGTCGTGGCACCATCGGATTCATCACTGGCCTCAAACCCCTTTTTATATTGGCTTTTCGCTCTCTGGTCCCAGATCCCTTCACATTGGCTTTTCTTGCCCCCTCAAGGTTCCGGGGCGACCCCTGTACCTTCCGTATGGGCTCCCGTTTGCTCACTTCAACCTCAGGCTTCTATGCGTCTTTTGACGGTTCTTTGGGAGTTGGTTCCTGTTTACGTGCCGCTGTAGCTTCTCCAGCCACGTCCCGGTCAGCAGCTGCAGGATCAGCTCCGCCGTCTGCGGTATTCGAACTTCCGTCGCTGTGCCTCCAGGGAGGGACTGACAACATGGTTAGTGCCTCTTCCATGTTTCTCTCTTCTCACAAAAGTAGTAGTGTTCATTATGGTTGTCTCGAGGGTTCTTCAGGGCGCCAAGCCTCTTCCTAGTCCCAGTATGTTGAGATGACCGTTCAGTGGAGTCAACCCTATTCTTCCTCGTCCACGTACTATGGGTACTATTTGTCTGGCATAAGTACATAGTGAAGTTGGTAGGAATAGAGGGAGATGAGGAAGGAGGTGTGAAAGAGGTAGGTGAACAGGGAAAATACCACGTCTGCACATGATATCCTGCCTGTATCCCAGAGGGCAAATACCTCCCCACATGATCTTCCTGCTGAGGACCACCCTCAGGGGGACTATCGGGTAGTGGCCTCACGGAAATTGTCTCCGCCTCGGGGAGAAGGGACAACATCATAGCACTCGTCACACAGTGGAGGTGAGAGGGAGCAACCCAACTGGGAGAGAGGCAGCGAGGAACTGCAAGGCTGCTGAGCATGCCACACACCAGACAGGCTATCACTGTGCTCCATGCGACGTGGACTGTAATAATGATCTTACCTTTAGCCGGTCTGCAGACCAATATGCATATCAGGCCAGCAGTCCTACGCTCTGCGTAACACGAACTGTGACATTGTTCCTACCTTCAGCAGGTCCACGGAGCATCCCCATATCAAACCAGCACTGCAGATGCTCCGTTTGGTGCTGGTACGAACGTTTGACCTTGACTTTACTCCAAGTGGACTGCTTTTACAAACTGCTGGCAGATCCGCATTTGAATAAGTGTTTGCCTACATGTAACCCAACCCTTGGGGTAAAGGGAGACAGCCGGGTGCCCAGCTGAGGTAAAGAACCAATGGGAGGGGGGTAGGATAAGAGGGCACTGGGGAGTCCAGGCAGTGATGTTTGATCGGGGGAGGAGGAGGACGCGGAGGAAGGATCGTGGAAGAGGAGCACTTGAAAGTGTGTGAAAGGTGAGGCACTGGTTGGGGGGAGAAAGAAGTAATTGGGTGTGAGGAGAAATGAGGGAGACTAACAGAGGGGAGGCTAGGTGGTGAATGAGAAGGTGACTGGCAGAGTGACTCTAGGACAAGCTGTGGGTGGAGTACAGAGTAGTAGTGCAGACAGGTGAGTGTAGTGGCAGAGAGCCGAGTAGGGATAGATAGGAGAACATCGGAGGTACAGTGAGAGAGAAGAGTGGAGGAGAGCGGGAGGAAGCAAGGGGAAGGATGTAAGAGACAGGAAGGATAAAGCACCAGGGCGATGCATAAAAGAGCATGCAAGGAAGGGGCAGAGTGAGACCCGGGTTGGTGAAAGGCACCTTTCCTGGATAAGATTCTCATTGTGAGACCTAAGGTGGGACTCCCCCAGATTGTACAGGGAGCGAGCGACAAACAAGAGCGAGGGAGGAGCAGACCTAAGTCTCAACGTATTTGATAAAAAACCTGAACTGTCACTGTGAGGTGATGTGTTCTTGGGGCCATATGTGATAGCTGATGCTTCAGCATGTAGTTCTAATACACTCCCTACTGCTGGTGCCTTCCAGGAGAGTCAGACTCCCTATCAAGGTGGTACAGATGCTATTCTGATGAGACTTGAAGTCATGAAGTACGTAACTTCACTGTTTTCCCCTGTTCAATGGAATGGAGCTTTGTTGTAGTTCCCTTTCGCCCAGTATTGTGGGCTGAGGCATGCAGCTTCCAGCAGTACGTCACTCTCAAGTTGTTGAGTGCAGGAGCAGATCCTTAGTCATCCTGGAGTGGGACCTTCCAGCAGCTGCGGGATGATGCCCCACGTTTGGCAAAGGCATGGTGCAGGTGCCCACAATCTCTTAGGGAAATTGGGGGCTGGATGCACATCCATTTTCCGGTCAAGCCCACTGCCCCATTTGAACATTTGGCCGCCACCCAATAAGGAGTGGTCTGTACATTCAAACCTTCCTAGGTTCCTTCCCAATCAAACAAACAAGATGTGGATTAAGACGTAAACCCAAACATCCATTCAGACATCCTGCCAGACCTGGTCATGGCGCTGTCGTGAACTTCCACCCTGAAATCTCAGGAAGACTATGCCCATACATAGCACACACTTGGCTCTGTGCTTGCTAGGTAAACGCAACCTTGTTATGGAGCCTCATTGAACTTCTAAACATATGGTCATCATTTTAATGGAAACCTGAATGGGACATGCCTTTGTTCCTTGATCAGAGAATGGCTGCAACAGTGTGCAGTGGCTGCCTTACTGGTCTGGTAATGCCCCAGGGCTATGTTTAAGCCCTCGTTTTGCTCGGACCTGTAACTGTCGCCCCGTGGGCCTTACCCAACTGGTAATGCCCCTCACCCTTCCCAGTTTCTATTGCTTTAGTAGGTTATACAGACATCTGGGAAGTGGGGCATGCATGCATACATACATACATACATACATACATACATACATACATACATACATACATACATACATACATACATACATACATACCTGTACCTGTCTTTTGTGAGATTAAAGTTTCTAGGAATAATCTCAGAGCCTCTTGTCAGACCAGTTGCCTGGCTGGCTGTCTTTGTGCCGATCACTTCTACTTGCTTCTGTCCCCGCCAGTACATCCAGAATCGATTCTCGTGGTCAACACACAAACACTTTGCCATTAAACAAAAAAAACATTTAATACTCCATGTTTTTTCAGGGATTCCTAGTAGGGAACCAAACTCTTGCTTGCTAAATGAAAGAGGCCCTTGATTCCTGAAGGAGTTTCCATGTTTCTGAGGTTTCTATTATGAGTGATGTGTTCCCAAATATGTATTTTGTACCATTGGGCAGAGACCCGGTAGCTTGGCCCTAATATGAGATTCACACTCAGTGCTCAGTCAGGTATAGTGGTGAAAGTCATGTATCCCGTGATGACACCATATGGATAAATGGCTATGAGAGCAGGAGAGTCTTTACACTTGGATGTACACCCTAAGAGTTTGTTCTTCTTGAGACATGTAGGTCCCTTCAAGGGTTTGGTAAAATGCACTGATGCTTGTGAGAGGTGCAATTTAAACTAGAGCATGTGAAAACGATTGATGCAGGTGACGTTTCACTGTTAAATAACATTTTTCTTCTCCCATGTATTTTTAGGGCGCTGCCAGGTCCTACTTCGGGGTGGGGGCCAGGTGATGCTAGGCTGGCTTCTCCATTACTGCCCGTTCTTCATCATGGGGCGAGTGCTGTACTTCCACCACTACTTCCCCGCCATGCTCTTCTCCAGCATGCTCACAGGTACGTCCTCTCCCCTGTTATCTTCTCATGCAGGATCTGTGATCACCCCACCATCTTTTCTTCTCCAGCATGAATGTTGGGGAGAATTTTCTGAAGCCCTTTGGTGAGGCATTTAAGAAGACTAATCCAGTAGTGTGTGTACAGGGTGTCCACCAAGTTTGTCCAAACTTTCTCGATGGTAACGGAGCAGCCCGGCTTCAATCTTGAGGGCGAGAGGAGATGGGATTGGTTTCAAGATATAGTTAGTTTCACATAAGCATACAACTAAATAATAGATGCAAAATAGATTAAAAAAAGTATACTCTGTATTACAAAGTCTTTTAGTGAAGGAGACACATTAAGTTAATTACTTGCAGTTCTATTACAGTGTACCTAAAAACAACGGTAAAGAGTCTAGAATTAACCCTAAGCACAACCAAAACCAATAGAAAGACAGGCACAGATTAGTAGATTGTTATCCACCTTGTAGTGCTTTGGATGAGCGAGTTGCAATGATTTATCATTGGATAGGACATCTAAAAGTAGAGGTAAGTATTAATTCAGTGAATGCTTCAGAAACTCAAGGAACCAAAGAGTCACAACAGCATATATAGCTTACACAGGACTAACGTCACTGGTACTTTTAGGGCGTTTCAAGACTTGAAACGTGTTCATTGGATTGAACGGGGCAATTCCAAATGTTCACTTTCTGTAGTTGTTGAAAATGAAGCACGTTTTAGTGACCGGTCCCAGAAGTGAACAACGAGGCAACCACCGGGCTGGGGAGTCTTGGGCACTCCACCAAAAGAGATTCAGACCAGATTTACGAACAATAGGCATGGGATTGGATGGCTGTAGAGTGCAACACAAGCCTATTGGAGCATTGCATTGGAGTCAATGGCCGTGAAGGTGGACTGCATACACAGCCAAGAGATCGGCCAGAAGACATCCACCGATAGGATGGGGGTCAGACGATCCGTGAGGGCTACCCAGAATGAAGATTGCTGTGAGGAGCTGGGAGGAAAGTTTACCTTGGATGTCGGGATGTGGTGGTATTTATCCCGAAATCTTTTTTTCCAGTGATTTAATGACCTATTGCAGAGTCCCAGAAGGTAGCGGAACCACAGGATTGAGGATGAAGAAGGACCTCTTTCGGGTGATCCATAACAAGAACCGCTGAGTAGTAGCGATTTGAACCATATGGATAACCCTAAACAGCAGGTGACTGACCACTCGTGTGAAGACAAAAGCACAGCACAGGGCACCAAGGACTGTCCCGTTGTGGAAAATAGCTGCTAGAGTGCAACTTTGCTGTCTTGTGACAGAGCAGAAATGTAACTGAGCAGTTCCAGGCCATTCCAAGTCCAGCCAGAAAGCAAGGAGTTGCCTACTTTAAGCCCAGTGGAATCTATGAGGACACAACTATGCACCTTTTTGAAAGTTTTGGTGGCCATCCTATTAGGATTGGCCATGCAAACTCCAAATGCTGAAACTGCATCCACTCAGGACCTTCAGCACAGATGGGAATTGGGGGTCTAGAAAGCCCTTTGCCAGTCTAAACGTTAATCCATTGAAGCCAAGAAGCCTTTGTGGTCTCTATAGGGCTACATAGACATATTGGGTATGCCTAATACTGGGCAAAAATTTCGATAGAGCAGAATTGATGGATTCTGCCCACAATTTCACTCGGAGGGCAGTTCCTAGTTAATCCACTGATGCTGGTTGAAAACTTGTTTTTGTTGCTTTTTTGATGAATTTTGCATTTGAACAATTTGGTAAGGAAACCAGTATTTAAATTGTGTTCTCAGATGGGCTGAAGTGGCTGACATTTTGGGCAATAAGAGTCCATAAAAATGTTGGCCACCTTGTTGGCAGAAATGTTCATATGCTCAAGTCAAAAAATCAACACAAGGTAACACTTTTCTGATGGCCAATGGCTAAAACCTGATTCCTCCACCTTGGGTGGAATATCAGAGAGGAGATTTTTCTCCCGATCTTCACTTTATTCAATGATTTGAAAATCTCAAATTAGACCCAACACTATATGCACCACTGTATTTCTATATTGGCTTACCCCAGAAAGGTCCTCTGTTTCTCCCCCAGATACAGACATATCAATATAGAGTCCTATCGTTTGGCATCGGCAGGCCTCCCAGAATGTTTACCAATGTCTTGGCATCTCTGGCTTCGCATTTGAAACTGGTGTACAGCCATTATATATCTACCTGGACATTTGCCTGGTCCATCCCAGTAGCTAAAGCAAGCGCCTCTAGTTCTTTGCTCACTTTGGACCCGCTTTCTTGGTTTGACCTCACAGTCAACAAAGTGCAGTCATTTTCCCCCCAGCCGCCATTTCACAGACTCTGATCTTCATTGGGTTTACCTGGGACATGTGGTCGGGCAAAGTCTTCGGATCAGGCACATCAAATGAGTGGCTCTTGACTTTGTCTGGAGATTTCAGACTTCTGGTCCCAAGAACATTTGGATCTCTTTGTTAAGGGAGTTTTTCTTAAGTCCTCTTGAGGCAATACTCTATAAAAACGATCCCTTGGTATGCAGTTCCCCAACTTGTTGTATCAGTCTGTACTACCCAGAGGATCTGGTAGAATGGCAGAGCAGTCAGGCTTATCGTGGGAGGAAGGTGTGAGCTGTACATAAGCACACTGTACCCCGTCAATACAATAGTCCAAAGAAACTCTTACACATTAAGTTATATCAAAATATTTGTATTTTATATACACATGGCTGGTAGGTAAATACTTTTTTTCGATAAGGAAAACACATAGGAAATATCAACAATACTTTTCAATGATGACTGCTTCAATTGTAGTTGCTCACAGTTAGAATTGTTACAGAGAATGACACTGACAGTTCTAGCGTATTACTAGTAAAGACATGCACTTGCATAGATTATAGATCAATAGTAATGGCATTCAGATCATAAAGTCTGTGGGAAGGAAAGGGATGGTTATACACTCTTGAGCAGTTTAGATGTTCTAGTAACACTTTCTTTAAGGTGTCTAATGCTTTGTAAGTCCAATCCCTAACTAGCACAAAGTCAGTGTAGGAGTGGATAAATAGTCGTATGTAGCGGCTGGAAAGAAAAAGGTTCCTCAGGATACTTTAGTCACTAGAATCAAAAACGCTTAGTAAGATATCACAAACTATAGGGGCCCTGCAAAGGACACCCTAAAGGACACAAGCTGCAAAGCCTGGGCCAGAGATATGGGTGTCACCCAAACACCTTGTAACTCACTCCAGTCACACTGGAGCGGCTCTTCAGCTTAAGGCAAGTTCTAGCTTTAGCCCCACAGTACCTTAGGTTAGAAGAAATAAATAAAGCTGGATCCTCTCCTGTGCATCAGCGACAGAACCGGTCTCCTGATTCCTCGGCCTGGTGACGAAAGGAAGGATGTTGAATGGGATGTCATAGCAGCAGTCGAGAGAGGACCCTCAGCACAGATTTCCTCGGTCTCCCTGGACGGTCTGCGGTTTTGGTGCCTTTTTATCAGCTCCAACAAAGGACGGTTATTGCCTGGTCGATCATCTTCTATTCAGAAGTCCTGCACTCTAGTGAGGGGACTTAGATGAGTGGCAGTGTGCCTCTGGAGGTCCAACTGGGGCTCACCAATGTTCTGGATGGATTCGGCCTCGCCAAGACATTGTACTGCAAATTGGTTAGAGGTCTCCTGGTATTTGCGGTCTGCAGTCCTGGAGTGTCGCAGCACCTCGGGAGACGGCACGATTTGTAGTAGGTGTTGAGGCTGGTCGGTCCCACCAGCTACAGGGAAGGTGTCCTCCTGTTCAGAGCTCCTCTGTCGATAAGAAAATGGGGTCAGGTCAGCAGTGGTCGCTTCACCGTTACTGGGAGAGTCTGCAGGCGTCTCTGGTAGTCTTCAGCTTCAGATCTTCTGTTCCAGTGGTCGACTTGCCTTCTACCTCAGGAACCTCACCTTTATGTTTGGTTTTCCCACTCCCTCCTCTGCAAATTCTCTCAGCATTTTACAGAAAGGTGCGGGTGGCTGTCCAATCGGGACAGCCAGCCCCCCAGTTGGAACTGGTTCCATTCAGGCACTCGAGCAGCCAAAGGGCAGGGGAGTATAAAACTCCTCCCCAACTTCCTGCCTTCACAGGCACACTGGACCCTAGGCATGAACACCCAAGGATTCCCGCCAAAGACAGAATACACACACAGACCTCCTCCCCCCAGAATGGAAGAAGGGCTACCAAAGGACAACCTTACACGAAATTGTGAATAAAAGAAAGGAGCCACCATGTTAGAACATAGGTGACCCTATTGTGCAGAACTGGGACTGTGAATACAGTCTGCGGTAATAAAAATAGCACAATAGTTGGTAGAGCATGTCTACTGCCACCAGCCATAACTGTAAGGTTGTCAATGTGACTAGAAAGTCACAGGAGCAGAGAGAAGGGGGTTACTAGGTGTCCTCTTAGCACTCCACATAAGGTGGTGTGTGCTAATCTCTCATAGGTTAAAGATTTAGGAAGGATACAAAGTATCCGTCTGTCCTTAAGTACAGTAGTTTAAATCATCTCAAAATAAACCCTTTGGTTTCCCAGCTACACCTCATATAAGGAGTTATGTGCTGCAAAGGTTAAACACAAATGTCTTTACAGAGATATGGAGGAAAGCAGACTTCATAGAAAAGGTAAAACAGAAAGAATAGAGTTCCCAAAAGTCAGAGCAAACAAGAATGAATGGGGGGTGGGAGGGCTCCCCTCATTCATGGTGAAAGGAAAAAAGTCCAGAAGTCCAGCAAAAAGTGTTGCGGGCCTAACTAAGCGAGGGGATTTAGTATAAAACTGATAAATCTCCCTAACATTTTTGGACTAGTGTGTGCCGGTGCTTCCTCTTGGGAGGCTCAGGATGAGGCAAGCCCTGCTGCCTATGGTAGCATGGCTCACCACTCTTGTTTCGACTTTCTGTTCCTCACAACCATAGGCGCTATCCAGTCCCAGAAGACTGTTTGGATTGGAAGGAATTTACTCCTTCAGAGGCCATCATGAGGGATGCTTCCACGTACAACTTGGGATCAGCATGTGCAGATCTTTGGTGTTGGGCGGATCAGGCTTCTCATATCAATCAATACCATATCATTGCTCATGCTTAAGCCAAACTGTCTAGTACTGAAATCTTTACTTCCTTCTCTTAAAACGTCCCATGCATTGACCTTCACTGATTATACTGCAGCAATATGCTTACTTCCCGACCAAGGCAGTACAATGCGTCTTCTGACAACTGAGCCTTAGGACAGGGTGATTACTCAGGACATCTATCATGAAGAGGCCTAGGTCATCAGGGCATTAAACTAGACTGCAGCCTCCCTGAGGAGAGCGGAACACTCAAGCCAAATGCAAGAGCTCCACCCAGTGGTGATCCATCCCCTTTGTCCCCTAGGGCCTACCTTAAATAGTTTCTATCTGCAACCTGCAAGATCAAAAAGTATCTCAGTTTGGCCACCAGAAGTGTTCTATGACTTCAATAGCTGGGTGTCACTTTACCTGTTCCCTTGCAGGAACAATTTGCATATGCCTTTTCCACATTCCTCCTGCAGTTAAGGGCGAGTTGGAACTTCTTAGTAGTTCTCGATACCTTTTCAGACCGGATGTAACTGTCACAACCCCTTCCCCTTTAGCTGCAGTGGTGCGCGGATCTACCGATCCACAAGGGGGCATGTCTCTTCAATCCTCCCCTGCTGCTGAACTTGGCTGCATGGTTCCTGGCCAGGGAACCTTACCACTGCAAATGGCATTGACACTGGTTTCCGGAACAAAACATTCATCCATTAACTTGCTCTCTTAACAATGTTTTGTTTGGATCCATTTTGGCCACTACCTTTTGTTTGTGAGCTCCTGTGGAACATACTTGGCAGCCCTCAGGGTTTATTTGAATTTTACAAAAGGAATTTCATCCTCTGAGGTCACTTTAAAGCCATTTTTGATTTGTTCCCGCTGTTGCGACTGATTTTCTATACTCTGCCCTGGTGGACAGATGTATAGAAGGCCAACCTAGTTTAGTGACAGGAACAGCTCTGGGAGCTGCAGCCAAACCAGTTCAAGGTAGCAAGTCGAGTGGTCAAGGCCAAGTCTCGGGAGGGTTGAGCCTGGTAAGGGCTCCTCAATGAGCACACACAGTGTCAAGGGTCACACCTAGACCATGTTACAAAAATATGTATTTATGTATGGCCTTATAACACTATGAAAAATGACTATTAGCAAGCATGTAATATTATCACACAAGACTAAATAAAAGATGCACATATACAATCATTGGAGTTGGGCAAAATGATTATGCAGCAGTACAGGTCCACAGGGATACAACACTAATTTTAGAAGTCCATCCGTAAGATGTATTAGGCCAAACTCTCTGCTGGGCAGCCACTACCGAGGGCTCTTCTTCGCAGGACTCTGAGCTGATGTCGAGAAGGGATGTTCCCTCCACTCCAAGGGTCGAAGCTCCTTTACAGGGCTTCTGAAGATCACCTACAAGACGGGGCTCTTCCAGGACAGCGGCAGAAGTTGGTTGCCAGGCCTTCTTCCAACGGGTCCCTGGTCTCCTTACACATCTTTCAGCTGGACAGGATACTTACCTCCTTTAGGTTTCTTCCATTATGTCTGCGGATCGGGTGCAGGGGCCCTCTTCTTTTCTGAAAAGGCAGGTAAGAGCCGAAAACTCCCACTAGGTAATCAAAAATCTGGCCCACACACAAACACCCCAGCAGTGGTCCAATCGGGACCACTGGTGGCACTGCTCATGCATACCATTCAGACACACTGAAATCTGTTTGTGGATCGGGACCAGACAGTCCCAACCCACTTCCTGGCAGCAAACACACATGGCCCTGCAGTAGCCCGCGAAAAAAGCCTCGGCTTCACAGGCATTGGAAGTCCATATAAGGATTTTCCAGTCCTTGCAGGTCAGGAAGAAGGGTTAGTGAAAAGATGGCCAAGAAACAAAAGAAAAACCTTGTGGCACGGCCATGTTTGGACACTAGCCACAGTTGGCAACCAAACGACGTAAGGCAAAAACAAAAAAAACTCTAAAAATTAGCTGCTGCCACCAGCTTGTCATTAGGCACACCTAAAGTAACCAAACATTCTCTGAGTGTTAATCTAGGGCAAATTTAAAATGTGTACCCTATTGTACTGCATTGTAAGATCATAATAAGTTACCAAAAGTGTTAACTGTTAGTTGGACTTCAGAAAAAACTGTCCTAAGGGCTTAGCAAAACCATTCAACTGAGCCAGTACAAGACTCCACTCTTAGTATAAGGCTGTATTACCAGAGTATATGGTAGAGTAGACCAAGCAGCTAGGCTTATCTTAGGAGGGAAAGAAGGCTGTAGAATCAGTGCAAAGAAATTGTAGTACACATATGGTCCAAGGAAACACTATGTATGGAAAAAAATAAATGGTTTATTTAAATACCAGATGGCCCAGATAAATCTTGTGGGAAATAAGTACTATCACAGATCATATAAACAAATTATAAAAACACAACATTATGCTTTCTGCTTTAAAGTACACATACTAAAGCACAGACTTTATTTAGAAAACTAATAGTATTTCTAGGTAAGTCAGACCTTATCAAACAATTGTGTTTAGGGCACGTCTATTCATGCAGAGTAAAAACCATTTGTTACTTTTAGATTGCTTTCTGTAATACAAGGGTAAGGGTAGTAGACCCTATCAGTTATGCTGTGACACTCGGAAAAGAAATCACATAATCAACCAACCCTGTTACCAGGATACTTTTCTGAATAGCGGAACACTCATTCGAGGAACAGTATGTACCTATAACTACGTTTATGATAACACACGGTTATACTAGGCGAGTAAGACCTTTGGGTGTAATCTACAATTACAGTTGCTTTTCAGCTCAGTGGAACACAGTCTAAGATGAGCAGTAACGCTTTACACTAATTTAGGATGCACCAGACAGACCAAGGTCCGCTACACCTAAAGAACACTTTTCAAGAATGGGACAGATTTTCTAGGCTGGTAAAACCTAATGTTGTAATATACTATTACAGTTGCTTTTCATATCAGTGGAACACATATTGAGGTAGTCAATAACTATTTAACTTATTTTAGGATGGCACACAACGAACTCAAGGTAAGTAAAACCTATATACTTTTAAAAGGAGCTATCAGCAACTTAAAGTATGTATAGACCCAAGACTGTTTTAACATCTGTATAAAACAGACCGGGGAAAGCAAAGCCCAATGTTACACTTTATGAATGACTCATTGTTATTCTAGGTAGGTAAAACCTCAGGCAGACTTATTCTAAACAGGCTAACAGCAAGTCAGGGGAAGCAAGACCCAGTTGGGCAACATATAGACCTATTCTCTGAAAAAAATAGTTGGTGAAGCCAACAGCATTACTTATGGGTAAGGGGCACAACCAATTCACAGATGAGTAAATTAACCTTATATATACTTTTCAGAATGGCACAACACACATTCATGGTAAGTAAGAACGTTTGTTATTGTGCACTCTCCGAGTTAGTTAGTTACCAACCAACTCATTTATAAGTACGTACTTTTAAACACTTGTTATACTTTTCAAGACAGAATCCTTTTCTTATCCAGTCCTTCCCTAGTCTATTGCATGAGTTCTCTTGGAGGCAGAAGAGGGACCCTAGTGGTCTAGGTGCCAGCTGTAGGCAGGGTGAGATAGGCTTCTGTTGCAGCAAAAGTTATAGTTCCTGTGGAAGACTGGTCAAACAAGTTAGTAATTTACTTTAAAGTTAGGTGGGGTTCATTGACTTCGGAGAAGCCATCCTAGGAGGATTGCAGCAGTGGGCCTGGGTGAACTGGACAAGAGGACTCCCAATCACATAAAACACTCAGAAAACTATACCGAAATCACTCAGGCTTAAGGTAAATAAAGACCCCAGCCAACCGAGTACCTTGGCACAGAAGAAGAGTTGCAGCAGGAAGATTGCAGGATCTGCAGCCAAAAACCCAGTCGATATATTCCTTTGTCATGAAGATGGAAGACAGGACTTTGGAACGGAATTTGCAGCAGGGATCAATGGAGAAGGCTCCATGCAAGAGTTTCTTTGCGGCTGGATGTGTCTCTGTGGTTTTGGCACCCTTTTCAGTGGCCCAGAAGAAGACTGAATATCACTGGTCGGATTCTCGTCGTTTGCAAGGTCCTGCACTCTGATGAGGGGACTTTTAGGACTTTCATTGTGTCTGGAGTTCCAGCAGGATGCCACCGAAATTTCAGCTCGGTTCGGAATTCGGAAGCCCATGCACCACGCAATGGCTCGAGGTCCCAGGCTATTTGGGTATTGCAGCCCCCCAAGGTCGCAGCACAACGTGGGATGTCTCGAAATGCAGGTCTTCTTGAATCTAGTGGATGTCACCAGGCTCTGGGTCGTCCGTTTCGGGATCCTCGGGTCGATTGGAAGGAAGGGTTACTGCTTGCTCTGGTTACACAGCAGGCTCTCTGGTCGGCAGAAATCGCTACAGCCTTTGTTTCTTCATCTTCCTATTCGGTTTCAGCTCCAGTGGTCGACTTGTCAGAAGCTTCAGGTTCAGAGTAATTATCAGAAACTACAGCACAACTTATGCATTATCTCCCTGCATTTTACAGAAAGGAGTGGTCTGGCTGTCCAATCAGGACAGCCAGCCCCCCACTGGGAGTTGCAAGGTGGAAGACAAAGGGCTGTGTAGTTTTTGACCCCTCCCTCACTTCCTGCCTTTCCAGACACACTGGCGCCTGAGCGGGAAATCTACAGGATTCCCGCCGAAGACAAAACAGCCACCTAGAATGGCAGGGGAAGACAGCAGAAACCGCAAGCATACAAGAAATGACAAAAAAAGAAGCCCAACATTTTAGAAAAATGGTGGCTATTATGTGCTTTACTGAGTCTGAATTAACAGCCTGCGAGTAATAAAGACTAGACGTCATGAAGATAAAAACACTGCCAGCAGCCATTCATGTAAACTCGCAGTTACAAAATGTTACCAGGTAAGTAAGAAAGGGGATACATTGTATCCCCCCAGCACTCCACATAAGGTGGGGTGTGCTTACTCACTATATAGAATGTAAAAGGGGTGAAAATCCCTCTTTACTATTTGGGACCTGTAGTTACCCAAATTTATGAAAGAGAAATTAACAGGGGAGCCCAAAAGGGCAACCCAGCCTAAACCCAAAAGTTATAGGAAACTATAACTCTAACCATGCTTTATGCAGAGACATAAAAAGGTCACCCTTAAAAGAGAGGGGAAAAAGATTCCCACTCACCTAGGGACAAGGTGAAATAGTCACCTAGTCAAAGAAACATTTCTGGGGTTGACACAGTTCAGGAAGATGTATCATTGATATGAAAATCTTGCCCAACATTAACAAGTTACCAAAACTAAGGGAACCAATGTTTCCCAGTACAGACAGCCTGAATGACATGGGTGTTTCCCCATGAGAGATGAGCAAAAGCCAGTGTAGTAAAGCTGAAGGCTTCACTGCACTGCAGAAAGAGCAGGTCCTATTAAAAAAATAAAAGCAACAGGTTTGGGGGTCCATCCATAAACATGGAGGGAAAGGTTGCTGTAAAGAGAAGTCACCCCCCCCCCCCTAGACTAGGGTCAGGGGAAACAAATCCACCCCTGGATGGGTCCTCTGTTCCAGCCGGTTATCCCAGTTGGACAGCCCATTAGCACTGCTAAAGTTGGGATCTGGCCTAGCCCCAATAGTGAAGTTCAAGGCCTGTAGACTCATGAACCACCCGAGCCACTTTGATTCTCTCCCTTAATATCCACCAACCACTTCAAAGGCTCAGGGTGAGCATACACAGTGAAGTGAGTCTCATGGAGGTGGGAGTCTAGCTTCCTAAGGCACCATATAATGGAAGAACATTTCTTCATCTGTGGCCACCTGGGCTCCATTGAGCACACCTCACCCTCTTTGGGATCTTAATATTGTTCTCACAGCTTTGGCACATAGGCCCTTCAAGCCCCTGACTACTACTGAGTTACGTTTTGGTTTCATGCAAGAGGGCATTCCTGGCTGCCATTACATCAACCTGTAGAATCGGTGTGCTTTAGGCTATTTTGGCATCCGAGCCATCTACTGTGTTTAACAGAGACCCACACCCATCTATCCTTTCTCCCAAAGTTATTTTCTGACTGCCACCCAAGTCAGGATATAATTTTCTCTGTTTTTTCCTGTTATGTCTTGCGTCATAGTACAGCCTCGATGTACTGCATGCCTTTTGTCACAGAACAAAATATGTTTAGATCCTTAGACATGGAATATGTCGCCAATGGTTGACCTTCTCCTAGCAAACCGGACTCTTCGACTTTCGTCGCAATGTTCGTTGGGGTATTCTGGAATTTTATTTGATTCAGGGAGCTGTGCACTCAAAGGGCCTTGTGTTTATACTGCAAGGGCCACTGTACCATCCATATTTTTCAGAGACATGTTCCTCTTGACATTAGTTGTAGGGCAGCCATGAACACTAACACTCTGGATATTCTGCAGACATTCGGCGCAGGACTTCAGTTCTAATGCTGATACAGTTTGCTTATTTGATTCCAATGCACTGATTTGATTAGATTGGGGCTTCAGTCCAATCCCCCTCTGGAAGGGCTTGCTTTGTAATCTCCTATGGGTACAGAAGAAAGGGGTCGGATGAAGGAGTAAGGAAAATGTATTCGCCGTAGTGACTGCTTGCTTCTAGTCTGTAGTTCTTTCCTCCATCTGACCCTCTCTTTATCTCTGCTGAATCTTACCTTTCCACTGGGACTAGCCATGATAGATGGAAGGGGATTAGTGGGTGAAGCCAGAGGGTGGTGGCAGAGTTATTGCCCTGGTTTCACAAAATAGATTTTTACTCTGCAAAAAAGCTCTCGTACTGTCCGCCAGGGGATGGCCATGCACGGTGGGTCCAGTAGTTACTAAGGTAAGTATCTCTTCATAAGATATTGTGTGCGATATTGATATATTCCACAGTGTCGGCTATGTTGAGGGACAGTTTGCAATAGGATCTTTCTCTGCAGAAGATTCAAATGCCAACAAACCCCAGTTAAAAGCCTGTTACTTTATCTTCCTCGTTTATTTTCCCTTTTAGGAGTCACGTGTGACATTCTTCTACAGACCTGTGCAGACTTTCTGTCCCCAGGCTCGGCACGGAGCACTTACCTGGCAGGAATGTCTGCTCTGATTCTGATCATTCTTTACAGGTGAGAACAACCACATAGGCTGCCATTCTGCATGCAGTAGGACATTGCACTTATTACCCTGTGTGTCTGCTAACCCCACTGCCACAATGCTGGCACTGACCAATATAGAGGGTTGACAAAGCAAGTAGGTGGGATATAAAAACTTTAAAGATGCATGCAACATATTTAAATAACTAATTTTAAAGCTAAAAATGTAAAGTGCAACACTGACCCAATGATATTTTCCTGATTATCTGAATGGTACTTCTGGCAAGAGGCCCTAAAGCTTTTGCTTTGTCCTTACTGGTTTGCCAAACTTTTTCTATGGGAAGCCCAAATGCATATCTGCAATGCGACTGTGATGTGGTACCTGAGAAGCCCCAGGGTTGTGGTGTGACAAAGACATCAGTCTCTTCTGCGAGTAAGCTTGCCCAGTTAGGTGTGTATGCGCCACTTGTTAGTGGCAGGGATTTACTTGGAAAACAAGTAGGAGTCGGCTTGCTGCATGTGGATGGCACCCCTGTGTTAAACTCCAGTACTGAGTGGCATGGTCCAAATCTTGCATCTTCCATGGGAGCTGCTGAACCCCACAGCCCCTCTCTCACCTTTCTGCACCCACAGACTTAATACACTGTGTGTTACAAAGCCTGAGGCAAAAGGGGAAGTGGAAAAAATAAACAACAAAGGAGCTCTTCAAGCTTCTTGTCTTTGCGTCCTGCACAGGAATTGAATTGAGTTAGAACATTTCATTGCATGCAAAGATCCTTTATCAAAAGTTCACCTTGCTATGCTTGTCTTTACCTGCGACTGTGTCTGTCACCAGCTCAGAGGAATGAGCTCCTCGCAGACCCTTGCTGAGGAGCTTGGGAACTGAATTATGTTACAGACACTTGAACCTAGTTGTTCTTTTTGCACTTGAATTTATTTTACTTTCAACTCTTCACTTGTCAACATTTTCAGCTGTGTTCTTGGATTTTACTTAGTCCATTCTTCATTGAAGAAGCATAGAATTACTAGAGAGTCCAGTTTATTTTTTCATAGTAGTTTAGTCCTTTTCTTTTTCAAAGTTGCTAAACAGTATTGATTCCTTTTGCTTCAAAAACGACTTGCTGAACTTGGTACCAACAAATTAAATATAAATTGAAATCCTGCCCTAACTGCCCATTGGTGCGCACCACTGTACTACAAATCCCAGTTAAGAGAAACAAAATGGCCGACAGCACTCCTACGTGCTCGTTCTCCACTCTTCTATGTTGTTGGGTAAAAATAAGACGATAACATCGGAGTGCTTCAGTGGACTCTGAAATCACTTGCACATTCCCATTACGCTGCACTTTAACTCTGCCCACGGTGCCACAATATGAATCCTCAAATACAGCTCTGAACTAGATGAGTGGTTTTAGCGCAATAAATAAAGCTGCCAAATCTCTCCTTCACACATCTTTCCCTGCTTCATGGTTTTTCAGTAGCTTCACGGATTGGCCCTCAATGTAGGAATCCAAAGTGCATGTCCTGACTCTTCAAGCTTAATTGATGAAAGGCAGTTGAAACAGCCAGAACTTTCAATCTGCCCTCAACATTCCAAATTCAATCACTCCACCGTTTTAGCCTGGGTTAGAGCCCAATCGTCAGTTTTGGGCACCAAAGTCTGCAGATATCTGAGAAGTACCATTCATAAAAATAGAAAGTATTTTATAAATTCCCCAACTCTCAGCCACGGCCTGTACTCTCCCACGCCTGGTATCCTAGTACCTACTCTTCACCTTGCCTCAATTCTCTGAATTGTCCCTGACACTGAGTCACACCGCTAAAAATTATAAGATGTAATGGTGCCATATATGTTCATGGCTTTTGCCTGCCTTGGAAGAGCAAGGGCAGCAGTGCCAAGACCAAATATGGACAGATAACAAATGGATGCTTGGCACCTTGAGAGGAATTCACATCTTCAGTGAAAGCCTGCAAAGTAGCCAAGCAATGTTGTACTGTGGCGACCACCTGTGAATAGTTGCACACTTACCTTGTCTAACCTTGAGACAATACCCAAAGTCTTCTACGATAATGCCAACATGAAAAAGACTGACAAAGCTCGGCAGCTTCATCGTGCTAAGACTGGTCTGACGGTAAGGTTCTGCCAGTGTATGCCAGTGTATGTGGATGTGCTTAGGAGAACAGAATGGTCTGTCAAACCAATGCTTTTCTGCCCTAACCCCAGCAGAGTGAACCGACTAACTGACTCTCCCTTTTCCTAACGTCAAGTGCACAGTGAGGTGGCTAGGCTATTTGCAGAGAAGACTTGCTGCTCGTTCCTGCAAAGACACAGCATGATGTGACTAGCACCTGCTTCCCGGAGTGAGATCATGGCCAGTTCAAGAGGTCTGTTAATAAACTCAAGACACTAGCATGTTCTCTGAAAGTATCTTTGGGATTTCAGAGTCCAAGTATTATCTGAACTGTAACTCCAGGGAACCAACTGCACCTCCCTGATACCGGAAAGGTACCACTGACAAACGGCACAGCTGTACCATACCACAGCTTCAGTGGTTTGTATTCTCTGAAGAAATGCCACAAATCTCCAGTGGGTCTTCACTCGCCCTGCTTACCTAAAGTGGTTTGTCACCATGGGGACAGTGTCTGCATACCCAGAGACCCAAACTGTCACTGTAGGCTTTGATTTTACGAAGTTTCTAAGTGTTCACAGCCAGCGGTCCAGACTAATGACATTTGTCTGATCATAAGAGCAGGCCTATGACATTCTGCCTTATATTTACTGTTGGGGTCCATAATTAACGTTGTAGGTTCTACATCATCGAGGCAGTATTCGGCGCAGCCTGTCAGAAGCCGTTTCATCTCCCTCATTCATTCCTTTGGGAGACTGACTCTGGTTTGAGCAGACATAGATTCCTAGGCACCCCCTGCCGTACTCTCTATAATTTTGTTCCCAGACTATCTGGTTCACGTGGACATTACCATTGCGCAAAATGGTTGGTTTGCAATGTTTAAATGAATGCTGAAGACCCACCTAACATTTTGCTTCCCTTCTAATGTAAACGGTTCGGACAGCGCTGCCATCACCAAATGCTTTTCAAGCATTCAGGAGTGGACAGTGGCAAATGACCTCTGCCACTAAGTGGTACCGATCCTGTTCTTCAGAGTTCCCACTCCCATTAACCTCTTTTTCCTCAGGCTTCGTGGATCCTTATCGTACTCGTGCTGGGAAAGCAAAACATTTGGTGATGTGAGAAATCTGAAGGCATCCTCACTTCCTTCTCCCCAATATTCTCTGCTCAGGTGGTCAGGGAAAGGCCATCACTTTTGCACCCCGACCCTGGGTGTGGGATATGCGAGGGAGGGTCACCTCGGTGGAGGAGATTTGGGGGAATAGAAGAAGGGTGTCCTTAGGTGAGACACAGTATCCCCTGTTTCCATTTCACAACAAACTTTCAATCCCTGAAGCCTTTGTATGGTACTGTCGAACCCCTCCTGTTCTTCCTTGCAAAATAACCCTCAGGTAAATCATCTGTATAGAGGGACGGGAAGAGGACCATAATGAGAACACCTCCTTATATGGGCAGGCTAGACCCACATTTACCTCCTCTGGTTAAATCAAGAAATTGTCAGAATACATCCTACCCTCCCCCGACCTTTCTAGGTTATTACCATCTTCCCCAGTGTCAACACTCCAACTGTCCCACATTCATATCCCTTTAAGACTGGGACGAGGAAGGAGCAACTAGGAGTAATGCTCACTTCCATCTGTGCACACCACTTTGGAACTGGGACGAGGAATATGACTGGGGAACACCACTATAATGATCAGGCATGTCCCATTGGCAGAAGTAATTGTGGTCAGGCAAAGGACTTGCACCTGCAGCCACTTGCGAGGCTACAGGTGCATATAAAAAGGAGAGACCCACCTGAAGAAGAGAAACCGCCTGGGAAGCCAGGACGATGTGAGCAGCCTTGAGAGGGGCCGGTGGAAAGGACGCTGACCACTGCAGGAAAGCAATAAAGACTTTGTGGCCAGAGCGGCCGTGAGACGGTCGAGGGCACTGCAGAGCCCTGACCTGTGTCCCCAGCTCGTTCTGGGGGACACAGAAATATCCACAACTTTGCAGGAAGCAGCAAGGTGGTTCGGATGAGGTGAGCGCTGCTCGCTGGTGCTCCCGACGAGAGAGATGGGAGCGAGCAAAATCAGACTAACGCGAAAGCACGCGGAGGAGTGGCCGTACACCAGTGAATGACGGAGGGTGCACTCATGCCGGGGCGCGCCAGGGGCTTGTTGTGGGCAAAGTAAGATGCCGATCAAGTGAAAGCATGTAATGAATGGGTCTGGAGACCAGATGCACTGTATAGAATACCTAAAAAGCTGCAAAGCACTTAATGAGTTATTGAATACTGAACTAAAGAAAATATATGCAAAATATATGAAAATACTGCACAATAAGGAAGAAGCAGTTATGAACAATGTGAAATTACAAATCCAAGTGAAAACCAGTAATGAGAGTTTGTGAAGTAAGTGAAAAGCGAAAGATGAGCACTATTGGATAGTGTGAAAGCAAGGTGGTGAAAGGGGATAAACACCACAAAGTGAATTGTGTGCAAGTCACCTGTTGGCAGAGTCAAGCGACTGCCAAGGAGAAACAGGAGTACAGATGGACTAATGTCACCGGTGCAGAGAGCAAACCTATGGTGGCAAGGAAGTCCAATGAGAATTAATGAATATTACAAAGTGCCAAGGGTTATCGGTTGCGTGACCTGTGATGGGTGGACTGTGGGGTCCGGCAACTGCGCCTAGACCGAGGAACCCCTACTTGGAGTGAACCAAGGAAAATCAAGAGGCTAAACTAATTTTGCCTATCAAGAGGTAAAGTGACTAAAGAGAAGAATAAGTCAAGTGAATGGTTGAAAAGCCGGAAAGGTTACAAAGTGGATTTTGAATGAATCCTGAAAGCTGAGAACGTTGAATTAACTGTGAACTGTGTTGAACTTGGGGAACAGGGCCCCAAGGTCTTTTCTGGAACTGTTTTGAACTTGGGGAAGCTGAAAGCGAGCCGGGAGCTGGAAGAAGCTCAGAACCTTATTTTGAACAGTGTTTCTTGAGTTGCTGAAATCCCTACACATTGTATAGCTTCAGTTGTGAGGGCAAGAATAGGTTTTGGACACAGGCAGACCTTTGAGTTGAACTTTATGCCACAGACTATCCTTGGTTTCTTCAGTTAGGGAGTTCCCACCTTAGCATAGGGCGAGTTAGGCCTTACTCCACCCTGACACCTAAGAAATAAAACATTGATTTTAGAAAAGTGAATCTGTCTGTGTCTTACTTCATGATGCCTTAACAGAGGACAACTTCAACCCACCTATTAATCCTTCATTCTGCAAATCGGCAAGATCTGTAGAAAACCCTGCATCAAACTTCACATAAGGAAAATCAGTCCATGCCTACAAAAAATTGACCTGACGGGAGCTCTTGTCCTTGCCAATTTGGAATCCTGCAATAGCTTTTAAATCGGGCGGAACGAGTCACCCACCTATTATAAGTCATCCAAAACAGAGCGGCCAGACCAAGCATGGGACTATATATCAGCAGGCTTAAAAGCACCCAGCTGGCTTCCCATCGAATCCAAGACCATATACAAAACATTATGCATGGCCTCTAGGAATGTTTATGGGTACAAGCTCCTAGAAATCCCAACCTCAGCATAAAAGTCTATCAACCTCAAAAAACATGAACATGTTCAGGAGGAAACACCCGGACCCCTGATAAATTCAAGAACTCCCAGAAAGAAGAGCATGTATGGATGTATGCCACATGATGCCCCCAATGTATGGAATAAAAGGCCCTTAGATCTAAGTACCATTTACATCTTCTACAGCTTTAACAGAAATCTTAAACTGTGGTTCTGGAAATAGGATTAAATGTATTGCAGATACAGTCCATAACCCATTTCCACGTTGAATAGACAGTCCATGAAAGATACGCAGGGATTAGATGTTTCCTTGAATGACCATCAGAGCTATCCCTGCTGAAAATATGAGCGCTCAGTAAATAAGCTAAATAATAGTGCAAGGCTTCCTGATGCCCCTTTGTGTAAATTCTAGGCTCTTACGTAAATACAAGTTACCTCTGTATATATTTGCTTTTTTGCCATAGTTTTCGGCTGTCCCATGGAATCGGTACAGGGCTGGAGCCTGTTGCTTAGCAGCAGTTAAATTAAATTTCTGGGACTTCCTTTGCCTTTCACACACAATGGCTGTGCAAATGGGTTACGCCCCGCTTGGGTCCTCCCACACATGCACGACCAACCATGTGCCCCGTTCGCTGCTTCAACGAGAATAAGACCTGTTATTACCGATTTTACGGATTTCAGTGGTCCCTGCCTATGCCCAATGGCTTCCCGGCGGTGTGTGGGTTGTCCACAGTGCTTTTCCTTTGCCATCCCATACAACTTATGCTTAATTTGCTTACGGGCAAAGGATGTGTGGCACCGATGATAGTCTCTCTCATAGGGCCTTATGTAGAAGGCTCACCTGCTGCGGGTGAAGGGGGTCTTGCGGTTCTATGATGATGGAGCTGTCTGGGACTTTGAGAAGAATAAGACTAAAAAGGTAATTCCTTCTGGAATCTCCTACTGAGGATTGTGTCCCTTTCTCTTGTTGGGACTTGGCAATCGGATTCTCTTGGTCTTCCATATTCTTATCTTGTTTTGTGTCCCTTAGGAATCCCCGGTCCTGATTTAGCCTGCTTTCTGGCTTTATAGCCGTTTGAAGGTTTCGAAGTTTGGATCCCCCTCATAGCGATCAACCTCCCACTTCCCCTCTTCCTGAGCGGCCCACGTACCTGCTTTATTGAGGCTCTTCCACCAGAGAGGGTCAGTGATGCTTCTGTGGGCTTAATCTCCACCTGCCTTTCAGTTGCTTCTCGTTGTGACGGCCTTCTCAGGGGGAAAGGGTCACCAGTTCTCTTGGTTCTCTCTCTTGCTCAAACTCTACGCACAAAGTTTGAGGAGCTTTCATTCCCAGCGTTTCTGGATTTGGCTGCGTCTTGCAGGCTCAGGGCCCACCACGTCCTCTGTGCAGTTCCACCTGCAGCCAGTCTCTGTTCTGCGCCTCTCCTCACCCCTGCCATTCAGCTCTGCGTCAGGGAGTCCCCTCCTTCAGGTGAGGACTTCAGTGCTTTTATAGTCCTCTCTAAAACGGGAGGTAACCAGCTTTTCATTATATGTCAAGTCTAAGGGGGGGTTCGGCAGTGGTGTCAGTCAAGCAAAAGGGCTTTATCATCTTTACAACTTCTGTCCCCATATAGGCTTGGAGGACCAATTGTATAGGGTCTCTGCCCCCCGGGAGTCATTGTCTGCAAATGAGGATTCCCGCTTGCCAAAACCCCTAGGTAGGGTCTTGCAGAGCGGGCTCACCTCCCTACCTCCAGTGGGGGTGGCTTCCCCTTGGGAAGAAAGAACAAATACCCTGGATTTGTCACGCATCTCAGTTGTTGGGCCTTTATCTGAAGAATGACTCCTCCTGAGGTAAAATAGAAGGCTGAACTTAATGCAAACTATTTCTAATTTACAGGTTACATGTCTACTGCTATGGTGATGTTTTGGTATGCACAGACTATAATGCAAACAAGGGCAGAGCATTCTTTTTTTTAAATCACTATTATTCTTCTGGTGCTTGTCATCTAACTGGAAGAACGCAATATTGTGCTTTGATCCCTGTACTACCATGCCAGTTTGCTTCACGTGCCACATTTTCTTATTGATGTACTACTGTTCGGTTGAGGTTTGGGGTAGTACCCTTTGGGTGCACTGCAACAACCTCAGTCCCCTGGCAATAGGGACCCAACCTTTGGTATAAGTCTGAACTACACAGGTTGGTAGTGTCTCTGAGCAGCCAGGCTCATCTCATGAGGGGTCAATGTGAGCAGTAGTGGAGTTATACAGACATTCACAGTGACAAGTATTCAAATAAACACCGATACTGAAGGTTTCTTGATATAACAATTATTAATTTATTTACCAGTCATTTAAACAAGCCTTCTTCAGAAGGGAGCAATACACAAGCAACACTCAAATACACCTTACAAATACACACACTTAGATTTCTCAGAATCAGTAACTACCCATTGGGGATGGCACACAGACAATTCCTACACCCTCAGGTGACTTAAATAACTAGGCACCGTGGACAATATATTACTGTTGCATTCAGAGTAGGCTTTGAGAGTGTCAAATGAAAAGGGTTATTAGAACAAACAAGAGATCACAAATATTCTTTAAGCAGGCAAATACTTTGGAACCCCCCCCCCATGTAGAGTAAGTTAACCCCTTCCTCGAAGGATAGGTGCAACACAATAGCAGAGGAGAGAAGTCATTCAGGGAACCAGGCTAAGCCAATGTCAATGGGCAAAGGTCTGTGTAGCTGAGACACTTCATGAATGTGAGTAAAAGTATCTGCACTATGTTTCTAGAAGTCTTTGGTGAAAAAAAGAAGAGTCAAATGTAGGGCCATAAGCCGGGAGATTTGTCAAGTAGAAGCTACAAGCACATCTACAGTGGGAGATAAGTTCTCTCAGACTTTACAGTACCTTTAGGTTGAAGAAAAATGCAGCAGATGACTTCTGTTCCTGTGCAGCTCTGCAGATCCTGTTGTTCCTGGGCCTCAGTCGTGGGGACAAGAGGGAGGACTTCTGGAGACTCCTGCACCACAACGGGATGGTCACCGATGGCAACCGGCAATCTTCAAACAAGTGGCCCTTTGGTGTCTCAGCTCCTCTCGTCTACCACAAACCGCACCACTGCGTTTCTGGCTGTCGAGGTGGGCTTCCCTTGCTTCTGGGGTCCCGCACTCTGTTGAGGGGGCTCAGGCTTGGTCAGTCCTGCTTCCTGGGAGTCCGGATAATCTTCCTGGAGCTCTTGGCCAACTTAAAAGCAACGCACACAAACTGGTGTTCCTCTCCCTGGTTATTCAGTTCCAGCAGCGACTACAATGGAAATTCAACCAGCTCCGAGAAGGATGTCCAGGTGGCTTGATTTGGAGTTGATTGGTCCCACCAACTCAAGTGGAGAAGTCTTCTTCGCAGGGCTTCTCTGTCGATGCGAGTTCAGAGTTTCAGCACAGCAGCAAGGCTTCACCGGACAAACCAACGGTCCAGGAGTTGCAGCAGGCAACCTCTTCAAGTTCTTCTTCGGATTCCTTCGTCCAGTGGTCGACTCTGCCTTCCAAGCCAAAAAGCCTTGCCTTTTATCCTGCTCGCTCCCACTCATTCCAGCCTGGCTGTCAGTCACTCAGCAGGGTGGCTGTCCTTGCCAGACAGCCAGCCGGCCAATCACCTTGGAGTGCATTCCTGTCTCCTAGGATACTAAGCACAGGGAGTTTCGGTCACCTCCCTCACTTCCTGCTCCCACCAGACATTCTGGAGCCGGAGGCGGGTTTCACTCGTGAAGCCCGTTAAGACAAAATGAACAAAGGGACCAAACCTGGTTTGGCGCGCAGAGTAAATCTCTAGAAGGACCAAAACAACAAGAAATTTTGAAAAAAAGGAGACCGGGGCCATTTTATCAAAAATGGCACCCATGTGTGCTTTACTGTGGCTGCGAAGGCAGCCCGCGGTAAAAACCAACACAGTAGTAAAAAGTAACCACTGCCACCAGCCATTCATTGTGTAAAGGGTAACAGAAAAGATGTTACATGAGAAGCTAGACAAAGGGGCTACTAAGTAACCTCTCAGCACCCTAGTGTAAGATAGTGTGTGCTGGGTCTAGTAAGTTACAATGTAAGTAAAGTCAATTTCACTTTACTGCTCTTGAAAACAGTAGTTAATCCAGGAGTAAGGTATCTAAACCTTGGGAATTCTAAAAGACTTCCCTGTGGCACTGCACTACAGGTGCTGTGTGACGCAATGCAAAAAGATGCCTATGGAGTTTGTCAGACTCCAAAAACCAAAAGAAACAGAGTTTAAATCACAGAAAAATACATGAGAGAGTGGGGGGGGAAAGGTCTCACTCTCTCCAGGTTAAAAATTAAAAATGTCCTAGAGTCCAGAAAAAGAGCTTGGGTCTCTAAGGTAGAGCGGAATTGGCACATTTATGAGAATTCTCCCGAACAACTACCATGTGTACTTTCTAACAAATACGAACTGAAGCAAAAGTAGTGTGTAAGGCAGCAGTACAAAATGAACACCAGTTTGGTGTTCTCTGTTCCTTTGCCAAGGGCTGGCCAGGGGTACCTTTTTAAAGTTCCATATATTGGATAATTTGGATGAGGCAACAACCACGTAAGTGAAGAGATCGCTGTCGAAGTACAGCTTGGTTGAATTGAGCCATACCGACAAAAAGATGTAAGTAGGTTTTTATTTATTAAAACGATGGAGCACTACAACTGTATGACTAAAAATGCCATGCAGGAAAGAGGACTTAGATTTTTTTTTTTTTGTTGTGGGTTATGAAAAACTCATTTGAACAGCATCAGTAAACATATTTATTGTAAGAACTCGTAGTGACATGCCAATCACTATGCACCACTGTGAATCTCGGAGAGGAGCGTGTTTTAATATACATGGCCTGGGAAAAGCAATAGTAAGAATTTTCAATTGGCATAAAAAGAGCAAACATTTCAAAAGTGGCTTGCAGAGTATTAAATACGGATGAGCTAAAACCTGAGTGCATTGTTATGGACAAAGCTGAGTAGTGTGAAATGAAGTCAATTAAAACATAAAGCAGCCAAGTGCGTCAAGGAACCAATATTCAGGCTCTATATATATTCTTATAGTTCTCTTGGTCATAGCTCCCTAGCAGAAGTGTATAGAAATATCAGTGAAGTTCTTCTTGGAGGCAGATGGGAGGGTGTGCTATGCAGGTTCTTCAGAGATAGCTATGATCCTAGATGAGGACCCAAAGAATGTTGTCTTGGAGGCAAAAGAGATGGCAGGCTTTGCAGGTTCTGCAGAGATAGCTTGGATCCTAGAGGAAGTTGCAAAGAAGGTTGTCTTGGAGGTCGACGTTAGGGCATGCTATACAAGTTCTGCAGAGATGGCTATGATCCCAGATGAGGGCCCAATGAAGGTGGTCTTGGAGGCAGAAGGGAGGGCATGCTATGTAGGTTCTGCAGAGATGGCTATGATCCCAGATGAAGGCCCAATGAAGGTGGTCTTGGAGGCAGAAGGGAGGGCATGCTATGTAGGTTCTGCAGAGATGGCTATGATCCCAGATGAGGGCCCAATGAAGGTGGTCTTGGAGGCAGAAGGGAGGGCATGCTATGTAGGTTCTGCAGAGATGGCTATGATCCCAGATGAGGGCCCAATGAAGGTGGTCTTGGAGGCAGAAGGGAGGGCATGCTATGTAGGTTCTGCAGAGATGGCTATGATCCCAGATGAGGGCCCAATGAAGGTGGTCTTGGAGGCAGAAGGGAGGGCATGCTATGTAGGTTCTGCAGAGATGGCTATGATCCCAGATGAGGGCCCAATGAAGGTGGTCTTGGAGGCAGAAGGGAGGGCATGCTATGTAGGTTCTGCAGAGATAGCTATGGATCTACAGAAGGGGTATGTTGCTTCCTATGCCACCTACAAGGCAGCGCTCAAGTGAAAGGACTCTTATAAATGATGTATAATGGAAAGGGCCAGAGTAGGTGTGACCTTTTCTCATTTGCAGAATATTCAGTTGTGAGAGAGCATGTATGCCATTACCATTCTCGAGGAAGGGAAATCAATCAAATAAATGTGTTGCAGAGCCAGTTGAATCTGTAATATCGATAAATTATTTTGAAACCTTTGTGTTTAGAATTGCGGACCTTTTCACTGGTGGAAAAGAGCCAGGATGTGAGCCACGTCATGCCATGTTCTAAAGCTTGACTCACCCAAACACACTTGCAGTGCAGAACACAGTTCATATCTCTTTAAAGTGCACCTCTATCTTTGCTCCTAACAAATTCCAGGCAATGCCTGGTCTACTCCTCTAGCTGAAACAGGATGGTGATGCCTCATCCAATGTCATTTTGACACCCGCCTTCACTCAAACTTTCCCTTACTCCCCCTCGATCGAGAGGCAACTTAAAATCCATCTCAGAATTACACAACCACTTGTCCTGTGTAGAATTGGTGTCTGTTATGACATGCATTACTCACTGTAATAGTATTTCTGATGATTGTATCTACTTAGATTCACACGATGTGCATATAGTCTGACATCCAATGGTAACCCCAGTATTGCTTCTTGTCTTTCAAGCATCGAAGGGGGACGTCGACATGGGCGTGCCTGTGACACTATCCCTAACGTGACATGTAGTGTACCCAAGATCCCTCACACATCGAGGTCCCTCAGATAGTTTTTTTTCCGCCCAGTTATCTGGTCGCCCTAATGTGAAGCTCTTCATAAGAGATTGCGTTTTTGTTATATTATCGACCTTTGGTTGTTTATTCTCGTTCAGTCCCTTTGACGGTTGAATACTGTGCACTGCCGAAGACTGCTGGGAATTTCGACTACTGTTGATCCGGCCGGCGCTGCCGACCACGTGGCTGGGCCTTCTGGCTGGCCAGTACAGCAGGGAGAGTGGGGTCAGGTGGTCATATTCTTTCAAGAATGTCTGTCCTTTTCCCCCTCTCTTTGTTCCCTGGGTTTTGTCGTCGCTAGATCAATCCTGCGCTATGGACAAGACTCCATTTAGATTTTGTCCTTCGTGCAAGGCCAAATATTCGTGGAAAGATGAGCACCATCGGTGCAATAATTGTCTCCCTCTTAACCACAATGAGGCAGCCTGTGCGACCTGTAAACTCCTGCATCCAAAGACTCTTTATTTATTTTAAAATATTTGTATTGGCATTTTGAAATTAGCATTACACCAGTGTCAATCTCCCCCTCTCACTGATCTCTTGCGCCATTTTACGATTCCAAAACGTATTTGATTAGTTCCTGAAAAGTAACAACAAAGTAAACAAAACAACAACATTTCACCAACTTGAACCGTCTTCATGCTGAACGGTTGTAGTGACTGCCTTAACCAGAATCTACTTGGTGGCCTGTCCATGTCTTTTCGGTGGGGGGCGAGTGGGGTTGACTCTCTTCCCCTTCGTGTCGCGTCTCCCTTTTTTCCTTCATTATGAGCCTCACGCTTCCTGTGGCTGTGTGCTACTTGTCACGCCAATTGGTTCACGGGGTCATGTCATCGGAGGGTAGGAACATGTCTCTCACCACGGCCTTCCATGCATCAAATTTAGCGTTAGTATCGCCCTCATCCCCAGCGATCCCTATACCCCATGCTTCTGTTTCTGCGGCCGTCCATCGCTCCATTTCCCTCTTCCATCTCATGTATTGTGGGCCTTTTTTTGACTTCCACGACATCGCTATCTCCCTTTTTGCCAGTATGCATGCCATGTCCATCACCCGTACAATGTGTTTTATTTTGCTTAACCTGGGATACATGCCCAGCAGACATTCCTTCATTGTCCACTCATATCTGCTTACTCCGCCCTTCATGCATGTCTGTTTGATGTTGGCCCAAAGGGTGCCTACTTTTGCACACCCCCAGAACATGTGTATTAGACCTGCTTCGTCGTTAGTGCACCATGGGCAGTGCGTCTCCGCTTGCCGTTTGAAGCTTGGTACCCTTTTTGGGGTCATATATGTTCTATATAGGACGTTTATTTGGATTAGCCTGAACCTGGCATTTCTGGACACTGCCTTTGGGTATTGCAGTGCTCTCCCCCAATCGTTGTCTGAGATCTCCTCGCCAGTGTCCGTTTCCCATTTGGCCCTTAGTGTGGCACCGCGGGGGTTGGGCCTATCATTTAGCTGCACGTAGATTCTCGACACTGGCCTCCACCCGTCGCTCAGGTTATACATCTCCGTCACTAGGTGGGTCATTGTTGGTTCCTCTGGCCAGTCGTTCCATCTCACCCTAGCCTCGTGTTTAAGTTTCTGGTACCATAAAAATTGCCCCATAGGTAGGCCCTCTATCTCATGCAGTGATTCCAACTCTCTAAATTCCCCATCCTCGTACATGTCCCCCCATGCGTATATACCCAGACCCTCCCATTGCCTAAGTGTATTAACATCAGCTGGTGTCGTTCTCATGTCTGCCAGCAATGGAATCTTCGGGGAGTAAGGGTTCCTCGTGTGTGTGATGGTTTTGGCTCTTTCCCATACTTGTCTGCCCAGTTTGGCTAGTGTAGGGGCCCTATCGGCTCGATCCCGAGGCGCCCATATTATTTCCTTGAGGTATATGGGTTTGACGAGATCCCTCAGTAGGCCGGTTTCGTTGGTGACCTCATCCGACAGCCATTTGGTAACGTGGCTAAGTTGGGCAGCCAGATAGTATCTTTCGAAGTCCGGGAGCTGAATGCCCCCTGCATCATACAGAAGGGTCAAAATATTCAGTGCCAGTCTGTGACGTGCCTTTCCCCATATGAAGTTTCTAATCTGGGCTTCTAATTTTCGGAAAAAAGGTGGTCTGATGTAGTGACAAATGGTCTGGAAGAAGTATAGGTATCGCGGCAGTATGATCATTTTTGTCATTGATGCCCTGCCCATCATTGAGAGTGGTAGCCTGGACCAGAATTTCATCGAGTTGTGTAGCCCTTGAGTTACCGACAGTGTGTTCTATTCGTGCATGAGTTCAGGTGTATGTCTGATCTTGACCCCCAAGTATTTGAACATATCCGGCTGCCACTTCACCCCAACCTGTGGTAGGTCGTCTACTCCTACCCCCCTCAAGCCCGCTAGTGGAAACATGCAGGATTTTTGTCTGCTGAAGTGTATCCCCGAGTAACGAGCAAAGTTGTCTAGCACTTCCAAGATTGTAGGGGCATTGTTTTTTGGGTCTGTCAGGTAGATCAGGACATCATCTGCATATAGTGAGATAACGTGGTGCCCTTTTCCCACTCGTATTCCAGCGTCCCAGAATTGCTTCCTTATATAAATTGCGATTGGCTCCAGCCCCAAAATATAGAGCATGGGCGAAAGGGGACAGCCCTGTCTAGTGCCCCTATGTAAGTTCCAGTCTCTTGATACCCATTTGCCCGTCTTTACTCTGGCTGTTGGATCATTGTACAGTATCTTGATCCAGCGCACAAATCCTTCCCCGAACCCGAACTCCCTTGGCACCTCTATCAGCCACTCCCAGTAGATGGAGTCGAATGCCTTTATGGCGTCTAGTGACAATACTGCCATGTGCTCCTGGCCTCCTTCTGTGTGTGCTATAATGTGCTGTAGTCTCCTCAGGTTGGCAGTTGTGTTGCGACCAGGGACAAAACCATTCTGATCCCCATGGACCAGACTTCCCATCACTTTGGATAATTTCTTGGCCAGGATAGTGGTCAGTATCTTACTGTCATAATTTAGCATAGCTATCGGTCGGTAAGAGTCGCATTCATCAGTTGGTTTGTGTGGTTTGGGTATCGGGACTATTAGCGTCTTTCTCATGGTCTTGGGTAGGGTTCCCGTCTCATAGGCTTCCTGGAATACCTCGTGTAGTAGTGGGGTTAGTGTCGTCTCGTATGCTTTGTAGAACTCCGGGGGGAGCCCGTCCGTTCCTGGGGTCTTGCATGTGGATAGGGATCTAATAGCGTCTGTAATGTCCTCAGGCGTAAGAGCCTCTTCTAAAGAGTCTCGTTGTTGGTCATTCAGCCTGGGGAGCCCTATCTCTTCTAGGGTGTCTTGTATGTCTGTCAGCGGTACTTGGGTGTCGTGTGCATACAGTGTGGAGTAGAAGTCAGCAAATGTGGTGTTTATTGAGTGTTGGGTTGTTCTTATTTCTCCCTTCTTGTCTCTGATCGCGGTCACTGGGTGTTTTGGGTGCTCTCGTCTACACAGCCAGGCCAGTAGCCTACCTGGTTTGTCCCCATTTATGTGTGCTCTAGTGGTGCGTGTTGCGTAATCGAATTTTGCTAGCCGTCCCCACGCCTGGGTACAATTCGCCCGTGCCTCCTGCAAAAGCTCCTCCTCCTCTCTAGTTCCGGCGCTATTAGCTTCTCCCAGCCTTATTTCCTCCTCCCTCTCCTCCAGTTCCCTCCTCAGCATTTTCCTGACTCCCGCTGTCCCGGCAATAACTTCTCCCCTCGTTACCACCTTCAGGGCCTCCCATACCGTGCTCCAGCGCTCCACACTGCCACTGTTATTGGTGACATACTCTACCAGTTTTTCTCCGAGCTCCTCTTTAAATATTGGGCCCTTCAGAGCCTCCGTGGGCATTCGCCATAGCGGGATAGGGGGTCTAGGGCCCTTCAGAGCCCAGTGCATTAACAGGGGAGAGTGGTCCGAGATCGATCTGCCCATGTATTGTACCGATTCTACCTGAGCTAGGTGCGTTTTGTCTATGAACATGTAGTCGATTCTCGTGTGGAGGTTGTGTGGGGAGGAGTAATATGAGTATCCCCTGTCTGTGGGGTGGTGTTCCCTCCAGACATCTGCAAGGTCTAGTTGTTCCAGCAGGTTGTTCAGCACCTTTGAGGTCTTATCCGTTTGCACCAGCGGGGGTTCGGACCTATCTAGGTTCCCATCCCTCACACAATTGAGATCCCCGCCCCATATGTAAAGACTGTCTCTGTGTCTCGCCAGTTTCATCTGCAGCCTAGTAAGGTAGGACGGAATACCATGGTTTGGAAAGTATGTGTTGACTAGACAGATTTCTACTTGCACAAGCACTCCCCACAGTATCAAATATCTCCCCTCCGTGTCTGCTTCAGTCCCTAACACCTGAAAGGGCACCTCAGGGTTAATCCAAGTATACACTCCCCTAGCAAATTTGGAATATGGGCCCCCCCCTGTCCTTGACCTCCCCAGTGCTCCTGTAGCCTTGACTGGTCCTCCACTATGAGGTGGGTCTCTTGGAGCATTGCAATGTCTACTTTCTTCCTGCGAAGATAGGACCTGACCCTGTTCCGGCGCAGGTAGGACCCCAGCCCTCTCACATTCCAAGTTAGTATTCTAAATTGCATTGCCATGCATAGGGCGCCCACCCCGGGGGGCTCCGTTTGTCTCTCGCCCTCTCACCTCGTTTCTTGCGTTTTCGATCCATTGGCCACCGTTCCCTGTTCCTCGTTCTGCATGGAGACCGTAGTGTCAAACCAAAACCGCTGCGGCAACAAACACAGCTTAAACAGTCAACTTTGTGAACTGGCAGTCCAACAAACAAACAGTTCGGACTGTGTAGTTGCAAACTGCCCCCAGCAGTTGCGATGAACGTGCAGTGCTCAGGGGCTCCCAAGCTTTCTGAGCCTCTCCAGGCTTTCCAGCGTGGGCGTTGTGCGGGAATATGACCTGCACATGTCTCGTAGGGGTGGGCCATTAACATGTTCGCTTGTGGTGTCCGGTGCTCCTGTCCAATACAGCTATCTGTGTATTGTGACCCCAAGTGCAAGTTAGAAATCTGTCTTGTGCTTTAGTGTGGGGTCTGACGCCAGTATTTGTGAGTCCGGTTTCTTGATCATCTGTCGTCCGTTTTAGGAGGTTCCTCGTCGTCATCCGCCAGGTTGTTGTGCTCGAGCCACATGTTTGCTGCCGCTGGGGATTCTAAAAAAACTGCTTTACCTTTATAAAGGATTTTGAGGCGAGATGGGTAGAGCAACATATATTTAAGATTGAGTGCCCGCAATCTCGCCTTCACTGGAATAAAGGAGTTCCTGGCAGGCTGCACTGCAGGGGTATAGTCAGGATACATGACTATTGTGGAGCCTTGCTTTCTAATCACTCCGCCTTCCCGGGAATACCTCAATATTATTTCCCTGTCCCGGAAGTTGAGGATCTTGGCTATAATCGGTCGCGGGTGCGAACCTGGTGGTGGGCGCTTTTGAAGAGATCTGTGGGCCCGCTCTACCGAGAAACCTTGTGAGAGTTTCCCTGCACCAATCTCCTGCTGCAGCATTGTCTCTATGAAGTTTGTCGGGTCCGGGTCTTCCATGTCTTCGGGAACACCTAGGATCCTGATATTGTTGCGCCGAGCGCGTCCTTCTGCATCCTCGGAGCGTGCTTCCAGCCTCGCTACTTTTTGTTCTAGATCGCGGACTTGCGCTTTCAGTTCTGTAGTGTTTTCTACATTTTCTTGTAGGACAGCTTGTAGGACAGCTTCATTAGTGTTCACTCTCTGTCCTGCCGCATGAGCTGGATGTCCGATTTTACTTCATCAATCCTGTTTTCGATGGAGGTGCGGAGCTCTGCTATGGCCCGGAGGACCTGTGTGTTGTCGGGCGTTGCTTCTGGGTTCGTAGGTCCGGTGTCGGCCGCGGGGTCAGATTGCGGCAGCTGCTTGGGCCTTACCGTCGTGAAAGAGTCCATTGTTGTTGTTTTGGATTTGGGCTTGGGTGGCGACATCACTTTCCTTAGGTGCAGCATGCGGCTTTCAGTGTCCGAAGGGGCACCTGTGTGGTTGCGGCGGCTCTGCGTTGCACTCCCTGGACTGGTCTCCTGTCCGATAAACGTTAGGTTGTGCCTAGCCAGGCATCCCTAGGCTTTAGTGTCGGGTTATTTTAGGTAGTGGGGAGCTGTGTGGCCCGCAGTGGTTCAGGGAAGATGGGGGTGCAAGTGTAGCTTCACCCCCCTTCAGCAATTCTGTCGATCCGTGCGGATGGTGAAGATGATCGGATCTGTTGTGCCACTCGCCGTTTCATGCATGAGGAGCTGAGGACCCGTCCCAGCCGCCGCTCCCGACCTGCCTGTTGTGTGGTCCAGCCAATTCAACCCAGATATGGGACTTGCGAAGGAGCGCCGCGGTGGAGTACCGTCTCCTGCGCCCAGTCTTTCGTATGCGGCCGGTGCTTATGTCTCCGTGTTCCGGGTTCCCCGCTCACTCCCAGGACCAGGGGAGCAACAGGCTTGGTGGGTTCGGGAGGGAGAGGGGTGCTCACCTATACCTCTCCAGTCTCGTCTCTCGATCGGTTGTCGGGATCTGCAGCGCCGATCCAAGTGTGGCCGGGATCGGGGTTAGTAGCGGTGACCGGGACTTGCAGGAGGAGCAAGCGGAGACAGTTTCCCGCAGTCTCGTCACTCACAAAGTGGGGCCGTAGGTCGCGTTAGAGTCCGCCATCTTGGGTGTGCAGGGGCGCTCCCTTATCTCGCTCGCTTCCGATGTTGCGGACCCCGATTTCCCCCAGAGGTCGGGTCGCGGCCACAGGAAAAGGGGCTCCCTCCCAGCAGGCGTAGTAGCGCAATTACTGCTTGGGTTGGGAGCCGAGTACATGCCTCTCACTTGAAGGCGCAGGGAGCCCCGCAGGCCGCCGCCATCTTGGTGCGTAGAGGCGCTTCTTCGTTTCATTCGTTTCCAATGTTGCGGACCCTCTCCCCGCAGGTGTTAACTGCCCGGTTATTGCACAGTGTGGGAGCTGAGTTCACGTTCACCTGAAAGCGCGGGCAGCCACACGGGACTCCGCCATCTTGGGAGCATACGGGCGCTTCCTCTCCTGGCTTGTTTCTGGCTCTGCCAACTCCGTTTTTAACCGGGAGTTGGGACGTTTCAGTGAGCGGAGGTTCTCCTTTCAGCAAGTGTTGCTTCCGTGATGATTGCTTGGCTTTAACAGCTTAATTCAGGCGGCGATAAGGATCGTGGACAGGAGCTTCGCTGAGGTGCGACTTCACAGCATGCGTGCTGGCCACGCCCCCTCCAAAGACTCTTTAGGGGCGCCGTTTGAAGCAACGGGCGGCCAACGGTATGTTGCAGGCCGTGAGTAATTCCCACGCCGCCTCAGCCGCCGAGTGTGATGAAGGGACTAGCGATGACCAAGGCTCTGTTTCGGAGGCCATTGACCTAACGGTGTACAGTTCTCGTTCCCCAACGTCTGTCCCCGACCTCGATGAGCACGATGCCAGTCATGCTATGTGGAAAACACCCGGCGACAGGGACGCACAAAGTTCCCATACTAAATACACAACCCAAGGTTCTGCTTCGGCGGTGCAGTCCAAGTGTTCCAGAGCGCCAACAGGCTTGTCGAATACTTCGACCGGGTCCGCTGATCTTTATGATCAGCAGCCTTCCTGCAACCGCAGCAGCGGCATGGGTCTGGGCAATATGAAGTAAAGGGCGCTAGCACCAAAACACACGTGTCTGTCCAGACGCTACAGAAGAAAGCGCTGACACTGCTTACGGCCCCGGTGATGCTGAAATCCACTGCGCAGCCACCGGTTCAACCGGCACATCTCCCTACTTCCCCGACCATCAGCGATATTATCGCTAGGATCACCTCGGTGGTTAAACATAAAGAACGGTCGAAAGAGACGGTGAAACAGAAGGAACGGCCTAGAGATGCGCCGAAAGACACGTCACAACGCCCGGAACCTCGCAAGGACTACTCTGAGAGCCCTTTGCCTTTAGGAGACAAATCTTGACTCTCTACAGAAGAAGTGGTTTGAAATGACCCCTTTCCTCCACTGGACTCCTCTGGTTCATCGTCATGCAACAGGGAGAAGTTTGAGGGGTGTATGGACAGACTA
Organism: Ambystoma mexicanum; assembly: GCF_040938575.1. Lineage (NCBI taxonomy): Eukaryota > Metazoa > Chordata > Amphibia > Caudata > Ambystomatidae > Ambystoma > Ambystoma mexicanum. Next base: position 608,134,421 of record NC_090940.1, read on the forward strand.
GAGAAGTCTCTCTTTTTTTTCCTGAGAGGTTTGCTGCCAAAAGGCCTCCTGAGGACCTTCCTTTTACATCTATGGCCAAATTTCAGAGGACCTTTGACGATCCTCATGAGGAATATACTTATGACCTCACTGATGACGAGGTCCCTATGGACACAAATGTACAAGATGATGCCCCTTTCGGGGACAATATTGATGATCCCATGGATCCTATGGACAATTGGGAAGACAGCCATCAGGTTGATTGTCAACGCTGGGCGTCCCCTCCTCCTACCCCGGACGCAGGATGCCCTGGGTATGGACCCCCCCCCCCTCCACTCCAGTCCGCCAAGCCTCACCTGTGGATGATCAGATGGCGTTTAACGCCATCTTGAAAAAGGCGGCAGATCGCCACACAGGAGGCTTTGCCGGATTCGGATTTTGTAGAGGACATACTGAACGAAAAGCCTCCTGCCAGCCAGGCCATTCCTTTGTTGAATTCTATCAAGAGGAGACTGGCGCCTTCATTGTTGACACCAGCTCAAACCAGAGCGGTTCACCCTAGGGTAGAGAAGTTGCTTTGCCCTTCTCCTTCCGACCCTGCTTACATCAAACGCCATGCCACTCTGGATTCACTGATAGTCACCACCACCACCAGAAAGAGGGCAGTTGTACCCCTGTCTACAGGCGATGCACCACCTGATAAAGTATCCAAGAGTCTGTATGTAGAAGGAAAAAAACCACAGAGACTCAACTTTTGCGCTCCAAATATAAATTGTATTCAAGAAAAGAGTTTTTCAGAATTACTTCATTTCTTTTTTACACTTTTTTCCATTAGCAGATTCTTGAAAATTAAAGATTCATTTTCATTCCCATTTTTTTGCTCTTGGAGTAGAAAAAGATGTTTGCATAGAATTCTGTTGCTGATAATGTATCAGTTTGCATGCAATTTTATTGCTGATTGTTTGACCTAGCACCCTCTACATGTGTTTCCCCATACTTTGTTTAGCATGGTTCTTCAGGAGGGAATTGCTTATGTCTGTAAAAGACATTGTTTGTATTGCCAATTCTGTAGTTAAGCTAGAAAGAAAAAGGGGGGGGACAAGAAAAATAACCTTAAATTTAGTTTGCCCTTAATACACCTAGTGCCAAATGCTGTTACTTAAGATTAGCATTATCACTTACTTGTGCTATGCTTCCTTATATATTTGTACTTCTTGAATTCATTTCTTGGATGTCTGCATAGCCAGGTGTCACTGATTTAGCGGTGTACCATAGGGTCTCTATAAAGTAACAAGACCGTTTTGAATAAATGACCGACCTTTTCAATATCACATCGTCCTGTTATATGACTAGAATATGCCGTGCTTTAGTGTCTGCATGGTAGGTGTCACTGGTTTTTCAGTATATTACAGAATCTGACAAAGTAACAGGACCCTTTTCACGGATAAAAGATTTCTTAAAGTATTCCATTTTCATATTTAACTAAAGTATACCATGCACTGGCATTGTGAGGCTCACCTGATTTGTAATGTGCTTGTTTATTCTTCGTTTGCGGCTCCATTTTTGAGAGATGCATCGGATACGATTGTCCGATGCATCTCTCAAAATGGGCGCTCTAAATAATGCGTCAGGAGCGTTGCGACGTAACGTGATGACGTCACGACGCTCCAGACACAGTGCGAGTGTCCCGGTCGCCATTTTGGTTCGGGAAAGATACTGTGCTAGCTCATATCGGAGAATTCGCTGAGTTTCCATTGTGTAAAGGTTCTGTGGAACATTGGGCTCTAATTTACCCCGATTTGTGTCTTCACTTTTTACATTGAATTTTACCAAAAAGGGGGGGGTCATGATGCTGTGTTATTTACCATGCTTTTGCTGAGCAGTAATGTCTGCTGGTATACAGTTTACAAATCATAGTACCAGGTAATTATTTTGTAAGTCAATATGCAAATAGACATTCAAATTCGTAAATTCATAAGAAGCTCTAGATTGCGCATTTGGTCTAAATAAAATGGCCCATTTCTGTGTCGAAATTTAATCCGTGATTGCAGCAGTCTAGGATACAAATCCATTTGGTTTCATGTTGCCGGAGTATTTTCTCCCTGTTGCCTCCTCTTTGGCCAATATTAACCTGTTCAATGCCAAAAAATCTTAACCCATTTATGTCATTTGCTGGGTGTTCAAGTGCAAAGTGTTTTCCAAGTGGATACCTTGTGTGTCTATTTCTGATGGTGCGCAATGAGATTCAAATTTTTTGTGGCCTTACTGTGCTGCCTATGTATATCTTTGAACATAAGCATGTGATAGCATATATTATGTAATTCGTGTTACAAGTCATGAAGTCCATGATTTTGTATATTTTGCCATTCGGGAATTTGATTTCTTTTTTTACTGTTTTCTGCGAATTTACAGTAGTTACATTGTCCTTTGAATTTGTCTTGTGACCATAGTTGAGTTTTGCCTTTAGACGATACACCTTGTGTAAAGTGTGATGGGCATAAGATTTGTTTTAGATTTTTGGCTTTCCGGTAGGTGATCAGGGGGTATAAATATACTTCAACATATTTCTCGAGGTCAATGTCCAATGTAAGTATGTTCCAATGTTTAAGTAAAATCTTCCTCAAGATCTTGTTGTCTGTACTATAAGTAGTTACAAATCTTATTTTGTTTTCTCGTTTCTCTGTTTTCCCATTATTGGATTTGTTCTGAAAACGGTCTTTTCAATTACATTGTTTGGCTTTGGCTTGGGCTTGTTTCAATTGCTTATTATTGTATCCTCTTTTTAGAAATTTGAGAGTTGCTGTCTCCATATGCTTGTGCATTTCTTTATCTTGAGTACAGTTGCGTTTTATTCTGATGAATTCTCCATATGGTATATTCTTGATTTTATGTGGTGGGTGGTTACTGAGGGAATGAAGAATACTATTTCCTGCAGTTGGTTTTGTATAGAGTGTTGTTTGGATTTTAGTGTTTTCGATATAGAGTTCCAGATCAAGGAAATGGATCCGATTGATGCTTTCTTCCATTGTGAGTTTTAGATTGTATTTGTTATTATTGAGATATTTGTGATAATCTAGCAAGGTTGCTTGGTTTCCATTCCATATTACCAGAATATCATCAATGTACCTGCCCCAAAATACGAAGTTATCTTCGGTAAATGCTTTATGCAGCCAAGCATGTTTAAGTTCAAAGCTTCCCATGTAAGAGTCTGTATGCACTGGGGAAGAGGGTCACGGCAGCTGCTGCAATCTCCACCCGAATAGCCAATAACACCACTCTGTTGGCTAGCTATGCAGACGTCCACTGGAACCTGCTGCAAGAAGGCCTTCAAGAGGTACCTGAACCAATGCTGGCCAAGTTGCTTGCAATAGTATCGGAAGTCAAGCAATTGAATCAGAATGTGCTTAAGACACTTTGGCCGCTGCTGAAACCGCGGTAAGAACCTTCGCACAGGGTATCTTGCTAAAGGGACATGCCTGGCTGCGAAAGTCTGGGTTTAAGCCAGAGACCCAGGCAGACCTAATAAACAAGCCCATTGAAGAAACCAACTTGTTCGGCAAGGCAGTGGACGAAGCACTTGAGACCGCCAAAAAAAGAACATGGGTCTCCCTGCAACAAATTACCCAGAAGCCTTCACAACAGAGAGGGGGCGGCTCTCGTTGTTCCTTTCGTGGGCAAACTCGCTCCCCTCAAAACCAGTATGGTTCAGGAAACAACTGGAATTCAGGACAGGGATCTAACACCACCACCACCACATATCCCCCTAGAGGACAGCGGCATGGAAAGGGTAGAGGCCGGCGTTCCACCCCCAGAGGCTCCCCGGCCTCAGGTCAGAAATGACCCTCCGATCAGGGTCTCCTCCCATGCCACCCCGGTCGGGGAGCGTGCAAAATCATTCCTTCATGCATGGGAGGAGATAACAGACCAGTGGGTACTGAAGACCGTCGCCCACGGGTACTGCATAGAATTTTTCTGACCACCTCAATTGAAACTGCCAAAATCAAGACGCCGGAACACCTACGCATCCTATCGCAAGAGGTCGAGATCCTGCAAGAAAAGGACGCCCTGGAAGTCGTCCCTATTCTACAGGTAAACAAGGGTATTTATTCAGTGTACTTCCTTGTACCCAAAAAGGATCTCACCATGCGCCCTATGCTAGACTTGCGCCCAGCGAACAAATTTGTCAAACCTCTAATGTTTTGCATGGTCACATTACAGGAAGTAATCCCGCTGTGAAACGGGGGGATTACATGGCAAAATTGGTTATCAAAGATGCATTCTTTCAGATTTCAATTTTGCCTGCGCACAGAAAATACCTAAGGTTCATGATAGCGGACAAGCACTATCAGTTCAAAGTACTCCCCTTCAGCATTGCCTCGGCACCAAGGGTGTTTACGAAGGTACTGGCAGTGGCAGCAGCGGACCGGCATAGAGAATCCATCCCAGTTTACCCTTACCTCGACAACTGGCTCATAACAGGGGACTCCTACGGAACATGCCTGTTGAACACTCAAAAGACGATAGACCTCTTAGCTTGGGATTCTCCGTCAACGAGAGGAAATCCAGCCTAGGCCCCTGTCAAGTCAAACAGTTTCTAGGGGCTCTAATTTGGACAGAAGACGGCCTCGTCTTCCCCTCCAACGAGAGGGTTCAGAACATGCTGTTTCAGATCCCTCAGTATGTAGCCAGTCGAGAAGTGAGGGTACGCAAAGCCATGCGACTGTTAGGAATGATGGCGTCTGCGCATGCGTCCCATGCAAGAGTGGCTCAACAGCCAGTGGGTTGAAACCGGGGGGGGGGGTATCCTACCACCAAATTTCAAAAATTGCAAGAACCTCTTTGTCTCCCTAATAGCCAAAGCATCACATACAAAAGCACACTCGAACTGAGTAGTGTTTGAACACCTTTTATAATTTCGCTGCTGTTTTTATGTAGATTTTTTAGTATTAGAAACGTTCTTATATGTAAGCAGTTGTAGTTATTAGACTGCTAGTCAGTAAGAAAGTTAAAAGGTACAGATTCAATTGAAAGGGACTTTTTAGGGTCCACAAACAGATAATATGTGATTTAGACAATCAAATACAATGTGCAAATAAAACCACAATAATAGAATACTGTGAAACAATATTTCAACAGGTGATTGGCAACTTCACTAAGCACACGAATAAGTCTTGTATGTGGCAAATTATTCTTTCTTTGACATACAATACTGGTTCAAAGCAGACACCATGTTTGAAGATTTGGGACAAAACTGGGCTTGGAAGAAAGACAGAGCCCTATAAGTTTAATACAGTTGCACATATATTCAGAGTCCCATGGAGTGTGTGTGTAGTATCAGACTCCTAAGTGGCAACCTTGAAAAAAGGTCTACCAATGCCAGGCAGAAGGGTGACCTATTGGTAGGTGACGTCTGGATTTTAAATCATCGGACTGTAAGGGCACTGGTGGTGCAGCGCCGTGTGACGTTTCTGCTTGAGGAGATAGAAGCCTTCTTCCAGGGCCAGGAACAGGTCTCCCTAAATGAGGGACATGTAAATAAGGGGGGTAGATTAGTAGGATGAACTGTGATTTGCTAGGGTACATGGCAGTGGGTACATGTGTGCTATGAAACGAAGGATACAGCATAATAAAATTACATGTGGCGTGCACACGTGCAATGCCTCACTGACCTTGAATGCAAGTCCCTGGGTCTGGGCCCTCTGGGATGGGAGGGAAACTGGTTCAGAACCTGGTGGGTAGGAAACATAGCGTATCCCAAATGGAGTCCGTAACTGTAGTACAAGAAGAATAGGGGAGGTATGCAAGTGAAATGGAGGGAAGGTAAGTCTAAGCAGGCTGGACACATTGTAGAGCGGATCAACAGCTGCCCATCCTGTGAATGGTTACCTGCTGCAGAGAGAAATCTTGCACATTCACCTGTTTGTCTGGTAGAAGCCGAGGGAAGAGTGGAGCAAGCTCCTGAAATCAGAAGCGGAGGATTGGTGAGTAAGTGGCTTGCGGGTGAGGGACCACTCACTCAACAGCCAGTGGTGTCAGGCCAGCGGACAATGGGAAGATCTGGTAGTTGTCTCGCCAGCCCTCATGCTCTCTCTGCAGTGATGGTCAAGGGAAAACCTCTTGAAGGGGAAATCTTTCACCACCCCCGCATTAGAAGCCATTCTCACAACAGACGCATCTCTCACTGGGTGGGGAGCTCACCTGCTTCAGCAGACGGCGCACAGCGTGTGGTCCTCAGAAGTAGCATCCAACCACATAAATCTGTTTGAGCTATTAGCTGTATTCAAAGCCCTGAAAGCCTTTCAAACACAGTTACTGGGGAAGACAGTCCTGATCCTGACACAGTACCACAGCCATGTACTACCTGAACAAGCAAGGGGGCATACACACTCCAGGGCTATCCAAGCTGTCCCAGAACATTTGGAAATGGGCTCTCAAACACAGGATGTTCCTGTTGTCCCGACACATTCCAGGGGAACTCAATCTTCTGGCGGACGTGCTCAGCAGAGACTTCCCAATGCCCGTAGAGTACGAATGGCGATTACCCGAAGACATTGTCTCCCAATGTTTTCGCACTATGGGACTTCCCAGAAATCAACCGGTTCGCAACTCTGGAGAATGCTCAATGCCCCCAGAACCGATCAAAAGGGAACAGTCTCTGGATTGCATGGTCAGGGAAATTTGTCAGACTTATCTCAAGAGGGAGATGAGCAGTATTCAGGGTTTACACAATCGGCCTATAGTACTATGGCACAAGGAAACACTGACCAAAGCTTTGTATTAAAAAGTAGTTCTATATTTATCTTCTACACTTCTAATAAAACACATGTATCAGTCATCAAGCAAGTTAAATTAAGTCAAAGGACAAATATACACACTCCCAAGTTAAATTGTAGACCAAGTGAACCAGAGTGAAAACTGAGCAAAAAGGCACAGTGAAAACTACACACAAGGGATACTCTAACAATTCCTTACAAGGGAGGGAAAGCACACGTTATTTAGAAATAGTTTCCTACACACCCTAGCAACACTTCCCATAAGTTTGTGGACCAGTTTAAGCAAGACAGTCCATCAGTATAGACAATACTTAAATGAAAACTGAGCAAAATGGCATTTCGCAAGGTTTAAAAATGGGAAGGAAAGGGTAGTTGTAAGAATTGGGTGCAACACACAGTTCTAGATGAAAATCAATCTAGAGAAGGGAGGTCTAACAAATGTAACCAGAGTCAGTAGGCCTGTGCCAAAGTCAGTTGGTACAGGGCAAGGGAGGGCCCAGGAGCAAAATGTTCTCATAGCTGCAGTCCAGTCTTTGGTTAACGATTTTGAAAAGGTGGATGCAGAAGTTGAAAAGACAATGTTAAGAGAGAGGGGCGGCCAACCCAACAGGTAGGTAAAGAATTTAAAACACCTTTAGTGCTACCGCGAATAAAGGGCGGCCTGGCGGAACAATGTACCTTTAAATGAAGAAGTGGCTCCTGCGGTGGCGGTTGTTCCTGGTAGTTCCTGCAGTTCAGGTGGTCCAGCAGAGGAAGAGAGGCTCTCGTCGTGGAGGAAGGTTAGAGTTACTGCACTACCCAGAGATGAGACCAGCCGCGGTGCTGCCTGACGAATAAAAGTAATGCTCCTTTAAATCGCGGTCCGGGTGGACTGGTGCCTGGCTATCCGGCCTCCGAGTACAGGGTATGCGAGATTCGACCAAGGCAGGTCCGGGAAGGCGATTGGCAAACTGGTTGGCCCCACCAGCTCAAGGGAAGAAGGCTCTTGCAGAGGAAGATCTTCTCTCGTTGTGTGGAGAAAAGTGGTGAGACGCTGCAGCAGGGCTTCACCGTTGGTTCAGTCGTTGCAGATGTCTTTGGCTTCTCTCCTCTTCGGCTTCTTCGTTCCAGTGGCAACGTCTTGCTCTTCCAGTCCGCAGGACCCTGCTTTTATGCAAAAAGATCCCCATTCATACAGCCTAGCTGTCACTCACACAGTGAAGTGATCATCTTGGCGGGAGACCCTCCAGCCTATCAGGATAGAGTGCGACATGGGTTGCTGAGGCAACCCTGTCCAGGGGTCCTACTCCCCCTCCCACACAATGGACCCACCCCAGACTCGGTGGCGCCAAAACGAGGGCTTCTCGGCAGAAGCCCACCAAAAGGACGAACAAAGGATCCCCGACCTGGGTTAGGAGTTTAGAGAAAGACACGAGAAAGAAGTTATATTAAAAGTTCTGGCAATAAAAACCTACCGGAGTAAAGTTAATATTAAAATACACCGGCGGTATGAAAGAGGCTGTCAGAAAAAGTGGTAGCCTTGAACAATGGGAAAATCCCATAGAAAAATATTTACGGTTGAATATTTATGGTAGTAACCACTGCCACCAGCCAGAAACTTTTGGGAGAGAGACTGTACGGTACCCTCTCGAAAATGAACATAAGGGAAAAACTATTGACCCTTTCCAGTACCTCCATAGTAAGATGGTTTGTACTGGTTTAGTTCATAACAATTGACTAGTAAAGTCAATTGGGACTTTACATGCCCTGGGAGACAGTAGTCAGTGCCAGGGTATGGAGTCTGTTTGGGGGTCGCTACGGCACCCCTGTGTCGCTGCACAGAGGGTGCTGTGTAACACATGCGAGTAAAGATGGTTTCTATGGGGGTGAGAAAAGCCCATAGACATTAAACACAAACATAGCCTAGAACACACATGGAAAAAATGCCTAAGAGTGGGAAAAAGAGCCTCACTCTTAGCAGGAAAAGAAACAAACCCTTAAAATCCAGCAAAGCTGCTGGGGCACTCTATAGGTAAGGGAAATAAGCCATAGAATGAGAATTCTCCCCGACAAGCACATTCTACTTGAGGCACCGGGGCTTCCATAGCATTCATTAGAAATGTTCTGCAAGAGTCCATTTGCAAAGCGGCAACCTGGAGTTCTGTAACACCTTTACAAAACACTTTTGCCTAGACACTCATTCTAGGTCTGATTCTCAGGTGGGACAATAAGACATCTTTTCACTACTGTTCCTTCTCACAACCCACCTCCAACTCCGGGTACTGCTCGCTAGTCTATGCAGAGCATGTGATTCTAAGCAGATTAACAAGCATCAGAAGACATGCATTACTCATCGTAATAGCATTTCTGAGGATTGTATCTGCTTAGATTCACATGTGCCCACCCTGGAACATAGACGTCTTACTGCTTTCTCTCTTTTATGTACTCAAAATAGTAATTGGGCTCCCTTGTGGCAGAGAAAATACAATCGGAAGGGATCTCAACGCATGAGGGATCTTGGGTACACTACACTTCACATTAGGAATAGTGTTACAGGCAGGCCCATGTTGACGTCCCCTTTCGATCCTCGAAAGATAAGATGCAATATTCTGCGGTTACCACTGGATGTCAGACTATATGCACAGCGTGTGAATCTAAGGAGATACAATCATCAGAAATTCTATTACGGTGAGTAATGCATGTCATAACAGACACCAATTCTACACAAGACAAGTGGTTGTGTAATTCTGAGATGGATTGTAAATTGCCTCTTGATCGAGGGGGTGCTAAGGGGGAGTTTGAGTGAAGGCGGGTGTCAGAATTACATTGGATGAGGCATCACCATCCTGTTTCAGCTAGAGGAGTAGACCAGGCATTGCCTGGAATGTGTTAGGAGCAAAGATAGAGGTGCTCTGTAAAGAGATATGAACTGTGTTCTGCATTGCAAGAGTGTTTGGGTGAGACAAGCTTTAGAACATAGCATGATGTGGCTCACATCCTGGCTCTTTTCAATCTGTAGTTTTGTAAACCTCAAACCGGTCAATGATGGTGCTTCTGTTGTTGCTCAGGATGGGTACCTTCTCTACTAGATATGATATGGCATTTATAACGCGCCTATAAGTGTTTCAAGGCACAAAGAGGCAAGGGAGGGGAAAACAGTGGAAGACAGACAACGATCCTACTAGGCCAGGTGTCATTCAGATCGCGCAAGTGCGAGGGTAGGGACAACGGGAAGAGTGCCAGGGGAAGGGAAAGTGCAGTACATGGGAAAGAAGAATAAATACGATAAATAAAACAGCCTGATGGTGGCAAATGCAAGGTAAGAGCAGACATAAGTGCTGGAAGGGGACTGAAGGGATACAGAACCAGTCCCCAGGTGCAGGGGGTTGCCAGGGAGGTGTGCAAAGGCGGGAACTGGCCAAAGATCAGAAAGGGTGGCCAGGTAACCAGTGCAGAATCGGCGGGAATTTCAGCAGGGGAGAGAGGCAGAGAAAGCAGAAGCAAAGAGGAAGGTTTTGAGGTGTTTCCGGAACTGGAGATGGTTCTCCTCAAGTTTCAGGGAGGCAAGAAGGCTGTTCCAGAGGGAGGCCCCAGCCGAGGAGTGAGATCGACCACCAACTCGTTGCTTGGAGAAGCGGCTAACCCTGAGGGAGTTGGAGGCAGATGAGCGAAGAGCCCGAGAAGGAAGGTATTTAGGAAGAGAGAGTTGAAGGTAATGCGGCCAGAGGCCCCATAAGGCCTTGTGGATAATGCAGAAGGTTTTGAACTTAATCCTTGCAGCCACTGGGACCCAGTGCAGAGATTTCGGTGCTGGAGAGATGCGATCCCTGGGCTTGAGGCCAAGGACAAGTCTCGCAGTCCTGTTTTGGATAAGTTGCAGAGAGTAGAGGCAGGCAGATTTAGATAGAGGCTGCTGCAATAGTCCAACTTAGAGAGAACCAGGGCTCTGGAGACGGTGAGCTTCTGGGGGAAGGAGAGGAGAGGAAGAATACCTCTGAGGAGGTGCAGCTGGTAGTGTGATTTCTTAGAGACGTCAGAGATGTGAGGAGAGAAGGAGAGTGTGGAGTCGAAGATTACCCCAAGGTTTTTAGCCTTGTAGGTGGGAGCAGGAAGAGGGCCCTGTTAATTGTCTGTCCCTGTTTTATTGGTTAGGCTGAAGGTCTTCTCGTTGATTCAGGTGTGCAGTGGCAGCCAATGTTGGTTGATCAGGATGTAGGTGATTGGATTATGTTTTCCTTAGCCTTATTTTCTGTAGGGAGCTATGTGCAGGTTGGGTTACATGGTGGTATCTGGAATGCTGGCAAGGTAGCTGCTACCACCCTCGAAATGTCAGCTCCAATGTCAAATTCTGTTGCAACATTATACCCGATACCAAGACTGGCGACTTTCTGGTGATGAGAGCTATGAATGACTGGATTCTGTCACTGCAACAGTAGAAGGACTTTCCACAAAACCCACATGTGTATGTGAGGGTTGGCAGGGATGTTCGTCAGGTGTATTTGGGTTTTGTCAAGTTGCGTTTGATGTAGGTTTTAGAAAGGATTTATCTTTTTGCTGCATTCATAGCCCGATACTTTAAGACCCCCAGAATATTTTATGAATTGTTTAGTTTGTCTGCCTTTTCTTGTTGAGTGTAGTGCTTTTTCCACTTGCCAGTGCAACGTATTACTTTAGGACAATACTAACTAGCCCTTGTGGCTTTCAGTGCAGGGGAGCCCACTAGTACAGTGGGACCCTGTCCGTCATTCCTTTTACCCGGGATAGATTTTCCATCCCTGTTCTAATTCTGACAGGTTGGCGGAAGTGTTGCCCTTATACTTATACATATTGTAGATGCACCACTGTGCACTTTTGTGTTTTTACAGCGAAGTTGCCTTTTGTCAAGCATATTGGCCAAAATGGCCGCCTCGTCGGTTAAGCAATGCCTTTGTGATCCAGTGGCTTTGTCAGTCGTCCTCCTGTTCAGAGGTCACAATAGATGCATATTGTGATGCCGCTTTGTGGGCTCTCCCCAGAGCCCAGGAAGGGCACCTGTAATCTTGGAATTCGGTTTGACTGTTCATGGGTCGCCCGGGCACCCTTATCTACATCCTGAGCGATGCCAAGGATGCCTATTGAGCTGATGTCCAGGATTGGATAACCTCCCAGAGGTTGAATGCTGGCCATCTATAGATGTACCCAGCTCATCCGAGCATTGTATATATGTAGGGAGGTTTTGCAGTCCTCATCCAGTCTGCCACTGGATCCCAAACCTAGACTAACAAGGGATATGTTGTGTTGCAACTGCAACCGCCATTGCCAAAGTCAACCCCTGTAATGTGAAGCTCTGCTTCTCTCGACGAGAAGGACCCTACCCATGTGCCTCCTTCGTATGAACTAGTGGGCATAGCGGGTTCACCATCTCCTTTGGCACCTTCAAGAAGTTTGTGAAGCTGCATATCTCTTCAGTCGTGGAAGGTCTGCATATTTTAAATGAGGGGGCTGCTCCTTTGGAAACAAAGTATGCCTGCCTTCAGTGCTGCTCCCTCACCGGGGGAGGGGAGAGTCATCTTGGCCCTGCCTGGTGGTGA